>NC_142606.1:64190589-64790589 GCF_041222555.1 Hakea prostrata | reverse complement strand
TGGCTACATGAGCTCAAAAAAAGTCCAATACCGGAGCTTACAGATGCCATATGTACCAATGTTAATAACGATTATACAAGGAATAAATGCTTATGTGATGTGTTGCCTTGTGATAAAAAATTGCGCTCACAAATATTGTTTTGTGCAAGGGTATTTAACAGATTTCTAGACCGGGCAACGTGGAGTGTGGGGATTGTTGTTAACTGGAGACCGATGTTTCTTAAAGCAGCATAATTGAACATGGAAGTGAACTAGAAGTTGTACTGCAAGCATCCAATAAGGGTTAAGCCACCCAGCTATAAACGACCCACGGTTGGACGAAATTTGGTGCAATATCAAAGGAGTAACTAGTTTGCTACCTGGAAGCCACAACATTGCCTTTAGATTTGCTACTTGTCCTTTTAAACATTTATGCTCAAACTTCTACTACATCTTTTTGTTAGTTTAATCCCCTGCACTGCCAGATTGTTGTATTAGTATAGCTAATCAGACCCGGAACAACGCAAGTACTACTACTACTTATAGTGCTAGTAGGAATGGACAACCTACTTGCAATTAATATATGTTAATATTATCTGAAAGTCTAATGAATTTGTTTTTTATGATTAAAAAATTTTATAAAAAAAACACATGGGATCTATTCACATATGATGTCCCCACCTATTTATTTTTTTGGTCCCTTTTTATCTTGCAAATAAAGATCTATTAATGTGGATCTATTGACATCTATTGACATGTGATGTTCTTAACGAGGCATTGTGTATGTTTAACTGCTTATACTATGAGTTCGATTATTTGCAAGATAAAAAGAGGTGGAAAGTTGATATTTTACCATTTTTAGATAGTCACAAATGCCTCCAAATAAGGCTTGGGCTAAAGATTTTGGCCCTAAGGCCGGGCTAGGGACAAAATATTATGGCCTTGAATTAGGGCTAAGGGCGAGCCTGGGATTACTCTCTGACCCGCCTAGCCCATCCTGGCCCGGCCCTGATCTTGACCCTGATTATGACCCTAATTTTGGCCTTGATTTTGGCTTTGATTTTGACCCTGATCTTGGCCCTGATTCTAACCCTGATCTTGACCCTGATTCTGACCTTGATCTTAGCCCTGATTTTGGCCCTAATTCTGACCCTGATCTTGGCCCTGATCCTAACCCTGATTCTGGACCTAATCTTGGCCCTTGATCTAGGCCCATAATTTTGGCCTTGATTTTGGCCCTGATTTGAGAATGGACCCTCCACCCATATGGAGAGGAATTAATTCTAATCCACATGGGTGAATATTTGACATGTGCCAAATTTTAAAAACATAATCATGTTTTGTAAAAAATTAATAAAAATATATTATATCCTCATTACCAATTTAGTAAGCATACATCTGATTTTGGCTCGATCCTGACCCTAATTTTGGCTCTAGTCTTAGTGTTAATTTGACCGTGATTTTTACTTTAATATTCATATTAACATTGACATAACTATGAATCTTGACTTTGACCTTCAGTCATTTTGATCATATTAGACTATGAGTTCACTTTTTATATTATTTTTATTTTTTGAATTAAGTCATTTTTAGTTCCCAAAAATCATTGATTTTTTTTTTTGGCGGACTAAGGCAAGATAATATATTAAAAATAATAAAAGCTAGTATATAGAGAATTAATATCTAACAAATCTACACCCCAACTTCTCATCATGAATATTGACATTTTTCTTTGCCTCCAATATGATATTTCAGGAAAAAAAAATTATTAAGAACAGATAGCTATGTTTGTAACTAAAATATCATTTTCTTTAACTACGAAAAAAATATCAATACTAAATTATCGTTGATTTACTTGTTAACAAAATTTTGAATATGAATTTTTTTTGTTGAATAAGGATATCAATGGGAGAGGTTTACAATTTCCATCACCAAAGTAATGGGAGAGGTTTTCAATTTCCATCATCAAAGCAATGGAAGACTTTCAAAGCTCAATATAGAATAATGGAGTATGAATTTATTTATGTTTAAAGCAATACTATCAACTTATTGACTATTTTATCATTTTGTATGAGCTTGAATCATTTTATATTTCTATGAATTTTACTTTTAGTTTACTTGTGATATTTTTTATGATTTACATTTGATATTTTAGGTCCAAGGATAGGACCAATTAAGGCTAGGGCAAAGATAGGACCAATCAAGGCTAGGGACAAGGCTAATAAGGCCAGGGACAGGGCCAATCAGGGCCAACCCATCCCGACCTGGCCCAATTAGGCCAATTATAGCGGGAATGGTCTTGGCTTGGACCTGTAAAGCTTAGGGCTAGAGACAATAATACTTAGCCCCGAACTAGGGTCAGGGCGGGAATGAGCTCAGATTAGAACATATAGGACTGGGCTTGGGATTGCAAAAGCCCGGCCCAGCTGCAGTCCTATCTTCTATAAATAAATAAAGCCTTCTTATATGAGATGAGTTGAAATGAGTTCATTCTCAATCTGTGCATGTGAATGAGCTTCAGATAAACTTTTCTTTCTACCCAAAAATCAAAATCAAAATCTCATGTGGGATTACACACATTGTTGTGGCAAACTTTGAAACGGTTGGACCATATGACCTCACATCATTACACAACCTAATTGATGCTTGTCTCATAGAAGAATAGCCAACTGAACATCACGTCAAGTGTTCTAACTTGAGTCTAGACTAACTATGCCAATCTAGGGTTTACAAAAGCCCTTCTAGGTCTAGAGTATTAATTTATTCACATTGACAACCCAAAGATCTTAGATAGAATATATTGATGCTACAGAGAGGAACATGTTCGGCTCAAATGAATAAAAAACATGGTGTATTGGATCTTTTGAACTCACATAGATACCTTTGGTAATTCTATGTTTGGACATTAAGCTAGCCTTCAGTGCAACCTATATTTATATCTTGACTTCGCTCCAAGTACCTTTGTGTTAGGTTTGAGTGTCTTTTATTCTGTTGATCCATGTAATTATAGTTTTGGTTGGATTTATAATTGAAAAAGGGTTTGCGTCAATTACTAGTACTGGGTTAAAATTGTAATTACATTGAGATTAGGGTTTTTAGGTTTTTTTTTATAAATAGTCTATGTGGGATAACCTACAAGCATAAATCCCTATAGGGGATTGGGGAACCCATCCTAAGGATAGGGATTGGGAAAGGAAGCAAAGGGTAACACTTTGTGGGTGTGAGAGTGGTGTGAGATTTTCTGAAATAGTGGAACTTTTTATCTCTCTGGGTGGACGTAGGCGGGTTTTTCCGAACCACGTTAAATTCCTCTTGTGTGCTTCGCTTGTGTTCTTCTCTGTTCATGATTGTAATTCATTATCCCTTACAAGTGGTATCAGAGCGAGGTTCAGTGGACCGTCGTCAGAGTGTGCAAAGATCCAGAAATGAGATGATAGGTACCAGGAGAACGGAGAATGCTTCGACGGATTGATCAAAGGTACAATTATAAATCTAGAATTGTGAAGTTTTTTTTTTTTTTTTTTTTTTTAAATCTTTTTATTTCTTATGCTTTGAGCGGATTGGGAAAAAAAAAGAGGAGAAGGAAATGATCTTGTTTAAGATCGTGGGTTAAAAAAAAAAAAAAAAAAAGAGCTGAGCGGTGTTGTTAGCCGTGAAGAAGAAAAGGATTTTTCAAGTGCTTTTTAACTTTTCTTGATTTTGATGTAATGCTAATTACATTGCTTTGTAAAAAAAAGAAGAATTGAAAACGGTGAGAAGCTAGAGTTTGGAACATGGAAGAAGAAAAGGGGAAAAAATTTGGTAGTGGAAGGAAAAGACGAAAAGAATGGATCTTTTTTTTGTTTTTTTTTTTTTTTGTACAAAGGCACTTTTTACCTAACCTTGTATAAAATACTTTCACACAAAATCCTGTGGAAACTATATGTATGGTACGATTCGATAATAAAAAAATAAAAAAAAGATTAATAGCAGTGATGAGCCTGACGAGACACCCTAGGTGGGGGGTCTGCGTCATGCTAGTTTAGTGATGGCGGTAACAAAAGCATCTCTGGAGGGGATGTGGGCCATGCGGTAAGGTGTGGTGGATACACAAAGACAAGTGATTGCAGAGAGACATCATCAATGGTTTTCTTCATGGTGGTTTGCAGAATTCAAGCCAAGGTGGAGACTGTTGGGCTTGGGTGTCTAGTATTTTGTGGGTCCATGTAATTATAGTTTTGGTTGGATTTGTAATTGAAACAAGGTTTGGGTCAATTACTAGTACTGGGTTAAAATTGTAATCACATTGGGATTAAGGTTTTTAGGTTTCCCTATAAATAGTCTCTGTGGGATAACTTATGGGCATTAATCCCTGTAGGGGATTGGAGAACCCATTTTGAAGATAGGGATTGGGCAAGGAAGCAAATGGTAACACTTTGTGGGTGTGAGAGTGGTGTGAGGTTTTCTGAAATAGTGGAACTTTTTTTTCTCTCAGGTGGACGTAGGCAGGGTTTTGCCGAACCATGTTAAATTTCTCTTGTGTGTTTTGCTTGTATTCTTCTCTGTTCATGGTTGTGCATCCATTATCCCTAACACTTTGTTCATTTTCATAACACCCATGTGGTGTGCTAGTAAAGTTTGTAATTTCCACCCTATCGAATTATGGTTCAATGCAAAAAGTTAAACCAATTAAAATCAGGAACATTTTGTAGATCTGCTCATATCTTCAGATAAACTTTTCTCATGTGAAATTACTTACATTGTTGTTCCAAACTTTAATGAAATTAAAAGACTATATCATTACACGACCTAACCGATGCTTGACTCATATGAAAATATATGCTAAGAATTAGTTCCTTCAAATTTTAGATGGTGATGGATACAATGTTGCTCCTTAAGTGGTCCAACTGCTAACTCTCCCAACCCTCATGTAGTGGAATTAGAATACCATCTCTTCATATAATTGAATCTGCATTCCTAAAATCTATTTGTCCAACAGGGAGCTAGTTAATGAAATTAAATATACAGAGTGGGGTCTTACAGAGTATAAAGAAACTAACGAAGCTCACAGAACTCCCCATAGGATTGCGATAAATTATAAAGAAAATATCATGTGAAAATACTAAGTCCAACTGCTAATACTACTTATTGTGAAAAAATGATAAGGAAATATCATATGAAAAAAAAAAAAAAAAAAAAAAGAAGCTAATAGGTTGAAATTACTAATTATATCATTTTGTATAAAAATATCAAACTAAGAGTCATAGAATACCATGAGTGTGGTCTAGCCACTCAATTGCTTCCTAGTTTGATACGAGCACTATCTCTATAACTCTTAATTGGGATAATTATTGTTGCCCCTTATACTACAGCATAATCTTGTTCTCTATATTTTTTGAAATTACTAATCCAACATTAGACTTCGTTTGTAGTTATTGATGCCCCCTATCACTAAGCTCCATTAGTAAAGTGATGACATCAAATCTTTGATTTATTCCAAAATCCCAAAGTAACCCTAAAATTTTATATTACTTATTTATATTTTATAATTAAATTACATTACTACCTTTATTAGTTAGAGAAAAAAATAACCCTAAGCCCAAAGTGCTAAACTGTTTCTTCTTTTGTCAATTAAAAAAAAATTACAGAATAAGAAAAGAAAAGATAGTTTTCTCTTACCTTGTCTGAAAAACAAAGTGTGTCCTTTTTTCTTCTCCTCTTAATGATCCTATCCAACTCATTCCTTCCTTAGCAAAATCCAAAAGTTGAGATTCAACTACAAGAGTACAAGGCAATTAAAAAAAGTAGTTTAGTATATTTTTTGGCTTTCTGTTATTTACTTTCCAACTTGATGCCATCGATTTTAGGAAGTTCCTAGTCACAATAGATTATAATTTGCCGTATTAAGCTATTGTGAGGAGAACATACTGTTAAGTATGGCTTTTGTTTATTTACTTCTAACTTGATGTTATCATTTAGTAAGTTCCTTCTTCAATAGCAAGCAATTAGAGAATAAAAGAGCAAACTCAAGGGAGGTCAATAACAACAAGATAGTAGGGTGGTACCAACAGGCAAGGTTTAAAGTATCTGTATGTATTGTATCGTATAGTATCAGTATCGTAAGCTTGTGATATGATACAGACCGATACGTATCTAAACCTTTGTTTTTCCAAATCGTCTCTTGTGTCTCAATGTATCGATCGATGCATGTTGATACAATGTGATACACACCAATACATAGTGATACGATGTGATATAAAATGATACATTCCCATAAGTATCGATCTAGCTTAAAAGAGTGAAAAAGCCTGGTCCCGTGACGAGTTGTAGAGGCGGAAATGAGTTGCAGACTTTTGCATTTCTTTCTATTTGTGACCAACTCACCCATTGACACTAAATCTTTTACATGGGGAGAAATTTCTTGGATTTTCACATCCCCAAAACTTAGGGGAACTTAATGTTCGGATTGAAGAATATGTTATGTCAAAGACTACGAGTAGAGATGGTCTTCGGTGTCAGATCTGAAAAATAAGCATCCATTCTCAAAATATGTATTTGTCCATGCTTAGTTATGCCACATTAAGTGATGTTTGATTGTTGTAAAGGTTGTATTATTTTTAATATAATAAAATAATAAATGTTTTATTTTATTGGAATTATAAGTGTGAAAAAACTTTCCTTTATTTATTTTAAGAAAGTGTTTTTTATTTAGTCCCACACTGGAAACCAAGAAGTCGGAATCCAAGTTAATTAATAGGTGCTGCCTATTAACTTTGATTTATAACAATAAGACACGCCAATGCGTGTGCAATGTACGAGCGAGGATGGTGTACCATCCGAGCACGCGTGACGTGGGCAGTGGGTTGTTTAGGCGCTTTTGGCTCACACACTTAGCACTTTGCAAGCTTGCATCGCTTCGAGTGAGATCAGATCTGAACCATGTATTTTGATAAACAGCAGATCTAGGGCGATGGAAGTAGATCCATACATATCTATTCGATGGTTCAATTTGAACTGTTAGATCGTGCGGCCGAACGATCCGACTTCTCAGATTTGAACGTAGGCATTTGTATCCCTACAAAGAGGTGCACTCATACGAATAGAGTCATGAACTGTTCAATAGAGACACCTCAATGCCTATAAATACCCTCTAGCTTCTCAACAGCAAGAGATATGAAAGATTCCGAAGTTTTCTCTATTCTTAAGTTTTGTCTATGCTTTGCAAAACTTGGGGGAAAAAACAACTTTGAGGTGGGCTTCTTTGTACCCTGGGAGACGGTTCGCCGGTACCTCATAGTACTTTCAATGAAGGCGAATTACATCTTAAGGACAGCAATTATAAAGCGCCTAGAAGTTCCTGCTTTCACATTGTGATCTCGTACTCCTGATACTTGTAAACTTTTACAGTAAATGGATCAATGATGTAATATGTCTTGTGTTTCAAGACCCCTGTTTAGTTATATAAAAAATTGGTAGAGACTTGGAGCCCTATTCAAATTTGTAAGATGGAAGTAAAAAAGGATGATTCATTCAAATGTGGAAATCAGTATTCTAGAATATGCAACAAGTTGGAAGCATGAACTGCCTTCTCATTTTCATTTTTTCTTGTATCTCTTGCTCTTTACTCATCTCCCTGTACTTGTTTCTTATGTCTTCTTTTGTCCATTTTTCTTTTTCTAATTTCTACTTGGTTTTAGCCTCAACTTTAGTTCTATTAAACCCTAGGTTATTTAGTGAATAAATCTCCAATTATCACTCTGCTATCTTTTTCAATCCATTCGGTTGCATATCCTATTTCAATCCATTATGTTGATTACCCAATGTAATTACATTACTGAATATTGATTAACACATTCATCTAAGAGAACAACTATCAAACCCCTTAGGCCTTAGACATACACTAAAAGATGCATTTGACACCAATTCGAGCAAAGACGTGCGGTGAAACCTTGAATATTTTAAGGCATGAACTGCTCCAAGGCAATCTGCAAGCCATGTGACTAGCAGTTGCAAGATAATGGGTTGGACATACGAGCCTCTGAATTGAAAGATGAGTTTTCACTCTAATGGCCATTTTCCTTCTTTCTCAAGATAGAGTCTATTGTTTATATTTAAATTAGATTACTTTCATATGTATTTTGATAATTTCTATTCTATTATTCACTTATCAATACTTATCTTCAATATGATGCGATACGAACCGAAATGTCTCCTAAAATTGCCCCACCGATATATTACCGATACACAATACTTTAAACCTTGCCTATAGGAGAGATATTGCAAGAAATATGTTGGAAGTCGGTTCAGTGCCATGAATCCATGATATTTTGACTAAGAACTCTAACTTGAATTTGTTGCAATAGAAGATCAGCCAGTCTCAATGTTTATTCTTCTTTGATTCCTTCATTTTTACTTGGTGACTTGTAAAAGAACAAAAGGGGAGACTATATGGGTAGATTTCTTGGGGGGGTTTTATTTGCCAAGCGACGATTGCCAGCCGCGAGCAGTCGTGCTATGCCATGTGTGCAGAAAATGATCCGACAATGTCAAGTAAAATGGTAGGGTACATATGTAAATACAACCTTTTCTTTTTACATTTAAACGTTTAATCTTTTTGAATATTTTTATTTTAACCCCTTGAGGATTGATCCAAATTATTTTTAGTCCGAAAAAAGGTCATTTTGCATTTGCCTCCCCTATGGTATCAAAAAAACATTAAAGGCATATTATCATTTTATGATCAAAATACCGTTACATCCTTTCCAATAGCGTCATGTACACAACACAAGATCCAACGATGGTAAATAAATGTGTGGGGCTTATGTGTAAATAGTGATTTTTTAACTTACATCATCAGAGCTTTTGATTTTTCAAATATACATTATTAATCTACACAACTCTCTTCTCCCTACATAAGATCTGCAGATATCAAGTTCTACAAACAACCCATTTTCAATCATTAAGTAAAACATTTACTTAATGTAGGGTTTTTTTCCATTATCCACACCACACAATCTTTTCTAGTTATAATTGTTGATACCTGATATCATACAAACAACTACTGGTGATTTTTGTGTTTGTCGAAGATAGTTGCTTAAGTTTTGACTATTTTTAAAAAATTTCCCTCATGATTTAGTAATGGAGTGTAGTAGAGGAGGATTTATATTTCAAACAATCTATTAACTATTTCTTTTGAGTCAGTCCATCTGGGTATAATCCATATATTATGTGTTATTTTGTGTTCATCTGGGTAGGAATCAGAATTTGCTGCTCTGCTTTGAAGTAAAAATTGCAGCCTATTGTATTATTTTCTGCACCATAAAAGCTTAACGTTCAAGATCCGAGCTGTTATTGATCTAGTGCACAATCATATGGGGATCGAAACCTCTCGTTCTTCTTCTTGGGTGGTTGCCAAAATTAACCGTATGGTTTTCTAAATTCAATATTTTTTTATTTTTCAAATTTACCTTTAAGAAAAACTGACAATTTTTAGGACCCAAGTCAAAACCCTACTTTAAGAAAAGGTTAACGTAACAATTGAAAATAGATTGTTTGGATACCTTAATAGATCTCCATAGAGAGGAGAAGAGAGAAGAAGAGATCTCCATAGATTGTTTCACCCCTTTATTACCCCGAAAAAAAAAAAAAAAAAAAAAGAAAGAAAGAAAGAAATAAAAGAAAAAAAGAGGAAAAAAAAAAAAAAAAGAAGAATTGTGTGTATTTAAAGATGTATATCTAAAAAACCAAAAGCCCCCATGACGTAAATTGAAGAATAACTATTTATATTAAGTCTCACACATTTATTCACTTCTTTTGATCTTTTGTTGTATACGTAGCACTGGCATAAGTGGAAAAGGATGTAAAGGCATAGAACAAAATTCCATTGAAACTTGCGAAATTTCCACCAAAATTTTCTATTTTGAAAAATGCGAAACAAAACTCATGAGGACCGAAAAAAAGTCCTCAGTTTCGATCGAAACTGTAGAAATTTCGTCGAAACTTGGTTCAACCCAGTTGGACCAGCTGGTTCATGAGGAAAAAATTTCCAAATTTCATGGAAAACTTGGGAAATTTCGTGGAAACTTGGGACTTTTTCCTGTAAATTTTATAGCTTTCCCAAATTTTCTATTTTTTTGTTTATTTCATGTTTCCCCAAATACCACGACAAATACCTCCTCCATTAGGACTTCCTTATCCAAAGTGCGTATTCCCTTAGGTTGGTTATCTTAAGCATATTGATGATCAGACTCATAAAGTTACAGTTGTTGATTAACTTGACAACCATAGACATAAAATGTCATGGGATCTCTATGTTCGTTGGTTGGAGGAGAGGATGTTACAGGCATAGTACTACTCAGCTCACAAGATGAATCCACTCTTGGCACTCCTCTTAACACTAAGTTGTATTTTCTTTTATTGTCAACTATTTTGAAGTTATAAATTATATATTGAATGTTATGTACTTAGGTAGTTAAGTTTATGATGTACTTTTTGAACAACTCTACATTGATGTTATGTACATTGAATGACATATCTACATTGATTGTTTTAGCAAAATACAACAAATGTATTTTTTATATTCTAATTAGCTTAAATACAGGATCCCACCACAAAATACTCTTTAAAACTTGTCGAAACTTGTACGAAAAGGTCCTCGTTTCCTCGAAATTTCCCAAGTTTTCACCTAAGTTTCCCATTTTGACCTGGTCGAAACTTGACTTCTTCTTCTTCTTTTTAACTAATATGACTTGAATCAAATTTTAAGGGGTATATATAAAATTACCCAGTATTTTATAAATTTACAAAATAAAATCCATGACTCTACCCGACCCTTAACCTCCTATTTTACAAGAACTAGTTGAAGATTAGCATTTGTCCAGTTATTTTCTTCAAAAATCAACAAGTCTCCCATATCATAGTCGAAAATTAGATCTTGAAAACTCATTTTCTTTTAAGATTTGGTAAATTAAACTCATTAGGTTTGGGTTTAATCTCTGACTAAAATATAGAAGAATTGTTGATTGTCGAACAAAAGAGATGGACAAATGCTAATCTCCAACCAGGACTTGCAAAATAGCGGATATAAGGTTAGGTAGAGAGAAGGGGTTCATTTTGTAAATTTGTAGAATAGTAAACCTTTAAATGTCACAAGAGAAAATCATATTTACGTATACCCCACTATCTTATTTAACACTGTCGGATATTTACATATATGTACAAAAGAAAAGACATGTACTTGTTGTCATCTGACCAAATAGGAATTTTCCAATTCATAGAGGGCTGATGGTAATTTCTCATGGTCCTGAACTTCCATACGAACTACATGATCAATTAAGTATCTACACAAAGTAAAAATAAAAGAGCATCACACTCGTTTTGTTTACTCAAAAAGGGGAAAATGTCTCATTTTGTTTGGGTTTAACGCTATTAATACACTGAACTTTTAAAATATCATGAGCTATTGTTTAGAAACGAGCAATCGAGAGCGAAATCTCAATCAAAATGTGCAATTTGAAGGCCTAAAATCAGGCTGAATGGTACGGCACATTAATAGCCCAAAATCGTAGCAAAATCCAAATGTGTCCTTGTTGATGCCTTCACGTGTTTGTATTAGTCTGGCCCCTAGAAAAAGACAGTAGAAAGCACTAGATAATCAATTTCTTTTGTGGTCCAACTTCCCTAATATGCTCTCCCAACTCATCAAGCCTAATTAATTCCAAAATTTATATTCATGTATCATTAAGCATCCTCCAAAGAAGTGAAAATCTGCGGTTTACGCAAAAAGGCAAAAAGGGTGAGCACTGTGTCCAAGACGTCAGATCGATGATAGAGCTCCTAGAACCTATGGTCCATAATCGAGATACTTCTACATGGTACCCACAATAGACCTGTATATGGATAGTCGAAATCCGCCTCCGAATCCGCATTTGTTTAAGGGTATCCGTATCCAAAAATTTTCTTATCGAAAAATATCCGTATCCATCCGCTAAGCAATCGGATTCGGATAATTGTTTATCGAATCGAATAATATTCAGATAAACTTTTATCCGGATACAGTAAAGTATTTAACATTTTTCTTTAAAAATAGATGATAATTGGATTCGAATAGCGGTATTCAGTAATCGAAAATTAGAAATTTATAATAAAAATGTAAAAAATTGACAATTATCAATCAATAATTGGATATTTTATCGGATCGGATTATTATCGGATATCCGATAAAGTTTCCGATTCGAATTCGGATGCCTTCTCTAAATTTTTGCCAGATTCGGAGCGGATTTGCTAAAGTTTTAGGCAAATCCGGATCATTACCCCGTCGGTGAGCACAGAGTGCTCCCCTTACGGTTTTACCACCACAAAATTGGTGGACCCCATAGGTAAAAATATATTAAAAAAAATCCCATCACCCAACCCTTGGGCCCCCCTGTAATTTGTGGTGGTAAAGCCGTCTGGGAGCACAAAGTGCTCTCCCGACGGGTTGAGGATCCGGACTCATTTTAGGCTTCCTCCAATTCAGAGATTCTCACTTTCACCAATAAAAAGAAAACAAATGGAAGAATTAATAGACACTCTGCATGTAAAAGGAAATCACAGAATTGTCATGTCATGCCAAATTTTGGATTGTTAGATTCAAAATTTCATTCGACATTTCGATCTCGACCATTGAATATCAATGGTCGAGATCGAAATCTAGATCCTACATGTAAAACGATAAAAAAAAATGCTTCAATTAATGCACTGTCATGTCAAATTTCGGATCCATCGATCCAAAATCTCGACTAAGATTTCGATCCAGCGACTAAGAATGTTTTGCTTGATAGTCCTGCGTATTAAATGCGCAAACAAAGTCCTAAAAGTAAAGGGAGGAAAGGTGCTGCTTCACTTCTGATCAGATTCAATGTAAGAAGTCATTTCATGTGAGAGACAGAGAATAATGATGTACTCAACATTCAGCCCTTTCAGACCTCCCTGTTCGAGGGCATGAGATGTTCCTCACCATTTTTACAGGTTTCTTTTACAATTTCCCTGTCAGAAGTCCTTCTGCACGAAGAACCATCTAAGGATCTTGGCCAAACCATGTGATATCGATCAATTCAAGATATCTGCTCGTTATCTAGTTTAATTTTAAAACTCACTTGCCACACAGATTAAAGATGATCAAAGCCCCTATACCAAGGGGTGAAATAAGTGTTTCAACTACCCGTGGGTGTAGTGTAGCACAGTAAGAAACACACACGTGCTGGCTGTTAAACAGATAAATAGAAAGAAAGCAAAATAGATTAAGCGACTTGTGTTTTATGAACATAATTCAAAAAGAATCTCTACTTTTTTTACACAAATCTCAATGCTGGCTCCAGGTTCTTCAGTTATGACTCTTTTTTTGACCCAATCACACCAAATCTGGAATCGATGGACAAATCTCTTTCACAAATGAATTGGCCAAATACCAATACTCCTACTCTATGGATCTATGGATTGCAGGGAGGGATAACCAATGGTTACATGAAGTGCTCAGGATGGTCCTTTTGCTTAGTTTATCATGGGCAGTGCGCTCATCAAAGGCTGGAAAATGTATAGAAAAGTTCCAATTTTTTTGGTGGCTCTGAAAATCTCTCTGTTATCTATCTACTCAAGAACTAAACAAACTGCTCTTTCATATCCTATTATCTGCCTGTACCTACTAAGCCATATCCATATGCTCTACTACCCCAATTTTTGTATCTTGTATAGAGGGGTCTAAATCTCTCTATCCACCTAGAAGTTGACTCTGACTATGCAATCTCTAATCTGTAGTAGTTGGAATGTAACCTGTAACTCTTTGTGCCCCCCCCCCCCCCCAAAAAAAAAAAAAAAAAAAAAGGAATCTAGACCATCCTTCAATTTTTTCAATTCTTCCATTCAAATCAGCAAAGGGAACTTGAGAAAGAGAGAGAGTGAGAGGAGGGGTGGGGGAGAAAATTCCTTTTCAAGTAATTATTGGAAAAATAAATGGAATACAGCCTCATTTCTGCAGACCTCCTTTCATTGTGATAAACTAGAGCAACTAACCTTTCTCATGAAACTTTTTGCCATTGAACCAGCTACAGATAAACAGTCAAGGAAGAAAACAACTAGTTAGCAATTAGAATGATGGAACTTGGACAATCATAAGTTTTCAAAGTAGCAGTAATCTTATTTTGTAAATGTCAATTTGCCCAAAATATATATATATGAAATGAAGGACCAACTCAGCCAAAACTTCATATTACTCAAGATCTCTAAAGTGTGGTTAAACTGTTGTGATTTTCGGACTCACCAAATGATGCGTCTTATTGGGAAGTAAATCAAATCAAAGATTAATAGGATAGGTGAACCCTAAAGTGCTACCGGAATGCAAAGACCATCATAGCTTAGTTGAACATCCAGGCCTTCTGTTTCCATTAACTTTTCAAGATCTTCAGAAACCTTTTCATGATCCATTAGATGCATCATTCCTTCAAATAAATGAAAGTAGTTTCAGTTTTGATCCTTCAGGTAATGTTAGCCATTATATTAACAATGAAAAGAAAGTCAAAGGTAATGCTGCTAGCTTAAATAATTTGCAAAGAAATCATATGCCATGCTTAGAAGGGAAGCCTGATCATACCTGTGAAAACTGTTCTCTTTGGCCGAATTTTACGAACTTCCTCTAAAGCCTGACAGGTTATACACATGAAATTAACATTTGAAATTAAACTGTAATCATCGACTATCAGATTCGGTACTCAAAGCACTCCACCCCAATCCACAACAAGTTAGACAAAGGAGGGGGAGGGGAAAAAAAAAAGATGTACCAGAAAATGAGAAGGCACATGCAGTTTGGAAGATTTGCCTCTGAAGGCAATTTAGGTATGATTTTCTGCTATGTGGCAGGTCAGTTAGGCTCAAATTTCTCCCAGGTAGGGCCCATACTCCCCTGCTCATTTGTCAATTTTGGGGCCCTGCCACACATCCACACCAAGAGGGTTAGATGTTAAAATCTAGTCATGGCTGGATAATCCTGGACTGTCGAAAAAAATCAACAGAAGTAATGCAATACATGCCAGGCCTTTGTGAGTTGGGCCCAAAATTTGGCACTCAGACCCATTCAATGGTTTGGATTGATCACTTGACCTGCACATGGCAGAATATAGAGAGCCTAAGTTTCCTTAGAAGGGAACTCAGCTGAGCTGCTTCATTTTGTCCCCAAAAACAACAAATTTAGAGCTTTACCCTGGGTAGTCCAAAATGTGTTGCAGACGATCGGTCTGGCCGTAGAGCATCCTGAAGAAATTACACAACAAGCACGTAAGAAATATGAAGTCCACAAATATGCTATACGTACTATAATGGGCAAGAGAGGAAGAAATATAGCACCAAAACCAGGATTTCACAGTCCTTGAGAAGTTCATACGTTTCTTCAGGTATCTCACTAGCGTCACTGCCAATAAAAATAATCAGGATCTTCATGAAAACTAACCATGTCATGCATAAGTTAATGAGAGTCATACCTAATGTAACAAACATTGCCAAAACGATAACCAAGTGATCGATAACCACGTCCATGCCACACTGGTAAAGGAGTAATCTGAAGCAGAATAAGAAATGAATGTGAATGCAAGTTAATTTTCAACCACAATAAAATCAGGTTATTCAGTACATAAAAGTAGTCATTAACCCATTATCAGACGTAGTAGTATAAAGTTGATTCAAATACTGCTTAGGATTCCATCTGTCAAGTATAAAAAACTCTAGTTGTCTCATGCATGTTGCAGTTGGACTAAATGAAGAGTGTAATTTGATAATAACTAAGCATGTCAATTTATCCCTGATAACATGAGACCAAGTTGTTTGGACTTTTACTCTTGATTTTTTTCATTGTTATAAAACCATGAAGAGAAAGAAGTCAAAACACAGTCACATGAATGGTGTAGCAGCTTCTTATGCTTCCCTGGTGAAAGATCCTGTACTGCCTAACACTGCCTAGTACAGTTGAACTGTGGTGCTCCTAAAGCCCATGCTCACCAGGAAGTCTTAGAGTTCAAAACTCCTACCCACCCCACCTATTAGAAAGAAAGAAAGGGGGGAAAAATCTGTAGGTCCCAAGATCAGATTGCGTGAAGATTTTCTTAGAAGGGCAAATTTTGCCTAGAGCCGAAGTTTTGTATCCCTCCTCTGTCTCACACCACCTATTACTCGGCTCGATTTCCCTTGTGATGCTGCTATCCTGTGAGCACTGCCAAGGATGGAGTTCGAATAGGGATATCTATTGCTGTCATAAGGAATGAAATGGTAAGTCAAACCCTTGGGAATCAATGGCTTTCATTACCATAAATATATTTAAAAAAAAAAAGGATTTAGAGAAGGGTAGGTGATTGGGGGTAAGCTCTAACCATGTTTCAATGGTGGTTGGCTTGTTGAAGAGTATGAGGAATATTCTACTTGACTGAAACCCTGGATTTTAAGCACCATGATGTAGCCTCAATCGACTGAGGGCCAGTTTTCCAATATCTTTAAGAGAACCAACTAAAATGTGGCCAAGAAAAAAATATCATTAACAATGAATCTTCTTTTATAAAGGCTAGTTGATTGACGCTTACCCCATCCCTAATCACCTAGCTCAATCTATTTGTGATGATCTTTGTTATAATCTTATAGATAGCTAAGATAGGATTAGACAGAGCAATTGGCCTCTATCCAGCAAATGTCTCTATAATCCCATTCTTAGGATCAAGGTAATGAAAGTGGCATTTGGTTAATTGGGCATAATTGAATTCCAAAATAACCATAGGATTCTGCCGTTAACTCATCCCCTATGACCTCCCATAAATGCTGATAAACATGCTCCAAATCAATTAGACCCTGGAGCATTCCCCTTCCTCATAGCCATCACCACTCCTTTCACTTTTTCCTCCTCCAGCCATTGTTATATGGACAGCTACCTTCTTTAATTCGTCCAGCTTCTCCAGCACTTCACCTCCAGAATCTTGATCTTCAAAATATGATTTTCTACTATATCTGTTATTCAAGGCTTGTGGAAAAACTGTTGTTCCCACCCCCAAGTTGTGACCACAAGACCCTGGATATTTCCTGCAAGAATATTTCCTCCATCTGAAGTGCCTCCAACAATGCACTCTCAGCATCCTTCTCCATGCAAATCAAATTCTCATCGAGTGATGTTGCACTAATCAGCTTCCGGTAGGCCTCCAGTTCAACTTCAGTTTCTTTTACTGCAATTTGGATATCACCACCACCAACTTGTTCCACTCCAGTTCCATCTTGACATTTCTCAGCCTGGTCCCAAACCCAAGTAGTGGGTTCCTTGCTGTCACCTGTTTGCTCCAACCTTTCCTGATTACTTCTAATAATCTTGTTTTGGAGGTCCACACCTAGAAATTTTTGTAACTTTTAGGCCCCGAATTGTATTTATGTTAACCCAGTTTTAGCTAGGGTTTTTGAGAATTTTCCCTAAAACTAAGGGCTGCCCAGAATCTTCCAGCAAAGAGAAGGATTATTCTAGGTTGTGTAGGGTGGTTCCGTAGCACTTAAAACCATGCTGTAACATAAATTTCAGCTCTGAATTTAACACAAAGGGATTGAAAAATAGGGTTTTAGGGTTTCGGCCAGGTTGGAGGATGGATTGTCACTGCTGTTTTGTACTTTCAGAACTTGTTCTAATGGTTTTAGAGTGTAGGGGAGGGTCTAGGGTGAACCAGGTTTAGGTCAAGATGTTGAAGAAAAGCAGAAAATTTTTGATGAAGAAGATGAAGTCCAGGAATTTGTCAGACCTAGGGAAATAGGGTTTATTAAGGAAACTAACTTGGTGCAATCATATAGGGAGAAGAAGCCAGGGAATAGGGAACTGCAGCGAGTGGTGGTTTAGTGCTGCTGTTGGGAAGGAGTGGGGAAGCTTGCATGTGCTAGGGGAAGTGGTGATAGGCTGGGAAGGGTCGTAGGGATGAGGGTCAGGGGCTAAGCGGTGCTGCAGGGGGTGGAGGAGCTGCTGCTGTGTTATGGCAGCAAAGGGAGGGGGTTATAGGGGTGCACAGAACAGGGGAGGGGCAGGGGAGGAGTTAGGGTTGCCGTGGGGGTAAGGGGGATCCTTGTGTAGGTAGGGAAGAGAGGGGAAGGGGCTGGGTTGTTACTTGGTAGAGGCTGCGGTGATGATTAATGGCTGCTGGAGAATTAGAATAGTTGCTAATCCTTGAACAAACTCTTTATTAATCAATCATGGCCCCTCAACAAGGAACCATGATCCTTAACTCAAACTCAATTTATTCAATAAACAGACTTAAATATAACAATGAGTAACGAGGCTTATTTATTGCCTTTACAAGAGAAAGAGAGAACTTAACTCAAACTGGGAGACTCAACTAAGACTTAGAGACCAACTTAACTAGGATTTACCTTATAAGTTAGGGTACTCTTTTACAATTACAACCACCTAATAAAAGAATTCTTCTTGAAATCAAAGATTGATTTATCTATAAGAGTCCTCTTTAGAAAAAGACTCCTTACCTAAGTAAATCACAACAACTATTAAAGACAAATTCCAATAAAAAACAAACTCTTAAAAGATAGGAAACCTTCTTGTAAAAGTATCTTATCTTATCTACAACTTAACCAACTCAATCACAACTCAAATAAAGGAATTTAAAATGGACTGGGACTCTAGCAGTAAAATGGGGTCTAGAATACCCAAAATACCCCTCTAATAAGGTTCAGCCAATTTGCTTGGGTGGGCCTAGGGGCCACTTTAGGGTTCGGCCAGGGGAATCAATATGTGTTCACATTAGTGTTCCATAATGTTTACCAGATAGGACTGTGGTCAGAAAGCCCTCTCTTTTTCCATCAATCAAGCAAAGGGATGATTCAATTAATTAGGAATTTTTGTAAGTTCTCTGATCACGAGTTTGAAATATTGAGAAATCTAGCATCACTTTTAGTCCCCGAGTTAGTTCTAAATCTGAAATAAGCACCGCTTTTGGGGGCTAAGTCAGTCTCAAGACATAGCATATATCTTGGCAATAACCATGGACTTTTGGCAAATTCAATAGGTTGGTCTTCTCGGACATTAGTAGCAATGTGAATGCTAAATTGGACTGTTAGAAAGGGAATCTGCTCCTGAATGCTACAAAGGAAGTACCAACTAAATCATTAGATACCTTTCATACCTTATGTCAATCTTTGCTTTACAGAAATCTGTCCATCATCTTCTTAATCAAGCTATAAATAGATTTGGTGGAAGGATAGTGCAACCAAAGGTGTTTTCTGGTCTGAATGGGAGCACCTTTTAGCAAGAAAGATGACAGGCTAGGGTTTTGAGACTTAGAGATTCGATTAAGCACCTTTGGCAACGTAATGCTGGAGGCTTATTCATTACAAAGATGCCTTTCGAGCCAAGATTCTTAAAGACAAGTGTTTTTCTCATCATAACCTGCTAAATTGTTCTCCTACCCAAAAGCAGCACTTGGCTTCACATAATCTCTTAAAAGGGATACACTCACTTGTTAGCAGGAATAGATGTAAAGTGAGGTCTGGTCATAGTTTTTTACACATTAAGGATGCCTGGACACCCTCTTTTTCTTGTGGCAAGGCCTCTAGTCCACCAGTAGGAGAAGTTAAGTGGATTACAGATCTGAATTGCCACAATTCAGAGTAGTAGACACAGCAGCCTTGGGCTGTAATTTTCTACTAGAGGTGAATGCCATCACCAGATTTCCTTTGACAAAATTCCCAAGAACTTTAAAGAACAATGGATTAAAACGGTTAAATATGCCTTTGGTTTTTTAGCCAGACCAATGTTGTTAAATCCCTGTTATGGGCATCCTGGTCCATCAATTGGAAAAGTTTGGTCTAACTTTGTGCTCACTACCTTTATCAACTGAGCATCATCACTTCCTTAGCAAGCATACTCTTAACATTTTAGCAGTTATTACGTGTTTATTTCACAGGAACATAACCAAATTCACCTTTATCCCCTTACACCGCTTTGGTAGAAAGTTGAGGAAAATGCAGTTCAGATACTGTTTACATGTGATGTTTGCCAGATAGCATCCCCCTTCAGATTAGACTCTAGGGCTGTATAAGGCATTTTTATCAAGGACTCTGTTTCCCACATTTTCACTTCTATGCGCCTATTTCCTGATCCAAGCATTGCTACTATTCAACAGATTCCTTTCAATGGCAAATCTGGGATCATAATATTGCAAAACATAATAATTGATAGGTCGCTTAATGGCATTAATACTATAAAAAATTCTTTGTATTTTAATGAGACTAATTGGTTTTTTATTTGGATTTTTATTATATGGATATATTAGAGCGTTTGGATATCAAGTCTAGAAAAAGAGTGAACCAAGCCACATTTTTAAATCAAATCAAAGAACCAAACCCAAATTAAGATGGAGGATTTGATTATGTCTAAAGTTGGAGATTTGATTTTGTCCAAATCTGGAGGATTTTCATAAATGTCTCAATTCAACAAACAAAGATTTTGTTCTATCTTGCAATCAAACATCTAAGGAAGAAGCTGAATTGGAAACTGACTAAATTAGAAACCATTGCATTGGCAAGAAGGAGAATGGAAACAATCAAATAGGCAAAGAGGAAGAAAGGAAACAACTGAATTGGGAAGAATTGCATTGCTAAAGAGAACAATGGAAATGATGCAGAATTAGTAGGAAAGCTCTGTAAGAAGGAAGGAGTCCGAAGGTTATGTTTATTGAT
This sequence comes from Hakea prostrata, assembly GCF_041222555.1. Lineage (NCBI taxonomy): Eukaryota > Viridiplantae > Streptophyta > Magnoliopsida > Proteales > Proteaceae > Hakea > Hakea prostrata. The sequence continues at coordinate 64,769,904 of NC_142606.1, read as the reverse complement.
TAGGGAAATAACTCAAATGATGGATCCAAATGTTATTGAAGAAGTAGGGAAAGATTGGTTGTTAGAGGACTGATCCTCTATGACCATAACCAATCTACCTAAATTAAAGTTTTTGTCTTTTAAGTCAATGATCAATTGAGAGAATCAATACTAAAATTAAGTCTTAATTGGAAGTTTTTATTATTCTGATTTTCTTATTAATTATAGCATCCATTGTTTGTCTTATTTATTCTTTAGTTTCTCGATTCAAAACCCCCCAATTTTTATCAAGGAATAAATCTTCACTCATCTCTGTGGATTCGACTCTACTCACTGCTATTATAGATTCAGTTGAGAAAAGGATTAATCAGTTAATCCTTCTCTCAACTGAATCTATAATATTAATACTTCTTTCAACTAAATTTATAATAGTAGCGAGTAGGGTCGAATCCACAAAGATGAAAATGGATGCAATAATTAATAAGAAAGTCAAAATACTAAAAAATTTCAATCAAGATTTAATTTCAGTATTAATTCCCTCAATTGATCATTGACTCAAAGACAAAAACTTTAATTTTGGGTAGATTGGTTGTGGTCATTGATGATCAGTCCTCTAACAACCAATCTTTTCCTACTTATTCGATAACCTTTGAATCTGTCATTTGAGTTATTTCCCTAATCAATAAACATAACCTTCGAATCTATCCTTTGAGTTATGCCCATGGTAGAAGATCTCACTCTCGAGAGAGATCTCGCCACCTTGAAAAAGAGAGATCTCGACCATCTCGGTGAGATCTCGGTCGAGATATACAATTTTTTGGCGTCAACTCAGTGGCCCATCTCGGTGGGTTTTAGGGTCCCAATTGGGTTGAAACTTGGTATTTAGCTTATTTAAGGTCTTTTGAACACGTTGGTGGCCTTGGATTTGTCAAAAACAACCCTATGTATGATTTCTAAGTCTACCCCTAGTGTGAAACCGAAATGTAGTAGGATTACGGAATGCAATGTTATACAACATGTAATATAGAACCTTTAAAGCATATAAATGAAAAGTAAGAATATCAAATGCATTAATTAATTTAAATTTTATCAAAATTCCATCCATATGAGTATCACAATCTCAATTTTCAAGAATAAAATAATTATACCATGGTGGGAGATCTCGCGAGATATCTCGGTTTCTTCATAAACCGAGACGAGATCAAGGGCGAGATCTGCGAGATGGGATATCTCGCTCGAGATCTCGCCATATCTCGCCATATCTCGCTATATCTCGCCATATCTCGCCATATCTCGCCATATCTCGCCATATCTCGCCCCAAATCTCGCCATATCTCGCTAGAACTCTCAATTTTTACCAAATTTTTTGTAGATTTCAGCCAAAGTTTCACTTGCAACTACTCTTAGCACATCTACAACATCAAAGAAAACTCAATCATCCTCTACTTGTCTTATGAACTTATGCATTAATGACTTATATAAAACTTCTAACGGTTGTATACTTTTATCATTCTATTCTTGAAAGTTAAGATTGTAATACTCATATGAATGTTATCTTGATGACATTTAAGTTATTTGATGTATTTGATACACATGATTTTCATTTATATGCCTTAAGGTTTTATATTACATGTTATATAACCTTGCATTCTCTAATCCTACAGCATTAATGGTTTTATATTATATGTTATATAACCTTGCATTCTCTAATCCTACAGCATTTCGGTTTCACAATATGGGTAGGCTTAGAAATCATACTTAGGGCTGTTTTCTCACAAATCCAAGGCCACTAGTGTGTTCAAAAGGCATCAAATAGGCTAAAAACCAAGTTTTAGCCTAACTGGGACCTTAAAACCCACCGAGATGGGCTACCGAGTTGACGCCCAAAAAATGGCACATCTCGACCGAGATCTCGCCGAGATGGTCGAGATCTCGGTTTTTCATGGTAGCGAGATCTCGCTCGAGAGCGAGATCTCCCACCATGAATTATACAACCATTAGAAGTTCTATATAAGTCATTAAATCATAAATTCATAAGACAAGTAGAGAATGATTGATCTTCCTTGTTGTGGATGTGCTAAGAGTAGTTGCAAGTGAAAATTCAGCCAAAATCCACAAAAAAAAAGGCAAAAATTAAGAGTTTCAACAAGATCCAGGGCGAGATATAGCGAGATATGGCGATATATAGCGAGATATGGCGAGATATGGCAAGATATCCCAACTCGCATATCTCAACCTCCATCTCGTCTCGCCAATGTGAAAAAATGAAATATCTCGCGAGATCTCCCACCATGGTTATGCCTATTAATTGCATCAAATATTAAATACCCAATCCCTAGTCAATAAACCTGAAAAAGCCTTGTTTATTTAAACTAGGACATACATTCTCATAGCAAACTCTCTAGGGCATTGATTACTCATTCGAGGATGTTATTGTCACTTATATTAGAATAATAAATAACTATTCTAATTGACTAAGTATTGAACTAATCATCAAATAATAGACCTCTTGTCTAAATATTAATCCAATAACATAATGAACATGCATGGAAAATGTATAAATACCTGAGAATTAAACAAAACTAATTACCTAGGGTCTCACAATTGTTGAAAATCAAACTTCTATTAATCTGGATCAAAAGATGGAATTAGCTAGACATGGGAAAGAAGAATAAAGAAATGAAAGAAAACACCATGCCCTCTTCCTTAGAACTATAGCCTCCTCTTGTTGTATGGTCATATCATAAATCTTCAAAAACGCCGTCCTTCTTATAGAGATTTTTGCCAATTCTGCATCCTTTCCAATTTTGTCATTTCTATTGTTCTTTTTAGCAATGCAATTCTTCCCAATTTAGTTGTTTCCTTTCTTCCTCTTCACCTATTTAATTGTTTCCATTCTCCTTTTTGCCAATGCAATGGTTTCTAATTTAGTCACTTTCCAATTTAGCTTCCTCCTTAGATGTTTGATTTCAAGAGAAAACAAAATTTTTGTTTATTGAATTGAGACATTTTATGAAAATCCTCTAGATTTGGACAAAATCAAATCTCCAGCTTTGGACATAATCAAATCCTTCATCTTAATTAGGGTTTGGTTCTTTGATTTGATTTAAAAATGTGACCTAGTTCACTCTTTTTCTAGACTTGATATCCAAACGCTCTAATCTGTGCATATAATAAAAAACCAATTAGTCTCATTAAAATACAAAGGACTTGATATAATATTAATGCCATTAAGTGACCTATCAATAATGCAGAACACAGCCTTGGAATGACCCAAACCAAACCGGTTTTCCAGACTAAAATGAACCATGCCCAGTTTGAGTCTTAGGTCTAATAGAATTATGGGAACTTACATTATTTTATGAGTGATGTTTCAATTTTACTTCATTTAAGAAACTAGCTGAGGGGGGAGGGAATACAACTAGAGCATACAACAATCTGCTTCTCCTTAGGGTGTCCAAAATAGTGGATTTGAGGCAGAGACTGAGATCTAAAAGAAACGTCAAAATAGGTGGTTTTCCAAATCAAGTCCTCAATCCTAAAATTGGAGGCCCATCTCCTGAGATTGTATTCCCACAAAATAAGTGAAATAGCTGCCCCCAAAAACTAGCTTGCATGTCTTGTCACAAATGAAGTTGCTAGAGAAGGTTCTCAAAATGCACAACATTCTCTAACAAAGGGATGAGGACAGCTGAGGTGGTGCTGAGTAGGATATTTGATTCCTAATACCTTTTAGTTTCCTTATTTGAGATGAGTCTTAATTAGAGTGTTAGTCTTACTTTAGACTGATCTATTAATTATCTCTATGAATCTGATGTAATCCCTTATTGTTGTACAGAGATTTCAATATGAATTGAGTTTGAGACTTTGAGTTAATGGATTAGAGAGCCTATGTGGCCATGTGCATGTGCACTCTTCTTCCCTCTTTCTCTTATTCAATTCCCCCTGCACCTTCCTTCCAGTTGCTGTATTTTCCCTATGTGAAAGCCCACAATATTGGACCCTTCTTGGCATAGAACAAAATTCCATCGAAACTTGCGAAATTTCCACTGAAATTTTCCATTTTGAAAAATACAAAACGAAACTCATGAAGACCGAAAAAAAGTCCTCAGTTTCGATAGAAACTATCGAAATTTCGTCGAAACTTGTCGAAACCTCGAAGAAACTTGTCGAAACCTCGAAACTTGGTTCAACCTAGGAAATTTCGTGGAAACTTGGGAAATTTCGTGGAAACCTGAAAAATTTCGTGGAAACTTGGGACTTTTTCCTGTAAATTTTGTAGCTTTCCCAAATTTTCAATTTTTTTGTTTATTTCATGTTTCCCCAAATACCACGACAAATATCCCCTCCATTAGGACTTCCCTATCCAAAGTGCGTATTCCCTCAGGTTGGTTATCTTAAGCATATTGATGATCAGACTCATAAAGTTACAGTTGTCGATTAACTTGACAACCATAGGCATAAAATGTCATCGGATGTCTATGTTCGTTGGTTGAAGGAGAGGATGTTACAACCATAGTACTACTCAACTCACAAGATGAATCCACTCTTGGCACTCCTCTTAACACTAAATTGTATTTTCCTTTTATTGTCAACTATTTTGAAGTTAGAAATTATATATTGAATATTATGTGCTTAAGTAGTTAAGTTTATAATGTACTTTTTGAACAACTCTAAATTAATGTTATATACATTGAATGACATATCTACATTGATTTTTTTTAGCAAAATACAACAAATGTATTCTTTATATTCTAATTAGCTTAAATACAGGATCCCACCCCAAAATACTCTCTAAAACCTGTCGAAACTTGATGTCAAAACTTGTACGGAAAAGTGCTCGGTTTCCTTGAAATTTCCCAAGTTTCCACCTAAGTTTCCCATTTTCACCCGATCGAAACTTGAGTTTCCCTCGAATTTTTTACCATGCTTCTTGGTATGCATTACTTATCCCTTGTTGCTTCACGTCATTTGTTTTCCCAATAGCTTTGTCATAATGTCACTGGATCTTGAGAAACAGCAAGCAAGGGGCAACCCTGGTCCTTCTCCAACAGGTTCCCATTTTGATTCTTTTCACTCAAAATTGTTTTGCTATTCATGCATATGGCTCTTGGTCTCCTAACTCTAACTTTGGAGGCAGGAAGGTAGTTACCACAGATTGGAAAGGGAATATTATTGTCGTAAACTGTAGACCAAGCTTAGGAAGTTTGGAAGTGGGAGCTAACGGATTTTAGATATGCAATCTAAAAGTAGAAAGCACTCATAGCGTGGTAGGAAATCTTGGTCTCAAGGCCAATTTCAGTCAGCCAGAAAACTGAAATATCACAAGATCTTGGTCTTAAGGCCAATCTCAATCATTCCTTGATTTGCACTGTTGTGGGCGTGGGGGAAGTTAAGAAATATCTCACCTGAAGATCATGAACAATGAATGGTTCCTCATCTATGATGTTAAATTGCAACTCTGAGACTGCAGCACCAGGTATGATGACACTTGTATCCACTAAATAATAATGTGTCTTCTTCATGACCTAATAGTATAGCCACAAAAAAAAAAGATCAGTCTAACAACAATTCATAGAGCTTTATGTAGTGATTGCAAATTTGCAATGTTACTTAATCTTTCTTTGATTGATGAGCTCAAGATTCATCACAATTTTTTTTGGTCAGGACATTCATCACAATTAAAGATATTTGTGCTAGCATGACCCATGAAAACACAAAAAGTTGATCTGTGCATGCCAAAAAGCATCAAGCGAAAAAGGAACACGCTGACAAGTTTGTAGTTCTAAACTTTCCATCTGATAACTATGCCTTCAAACAAGCAGGACAAACAGATTATGCAATTTTCTATGTCCACTTTGGGAAAAAGAATAATGTCTGCCAACATGGCTTTCACACGCAGATACAACAACAGAAAAATGAACACTTCACCCTCATGGAATGCCAAAATATCATCCATGTTGATGCACCTGTGTGCACCGTTATTCTCCTCCATGCTGGTGGAGAGCCCATGAAAAACAACTCTCTACCATATGCTTGTCATCATTTCATACATGGTAAGACACAAAAATTCCCCCATGATTTACAGTGATCAGTTCCTAAAAAACATATAAACTGAAACCAAACAGAACCAACATTTCACAACGAATTTATAAAATTAAATAAAAAGAAGATGAAGAAATAAACCTTTATAGTTGGAAATGTGAACTCTGCAACCACAGAGATGGTAGAGAAATTTTATAAGGATGCAGGAGCTATATTTACTACTCTGAACTTCGAAAGATTTTTTTAGCTTGCCTACATTCTTTCTTCACATTGATGGATGAAGACGGGAAGAAAACTAAGTCACAGATTACCATCATCGCACCAAGGTTCCCACCATGGAACAAAATTTCAGTTGACTGAATCTCAACAAAATCTTGCCGAATTTTCAGAAATTCCAGTGAGATTTCAGAAGTCTCAGTGAAATTTTGAAGTTTTCAAGGGGTTGTAAAATATAAATTGTAATTTTTTATTTTTGAATTATAATTGACTAGTTCTTGGTATTTGTTCTTGCATTTTAATGCAAGTTTCATTTTTTTTCTAGTATATTATTGTTTAGATTTTGAAAATACATAATCTAGTTTTGTCTGCATACATCCGGGCATGAGTGAATCAAGATCAGTTTGTGTTAAGTAAAAAACAAACATTGCCATTGTATTTATTGGCCTCAAATTAGGCTGTGCACTGAAAATCAGATCCAAAAACAGTTAAACCCCACCAAAACAGACTGTCAAAACATGGTACAAAGCTGTGCCATATTTTTCTGGGATCTCACTGAGATCTTGGTATCTCGTCTGTCTAGATCTGCAAGACGAGATGAAATTTAGAACTATGGTTCCCTCACCATTGGCATTACATCATCAACCTGCAGTTCGTGTCTCAATGGAAGATTCCCATTTTTGTTGCATCCTTTTTGTTAGCCTCATCAGTGGCTATGTCCTTGTTGCCTTCAGGTGATATAACCCCAAGTCAAGGGCCAGTCCACAGGATCCTATTCTAGAGAACCAGCAGTACTTCAGAGTTTCAACCCTTCTGTTCTAGGTCAAATCTCAGTCACTTCTTAATGGACAGCAGCTGTATAAGCTCAAATAACCCTGCAGCTAAGGGAGCCTTGACTTCCAAACCTTGGAGCTAGGGTTAGGGGGGCTGAAGCTAGGGTGGCCAGGCTGGAAAAGGTGGGAGAATGAAGGAATTAATCTGTTTTAACGTAGTTGTAAATTCAGACTTAATTCCTGGGCTAGGGTTTCTTAGTTTAGGTTTCCAAGTTTTCTAGGAGACTTAGTGGATGGCTAGGGTTAGGGTTGGGGTCGAAGGTAGATAGGAGAAAGAAGAAGGTTATCCTTAAAAGGTTTACGGTTTGGAGAGGTGGTTTGGGAGATATGAGTGTTTGATTAATCCTAGAGTTTCTAGGATTTGGAGGTTGAAGACGAAGTGCAGGTTTTGGGAATTTAGTGAAGATTAAGGGCTGTGATGATGTTTAAAGGACTGCTGAAGGGAGGGGAATGAGATGAAAGGACAGGGGAATCTAAATTTTTGACATTGGTTGTTGGGAACGAAACCAGAAGTTGAACACAAGGGCTGCCAAAATGATCCGTTAAGTAGAGCAGGTTTGCCATACAAAGCAGAAGATTTCACAAGAATCACTGCAAACAGAAGATTGATCTAGGAATGAAGGTTGCAGGAGAACTGATTTAAAAAGGTCACAAAGCCATTGAGTCTGCATCTTATTTGACAGAGAACCACAACATGAAAATTGGAGTGTAATAAATTTTTTCTTTTTGGTCTGAAGACTGTAACAATTAGATAAGCCATTCTAAATTGACAAGGATATTTTAGACTTTTTATTCCTAATTTGATGAGAAATTATGACAACTAGCAGGGTTGTAAACAATTAGACAGCATTTAGGCAGTAATCTTGTAGTTGTTAGTAACAATTCCTTTGTGTTATGGAAATGTTTCAACAAACAGGTTTATCGAACACCTATAAAATGGTTGATTGGAGCAAAAAGATAAAAAGTGTTTTTGGTGGTTCTCGAATTAGAAACACTAAAAGCATTATCAAACAAATCCAAAGTTCTGTTTGCTTCTGCTTCACCTAAATACTCAAACTAGTAGGAAAGGGCAATGTTAATGTGTATACACATCAACATTCAACACCCAAATGTGCAGACCATCTTGGCACCATCAACATGACACATACGCATAAATCAAACACTCGACCTCCCTGATCTGATACCATGTTAGCCAACTCAGTGCCGCTTTTACCTACAAGCTCAAACTAGTAAGTAAGGGCAACATAAACATATATGTTAAAGAGCCATACCCCTGAGGCGTTAAAGAATAACCAGCACATAAACACAAGTTAGACAACTACAGAGAATAAAGACCATTGCACTAACCAGTAAAGATGAAGACAATGTAGAAAAGTATGAAGATTCCATGTATCTCTTAGAACAGAATCCTCCTTATATGAGAGATTGCTATTGAATCATATAGGAATTGGAAACCTATACATTTTCCACCAAGGGTTTTCATTTTTAAGATGAAAAACTAAAACATATTCGAGGTTTCTAAACCACCAAACTTTGACTTATTTGCTAATGGAAAATCAGCCATTTAGAATAATTCCATGTGAGTTCAAATCAAGCTCATACTATGATGGGTCAAAAAGGAAAACCCATTTCTGATCTACTCAAGGTTTACACTGACAGTCATTAATGATTTTCAATACCAAGTATGCAATTCACATGAGGAACAAATGCAAATTTATACCTCAAAATCACGTAAAGGTACAAAAATTGGGATATATCTCTGAACATTGTTTGTCCAATCACGGAGATCATCAAGACCTGCAGGGAAAATCCATCTTCCCTGTTTAATTCAATTGTGTATTTTGAAGAAGGAAAACATTTAAGAATGGAATGCTTATGATTCAGCCAGGGATGGGAAGAAAAAAGAGAATGAAATTCACAACTAATTCTTGATTAATGTTTAGACAGTGCATCTTAGAGACCTCCAATTGCATCAGCATGAGAATGGGTAATGACGACCGCATCAATATTTCTTATCCTGACAGAAGTGCAACAGTTAATATATAATAAAGAAAGATATGAATAATTAAACATATAATATTCAGAGATGAGTCAGACAAGCTGATGCCCATTAACTCAAGCACCCACCGCACCAAGATGTGTCCCCTGGTCTAGGAAAGAAATGAAAATCAAGCCCTTTCAGCAAGAATCAACCATAGAAAATATGTCCTGCCTCCCCCAACTATTCTCTATAACCCCTGCTGGTGCTTTGTAACAGACATATTCTTCAAGGTATCCCTTGATTTCTAAACGTATACCCAGTTTTCACTGGATGTTTACTTCAACTAGAGATAGAAAAACAAATCTACAGATACTATCTTTGCTTATTGTATGAGCCGTGTCACAAACTGAAAATGTGATCATGTAATATACATGCATTGCATTTGTATGACATCATGTAGCATATGCAGAATGGAATAAGCATTTGTACAAAGTAGATTATTTTAACTTAATCAGGTAACGGAAAATATTGTAAAAAAATAATGTCCAAACCCATGGAATAGCAAAATCCATACTGAGCTCTCTCATTTCAAAAACGATGCAATGGAATATGTCTACAAGCCACCGTGATTTTTAGTCTATAAATTTGTATTTTTTATTTTAACAAATAAACAAATAATGAATCAACATAATATAGTGGCAGACATACAACATTAATAAATAACTTCATAAATCTACAATGTAAAGTAAGAAATAGACTTCCACAACTAAAATGCTATTTTTTCATGTGTTTTTATAAACAACTTGAAAAGAGGGAGATTGAAGAAGGCAGAGAGGGAATGACAACAAAGGGAGTTTGATGAGGCTATGTGGCAAAGACAACCTACAGAAGAGGAGGATGAGAGAGTGAAAAGCCTTGGGGTAGAATCCCAGGCAGAATGGAGAAATTTGCAGGTTGCTTTTGCTGCAGTAAACAGTCCTTGCACTTTGAAAATGTAGGCAGTATGAACATGCGAGAGGAGCAGGTGGATCTGGCTCAGATACACCTGCATTTGAGCAAGGAGGTGAGAGGAGAAAGATTAGACATAGTGAAGACCCAACATACAAGAGAATACCCCCACTCAACCACAAAATAGGGCAGAACCTTACACATGATGTATGCAGCACTTGAACAAATCAGACAGAAATAGCAGACTGGCAGTACCTGCATTCTGATAAGAAACTGATCCAAAACCTGATGCACTTCTTGCATAGGTCAAGGCCTCAGGGCGGATAGGTCAAGGCCTCAGGACAGATAGAACCAATCCTCAGGGATGCTAGTCCAACAAGCTTCATTCATTTGCAGGTCTGATGAGAGAGAAATTAACCAAGTAACCAGCAGTTAGCGCAAAAACAAGGGAAATACCTGTGTTGAGCTATGGAACCTCTTTGGTGCTTCAAACTACTTCAAAAAGGAACAACAAACCTTCTGTTCATACTTTGAATAAGACAATGGATCACTAGTGTGATCTATGTAGTATATTACCAACATTGTATGCTCTAATGGAACCCTCTATTTTTTTGAGGTTTCGAAGCAAAGGGAAGAAAAGAGAGTGAGCTTATCCAACATCCAATCCTGCTCTGATACCAAAATATAAATCAAGAATTATGACAACAAGTAAGGAGATTGAGGAAGAAGATGAAGCAAGCCAAGGATATGAATAGAACAGATAAAAAGGGTTTGAGGAGAGTAAAATTTTGAATGGGCTGAATGCCTGATTCACCTATTTGATTAAATTTAGAAATCCTAAAAATTACATAATGCCTCTCTAGTGAGGTAAAAGATGATATGAACCGTGCCCTCAATATATAACAACTAACACTTCTAACATTATGTCGTGTCAGTTGAGTCATCAAATGAACCAGGCCAGTGCTTCCATAGCATGGCTCAATCCAGATGCTCAACCTGTGTCATCCAGCAAATCATATGTTGAAAGATCGCTTCACTGGCAGTAAATGAATCTTCTCCACTCCAGGGGTGCTCTGAGGCTGAGAATCACCTACCCCGAGCACGTAGTGAACTGAATTGCTATCGTCAATGCATGTGCTCGTATTGAGAAATCAATTTAATAGCTATGTCGCAGGCATTGTAAGGCCAATAATTCATATAAGCTAAATTATTAGAGGTTTAGGGCCCATATTAGATTTTAGTAGTTAGCTTCTATATCCTGAGCTCCTAATTCCATGTAATGACTTACTCATAGGAGTTTCAGACTGTGTTACTTCTATTTTTGCATGTAATAGAACACTCTAGAAGGATTCTGTCCTAGTTCTATATATTTGCTTTCCATTTCTCTTGGAATAGCTAAAGATCTTCTCTAGAAGAATTTTCAGTTTTTCCTTGGCAGCCAAGTAGTGAGGAGTATTCTATTTTTAATCAGTTCACCGAGTATTTTAAATAAGGAGAATTTCACCTGGACTGCCAAAAGATTATCGAAAGGCAGAATTGACACCGGAGGTTTGTGAAATTTCAGACGCACCACCTAAAGTTTCAAAACTTAAACAAAAACATGCTTGCCATTATATTGAGAAATTAGCTGCTAACACAAGACAGGTTTTGAGTACTTCTATGACCATTCCACCCTTGATAAGGTGTAGCCACAGCAATGCCCTTGTCCAGTTGCCCTCGTCTTCTACTTCTTTCTCCTCCTCCTCCTTCTCACCTATAACTCAAACCCCTACAGCAACACATCGCCAACACTAGTGTTCCCCCTCTTCCACCAGCAGCAGTTGCCATTCTTTAAGCCAGGTGTTCTCTAGCCCTTGCAGCAGCAGAAATTGCCATCCTCCACCACCCCCATACCTCGTCTTACACCCCATCCTGGCAGCCGTCCTTGTTTCCAAGAAAACCAAACCAGTAATATAAAGGTATTTCTTTCCGACATGTAAAGAAACATTCATGGTGAAATAAGCTTGCGCCTATCTCATGGTGTTTGCTCACGACTTTGCCAACCCACCAAGGAAAGATTATAGCGTTTTAACACTACGCAGAACCCTCATTGCCAGTGTAATCTCATTGAGATTTTCTTCCCTTTTCCTTGCTAGTAATCCTTTTTCAATTTCCAGAGATTCAAATTCTTCAACTGCTTAGGAATTGCTACTGCACATAACCCTCATTCACATTTTTTATCTTTTGACAGGTAGAAAGCAAAAAAGGTTTAACCCGCAAATTTATTCACTACTAAACATGATGAAGGCATCTTTTTTAACCTTTATACTCACTATTAAATAGCGAGGCAAGGAGAAAGAGATAAAATTTACCCATAAGTAGGAAACCATTTAAGAGCGCTGTGGTAGAAAAACCTGCAGCAAAGGAATAGAAAATTATTTTTTACCTCTATTAAAAGGTAGTCAATGGAGGACAGCAGCAGTGATTGAATGGGAGGTATTTATCCAGGGGGGAAATGTGAAGTACTTAGGAACTAAACATAAAAAAATGCAAAAGAAATGCCAAGTACTATAATACATCTTGTTTATTTTTAGTCATAAACATATAAACCCTATGTGGAGTCCTGATTAGATTAGTGAGAAATTTTCTTAATAAAATATTCTGATTATAAACTTCAATTTTTCCTTTGAGCCCCACCACTTCATTGTAGAGCATATTCCCAAGGAACAGATTAAAAGTACTTCTCCATTAATCCGATCAAAGAACAATTCTCAACCATTAAATTAATATCATGAGTTAAGACATTTACATGAAAAGTCAGCATACTACACTACATCAAAATTAGTACATTAAAAAATATAGAATTGAACATAACTCATAATTGAAAGATTAGTTGTGCTGCTATTTTTCCATCAGTCTATGCCCCTCCAAGGAGTTCTCAAGACGAAAAACAAAAAATTGAAGGGGGGAATAAGCGGTATGTGCAAAGATGATGATATCAAATCAAAAGAGAAAACAAAAAGAAATCTAATAAAGATGAAGAATATGAAAATAGATGACAAATTTCTATTCTGAAAGCAACCCAGATGAAACTCCCACCTCCTGTTGTACACTAGTACCCGCATATCATTACAACTGGAGTTAAAAATTATGGCATCATCAAGAAACCAAAAAGGGAGAAAAATATAGCAAATAACCAAAGATAAAACTTCAAAAATATGCCTAGCATTAAAGAACCAAAGTACTGTTACATCATACACGAGATGCCAGCAACACCTCCCCAAGTAGTACAATCCATGTGATCACAACCAAACATACTCAAAGAAGCACCGTTTACGTACTTGCCAGTATCTATGAGAATGTTACGTGTTCCAGATGCATTAGAATAGCGGATAAGAATACTTGTGTTAAGTCTCCTGTTCTTATTACCAGGTTCAGTTGCTTTGAAGCAAACCTGTGAAATGTAAATGCCCATAAGAAACAACCATACAGGAGGGTTTAGCAATAACCAAATGACAAACAAAGACTCTAAAATCTTACCGGACATTTTTTTGCAGGATCTGTGAGACAGCTCACACGCGGGATTCCTTCACTAGTTCCGGTGCCCAAAAATATGATTTCAGAATTCTCCTTGGGTGTTTGTGCCCCAATATTCCCATCATAAGAACCTATCCAGCATCGGGAAGGTAACTTAATTCCCCATAAAAAGAAACAATAAATCGAATATAAGACACAGGTTAAACGTCATCGAAATTGTCTTTCATCAATGCAATTCCGGCATAATATGAGATTACATCAATAACTAAAGCGAAATGGGTTCCGAATTTAGAACCAACAGCGATTCGAATCTAACTTTGTTTAATATCAACTATATATTGGTATTGGTTTTATCGATTAAAGAATGCCACACAACAGTAGAAAATTGTTCCAGAGTAGTTACTTACTCGATTGAAGGCGAGCATGGAGAAATCGCCTGAAAGGAGAGAATCGAAGTCTAGATAAAGACGATATTGCAGAGCTGCAGAGCGTTGTTTCACGATTCAAACTGATAAAAGAGCCAAAATAAGCGGGAGAAATGCGAACAACTCCTGCCAGAGGAACCATTGCGTCTTGCAGACGCGTAGATCGTTTGCTTTCTCTTTTACTCACCCAACTACCGAAGTGGTTAAGCTGTAATAATCGCTCGCGTCGAAAAATCACAAGAGCGCCATGGGATGGGAGAGAACTAGTACATTTCTTTGTCCTCGTCCATTCATTTCTCTATGAATGCAGGACAATGGCTGAAAGTAACGCAATGTAAGAGACGTTTTCAGGTTTTAATTTATTTAGCAAATACGGGTTGTTCAATTAAATCAATACTTTTTAGTGAAGCATGAGTTTCATTTTTGCTGATGATATATGTAATATCCTCATCTCCGTTGTACAAAAGTGTCTTTCTAGTCAAAACCTTCTCAAGTGTTCCACCTTTGTAAGAAGATGGATGTGTCTTCCTCAATTATTTTGAGATTTCATCATCCCTAGTTTAATTTTCCCATATGCTTTAGAGGCATATGAGCAAGGTACACTATATCGCCGAATTTAGGTGGTTTCGGTTCATGGTGAATTCAAACAAGATCTACGAGATATCACCGAAAATCGGCATACTTTTTAGTGAAGCATGAGTTTCATTTTTGCTGATGATATATGTAATATCCTCATCTCCGTTGTACAAAAGTGTCTTTCTAGTCAAAACCTTCTCAAGTGTTCCACCTTTGTAGGAAGATGGATGTGTCTTCCTCAATTATTTTGAGATTTCATCATCCCTAGTTTAATTTTCCCATATGCTTTAGGGCATATGAGCAAGGTACCTATATCGCCGAATTTAGGTGGTTTCGGTTCATGGTGAATTCAAACAAGATCTACGAGATATCCCGAAAATCGCTACTTTTGTGGCTGGTTTCATTTTGCGATGATTGTATATCCTCATCTCCATTGTACAAAGTGTCTTTCTAGTCAACCTTCTCAGTGTTCCACCTTTGTAGGAAGTGGATGTGTCTTCCTCAATTATTTTGAGATTTCATCATCCCTAGTTTAATTTTCCCATATGCTTTAGAGGCATATGAGCAAGGTACACTATATCGCCGATTTGGTGGTTTCGGTTCATGGTGAATTCAAACAAGATCTCGAGATATCACCGAAAATCAGCATACTTTTTAGTGAAGCATGAGTTTCATTTTTGCTGATGATATATGTAATATCCTCATCTCCATTGTACAAAAGTGTCTTTCTAGTCAAAACCTTCTCAAGTGTTCCACCTTTGTAGGAAGATGGATGTGTCTTCCTCAATTATTTTGAGATTTCATCATCCCTAGTTTAATTTTCCCATATGCTTTAGAGGCATATGAGCAAGGTACACTATATCGCCGAATTTAGGTGGTTTCGGTTCATGGTGAATTCAAACAAGATCTACGAGATATCACCGAAAATCGGCAATATTTCTCACTATATATCGTAAAATATTGATATTTTGCATTTTTTTGCGATTTTTAGGCTATTTCTTGCAATTTTTAAGGGTTTTCACTATTCTATAGCAAAATCTTTAGGATCAATGGACAATTATACCATTATGTCCCAATGATTCAAGACTCAAAAGGTAATGTGCTAAATGTAATTAGGAGGAGAATCTACATAAAATAATTTATGAAAATAATTCAAATTAGAAAGACATTTTATAGTAAAATCTTCAAAATTAATGGGCAATCTTACCAATTATATTCTAGTGATTTAGGCCTCAAAAGTCAATATGCCAAATGTGGTTAGGGAAGAGTATATACATGAAATAATTTATGGAAACAATTTAAATAATGAAGGGATTTTGTAATAAAATCTTCAGGGTGAAGGGGTAATCATTTCAATTATGTCCAAATGATTTAGGCCTTAGAAGGTAACATGTTAAATGTGACTAGGCAGGAGAATTTAAATGGAAGAATTTATAGGAAATCATTCAAATTTACCACATATTGGCATTAAATTGGGTTAAGCATTAAATTTGGGCTCAAAATGACCAAAAATACCCGCAAAATGGGGGTTGAAATCTAGCGATTTTTGGGTGAGATTTCACCAGTTCGACTGATTCGCCAAGTAGCAAACTATAGTGAGATTTCGCACCTTGCATATGGATTTTGGGCCCATATATATTGTATGGGTTATATGTTATATGAATACATATTGATCACTATTGTACCATAGGATACTTTAAACCATGGGTTGAAGAATCATTAGGCCCTCTAAAGCTCTCAAGTAAAAGTTTGATCTAGTTCTTTAATACGACACGTCTTCGCCAGATTTGTTGAGGTTCCTAGTTTCACAGTAAGTCACCACTATTCAAGTAATAAAGATGGCAAGCTCACAACGAAATTAGTGTACCACTATTGCTAGTCAAAAGGAGTGTATGCAATAGGACCAACCACATCATCTCATATTCCTCCTTGGAAAATGCTAACATCACAGGATTGGAAATTTGTTTGGCAAGCCAAAACATTACCTAAAGTTAAGCAATTTGTATGGAGGGCCATCACTAGAGGTTTTTTTTTTTTTTTTTTTTTGGATCCAAGGTTCATCAGGGCCAGCTTGCGCGCACCACGACTACATCCTCAGGGGGAGCTTTTTATATAATTAATATAGGTGGGGCTTTGCCCTTGGCCCTGAGAGGATTTGAACTCTGACCTCCTAGAGGATTAGCAACACAAAGAACAACTTTACATAGAAGGAACATACCCATTGATCCGTCAGCAACAGATGTGGCTTTTCAATTGAATCTATAATACACATGTTGTTTGAATGTTCATTTGCAAAAGCATGTTGGCTTGCATATTCATGATCAATTTGAACTGCATCGATGGTTCCAAGAAGTGAAAAGAACCAATGTGGGCTCTAGCACAAAGACAAAAGAAGCCCAAGGATTATGTTTATATATGTACTAGTGTCATACCCCACCCAGCCAGATCCGAACTCACCCGAATACCTGTGGAGGTGATAACACTACAGGATCAAGTTCATAGACAATCCAAAACAATAATACAACATAGCATAATCACAGCAAGAAAGGGAAATAAAGTATCAAATGTTTAAGTAATACTTGTTATTGCAGTCATCCATGAATTTAAATTCAAAGTTAGTATCTAAAGTTAGTCAAATCAAACATTAGAGCTTAGAAGAAATAATTGTTCATAGCGGAAGTCTAAATATTATAGAAGAGAAGACTAGAATCTAGGTAGCGTCCTTGCCTAATAAAATGATAAAGAATGAAAGTGATGGCTACTAAAGCGACTACTTTCTCCATCGATATCTCCATGATCTCAGAAGGACTAGACTCCATAGGATCAATCCGCACAGGGACACGACTTGCCATGTAACTCTGTGTCCTTTGTCGCAGGTCCCTCGTAGCACTCAATCGACGGTAGACTCTCCAGGAGAATGGGGTCCTCATAACCTGCAATAAAGTCTAAGAGAAAATACATACATAAAAGGAGTGAATTCTAAAGAACTTAGTGAGGTTAACACAATCGCACATTGCGCAACAGTCACATGCATTTAAATATATAATATGATTATATTGTATGATGATGATGATGCAAATATAATCCTAGACTCTAACAAACGTAGTCTCTATGGTAGACGTCACATGTTAAGTTGCAACACCAGCCTCCTCTGGAGGTCTAGTTACTCTCCCTCACGGCACTCAAGCACGTCTTTTGGGTTTTTCACAGCAATTGGGTCAAGTGACATCATATTGTGGTTGGGGCTTAGATCACCACTCTCTCACCAACCATTGGTTGAGAACTGGCATGTGTCAGGGATAAGTCTAACCCAATGCAAGGCCAACTAGGTCTCGTACTACATGAGTTCCAAATATTTTCCATTGTGTCTGGTGTCATTTTGGTCTACGTATCATTTTCACCTAGGAATGTCATTCCCCACGCCACTGAAGCCGTCTTTTGGACTATCATTCCTTAACCCTATGGTCATCCACATATGTTGTCACACCCCACCAGCTTGATTTGGTCATACCTGAATACCCGTGGGGGTGATATATTATAGGATCTCGGTTCAGTGACAAATCCATACAATCATATGATATAGTAAATCAAAGGACAAGAAAAGAATAAATTCAATTATGAAATTATAAAATCTGAATTATTAAGGTTACAACTATCCGTTAACTAATGTTGATCAAAATGATTATTAGAGTAAATGAAAGAATAGTTTGCAGTGGAATTACACTAAACTAGTTCTTTATTGGAACCCAACTCAATAGAAACAGTCCTGGCACAGGCAAAAAGCTCCATGCGAGTCCACTTCTTCTCCAATTTCTCATTCATAAAAATATGTCGGCGACAAATCCTCCATTTAACAGGATTCCTCATAACCTATAGTGTGATCTAAAAGAAACATGCATATAAAATGAATGAGTTCAACAGAATTCAGTGAGGTCAAGTCAACAACATATGACGCATTCATCCACAAATTCCCACATCACACATCTATGATAATAATGATAATATGTATTATGATGATAATATAGTTAATGAGTGAATATGATGTTACACTCCTAACTCTATCATGAGGTCTCTATGGTAGACATGCATTAAATAATACACCAGTCTCTTCTGAATGGTCTCAGTTACTCTCCCTTAACAAGAGACGTCAATTGGGTTCTTTGCAGTTGTTGGGTCAAGTTGTATCAATCTATGGCTGAGGATATAGGTCACCACTCTCTCACATCACCATTTGGCGTGAGAACTGGTGCGTGTCAAGGGCAACTCTAGGCCCAATGCATAGTCATACAGTCTCGTACTAAATATGGTCTGAATATCAGTCCTCAATGGGAGGCATTTATTGGTTCGATATCCTTATCCACCTAGAAATGGGATCCTCAACGGAGGCATCTGTTGGATTCCATTTTTCAACCATATGGTCATCCACATACATATAGGCAAAAGCTCTTGTGGCTTCCCCGTGAAAATCGCACATCGCACTGAAAGTTACACGAGCCCAAACTCTATGACTATACATATGCAACCCTACCAATCCATGATGGCAGTGGTCTTGTTTGATACTCACAGGACCCAATCACTAACATCACAGATTAACCGACTTCAATACCCCTACCGGAAGGGTAGTAGTACCGGGGTTGTCTAACCAAACACTTCTAGACACCTAGCATTCATGAGTTTAGGTCTAAGTGCTCTGATACCAACATAAGTGTGTGGGTGACATAGCGTGTATACGAGAGCCACACACGGGCGGGAGCGAACGAATCGTTTAGTCTCCTCACCGTAGACATCGTGATTTTTATTTATTTATTTATTATTTTTTTTTTTTTACCACAGTGTGTGTGTGTGTGAAGATTCCTTCGGTGATTAACAGGACTGGGTTCTGCCTGAAGGATGTGAAGGTCAAGTGACCAGATGGACTATGTGGTGACACTTTTTAAATTATCAAGTCATAAAAACTTCAAATCCTCAAATTTGATTTAAACTTCTGTTACTCAAAATCCTTCGGTGGCACCACCACATGCCTTTTCGATTCCAATTTAAGAACTTTACAGAATCAAATGCCCAGCCACTACCTACGCTGCCCTTTAGCACAAAGCAAGTGGGACTTACTTGCAGGACTTTAGGACCGGCACATCAGATATCTGTATTGTTCAAAAATCAGCCAGTACTCAGGCCTTATAGGAGGGATTTTATGCCCAGATTTATCCTTATAACAGAAATTAAAACTTCATCTTTAGCTCTAAAAGATCAAAACTTGATAAAAACAGATATCAACGGCGGAAATAATTACAAGAAAAGAATTTACAGATGCAACTATTACTATTGATGCATGAAGTGCAAAAATTCGCAGAGGGGCCTAAGAGAGATGATAGAAGCACGAATGTAGGCTTTCATCCTCAAATCCTTCCTCTACTAAATTAAAGAATAAAATAAAAAGAACAGAAACAGGCCAAGAAGCTACATCGCAATTACTCAGGGTTCCCTTTCGAGTTCCCGAAAACTGTAAAGAGACTAAGTAGGAAAGGAAAGACTCACCATTGTAGACAAATATTCACTGTATTGTATTCAAAAGTATTACAGTTACAGAGGTAGCACTTCTTCCATTACAAAAGACTGAAGCTAAAACTAACACTATTTTCTTTTCTTCTCTCTTTTTCTCTCTCTTGATTCAAAGACTCAAGGACTTAAGGACTCTTCTCTCTCTTCAAGACGTAAGGCCTCCTTACTTGACTTCTTCTTTCTATCTCTCCTTGTTTCTCTCCGTCTCTTGTTGTGTCTTCAAATGAGCTAGAGGTGTCCTTATAAAGGGATACTAAAGAGAAAAAGACAAAAAAGAAAAAGCAAAAAGCAAACAGTAAACATTATCTTTGTATTACTATTTATTAAGACATCACTATTTGCTGATATTTCTTCATTGTCTTCTATTCCTCTTTTGTCTTGTCATTGTTTTACTGTTCCTAGACAGTTTTGTCCTTCTTCTTCTTGTGAAATTTCCAATATGTCCCGCGACGTTCATCTTGTCAATAATTGTGCTGACGCAGGGGAGAATTATGCTAGAATATTCTGTTGTAGTGGTATTCTTCTAGAGTCTCCTCGAGGCATTCCATGTGAATAGTAAATTCACTGTTTTCCTCATTGATTTGACTCAGTGTGTTACCCGATTTTATCCAGCAGGGTTTTTACTATCCAACAAAGTTTACCAAATATTTTTCATGGTTGATATTACCATGGAGTCTATTTTTTCCCAACTCACGGGGTTACAGACAGAGATGTGGTTTTACATGGTCGTTTGATGAACCATGTGGTCCTTTATAGATTGGGCCAAAATCTTAGTGGTTTTGCTAAGGTCCACTAAAACCATGTCTTAGTTTCACGTCATATGGCTGGGAGACGGATGGTGAGGGAATCACCCATTTGTTCAATCTACATTTCTAGTAGATTTTGTGATGCTGACGGAGACTTTCCTTTGTTGTGTCTTCGTTGTACCATTTCATATTCAGTGTCTTCTTGTGGGGTCAATGTTCTTTCTTGTTCATCCTGTGGGTTTATGGACCCACGATAGCTTCCGCTGTATTGTGTGAATTTTTGTTGGAGGAGAGCTTCTATTTCGCCAAGTATTTCTGTTCTAAAGGCTTCCATTGGTGATTGTGAGCTGGAGCTTGGTGAAATTTGTTCAATTTGTTGTGCAGCGCTTGCTGATGGAGTATCTTGTGCTTTGTAAAGTTGTAAATTAGCTAAGAGGCTTTTGTTCGAAGCTTCTAAACGTTGAATTAGTCTTTCTTTTGTAGCATTTTCTATTTCTAACTTGCTTATTCTCATAGAACAATTAGCTACTTGATCCAAGAGTTCCTTGTTTTTGTTCTTGATTGGCTCGCATTGTATACAAGTTGTGTTTCTCTGAGCCATGTTGGAGAAAGAGGGTTGTTGAGGATGAGCATTACGTAGTTTTGGATCTACGTAATATGTTGGGCCAATCATTGACTTGGCAAAGATCTGTGCTTGTTCGAGGGTCTCATATCCTTTGAAGAGAGGATTGGGATGACCCTTTGTAGCTTTTGCAACATCTTTCCAATCAAGAAAGATGCCAGTATTGTGTCCTTGGTAGACGACGTAGAACTTCGCCTTGCCTTTCTTTGTTCTCAGTTGTCCGTATAGGAAAGCAACAGCATGTATGGCATTTTCTAATCCTGAGATAACTTTATGTTGAGAGATGCACTTGTTTGCATTGTACCATATGTTGTCCAAACATATTTGCTCTTCATCATTGATCATATATCCATTGCTATTTTCAAACTTCATGTGAGAGTTTCTGAACAGAATATGTTTTCCAAAGTTTATGGTTTCTGAGGGAGAGGGAATTTTGTGTGGTGATAAAGAAGGGAATATGCGAGCTGCACTGGTATTTGAATTACCGATTGTTCCTATTATGCTGGCAGGTAAACGCCGTGTTTGTGATGAGAATGTATTATTCAATAATTGTGAGGGGGTTGCAGAGGAGAAGGCTGAGAGGCTTTGTTCTGGAGTTGTATTACTCCTTTGTATGAGATCTCGGAGCATGTCATCCTCCTGTATAATCATAAAATAGAGAAAGTTAACCAGGGTCCTATAAATTTTGGTGTATCTTGAATAGTAAATCGGCAGTTTTGTTATCTACTCCTTTTATATGTTCTATTGTAATTTTATATCCTTTGTTATAAAAGTGATTTTGTAAAATCACCCATCTCCTATGCTGTATTTTTCGCTCATTCAAATTTTGGTATGCTTTGACTATGGCTTCACAGTCTGTTCGAATTGTAAAGATCTATTTGTTAAAAATATTTCAAAACAATCAAGTCCTTTTAATAAGGCCTCAATTTCATATTCAATAGAAGTTAATGTCTTCACACTAAACTTCTCAGAATTATACCTACTGATTTCTTCAGCAGACTTAGGATGTTGTTCTGATGGTTTAATCTTCAGAATGGCACCCCAGCCATCTTCACAACCATCAGTTTCAATTATTCTATAGTCTTTATTTGTGGGTAAACGTAAGGATGGTATATTAGTAAAAAGATTTTTAATCTTTTGTACTAAAAGTATATCTTGATTATTCCATCTATGTTCTCCATTTGGTGATGTTTTATGATATAAAGGTCCTAAATATTTTCCTAAATTTTGAATGAAAGGTCTAGCTTGATTTGTTAATTCTAAAAAATGACCTAGTTTGTGTTATGGAAGTTAACTTGTCTGGAAATTCTTTTATTTTTGTGGCAATATGTGGTTGTAATTTTATTGTTCCATTGCCTAATTCCATTCCTAAAAATTTTATGTATTGTTTTCCTATTTTCATTTTCTTTTTGGAAATGATTATGCCATTATTCATTATTTCAGCAAAAATTATTTTCAGATGGCTTATGTGTTCTTAGGGAGTTTTGCTATAAACTAAGATGTCATCAATATATACTATAGCAAATTTCCTGTGTTTAAAAAATATTTCGTCCATTCGTCTTTGAAAGACAGATGGAGCATTTTTCAATCCAAATGGCATAACTAACCATTCGAAATGACCTAAGGTTGTAGAGAAAGTTGTCCATTCAATTGATTCATTATGCATCTTTATTTGATGAAAACTTGATTTACAATCAAATTTGCTAAAAATTGCCATAGAGACATCATTCTAGACCAGTTGGTGAAAATGTGTAGCATAACAAGTAGTGATTGAGCAATAATGGTGATATTATTGCTAATGACGACGATTCTAGATTTAGTTCCTTGAGCATATGGAAGCAATTTGCTATGAATCGATTGCATCATTCTTGCATTTAAGAAGGGATGGGAGAACCCTTAGAGGTTGTGACATGACCTAGGTCAGAAATGCTATCTAGGTCAAATTGGTTCCTGGATCAGTAAAGAAAGACCAAACGATAGAAAGTATTTTTTTTTCTCTTTTTGTTTCCATTTCATTTCCCTCCTTTATGTTCCTCGATCAGCTTAATTCTGTGTGGCTTTAACTATTGTTCCACTTTAGGGTTTTGTTCTTGGTTGGATGGATCATATTCAGATTAAGACAAGCTGCTGCCTGTGGAAAGACAGAAAAATGATTTTTATTTTTTGTTTATGTTCAATTTCCCCCCTTTTTTTTCTTTAGCTTAATTTTGTACAACTTTTGCTATTGTTTCACTTTAGGGTTTGCAAATAGTCTTCTTCAAAAGCAGGTCCAAAAGATAGAGGAATTGTGAGAAAATGAAACAAGAATATTAGAAGTAGAAGTAAACTTACTAATAGATAACAAATTAAATTGAAGGAAGGAATAAGAAGAACACGACCGTTTAGAAAACCAAGAAACAAGTCACAGTACCAATACGAGAAATGACTACAATAGAACCACTGGGTAAAGTAATTGGTAAATAAGATTTGCAAAGTGTATGTGAAGTGAACAAAGATTCAAAAGCAAAATGTGCTAAGTTGCACTAGAAACCAAAATCCAAGTAGAGGGAAGAGTAGAAAAATTACCTGCCATATCAACCAAAGAATGATTACTAGATGATTGAGAAGAAGCATGTCTAAATGCGCTAATCGGATTGCTGGCAATGCTTGCATCAATATATGGCTGAGATGCATGAGGGTGCACAATGCAAACAACATCCCTAAGAAGTAGAGTTGCACCAACCATGGCAGAAAAAAGAGTATCATATTCCTAGGTTGATACCATGTTAAACACAAAATAATCAAATGACTTGTATGATTGTATTCACATTAGAATAAGAGTGTCATTTATGTGTGAATGTTTCCTAATCAATTCCTACTAGTTGGGAAGGTACTATCAAAATAATTTACAAAATATTACAAAATAAAAAATAAAAAAAGGTAGGAAAGATGAATTGGGATGATAGTGATGTGATGAGGGTGGTGATTGGAGGATCTTGGTAGATAAAGAAAGATGAGGTGGGAGGATAATATGATGAGGGTAGAGATTGGAAAATCTCGGTAAATATAGAATAATGAGGTGTGAAGATAATATAATGAGGGTGTTGATGTGGAGAATCATGGTAGATCTTAGTGATGTGGAGAATTTTGGTGGATAATACATCAGTCAAGATGAGTTGGCAAAGATGTATAGTATTGCAAGTAGTGACTAAAATCTACCCCCTGCCCCAAAAAAAGAAGAAGAAGCAAGTAGTGATTGGACAATGAGTGGTAAAGAACTAGCCTGAGTAACCCCCATGGTTGGGCTAGGTAAGGTACCAGCCTGAGAATCCCCATGTTCCGGCTAGGCCACAACCGAGTTAGGATAAACATGAAGGACCCCTGTTGGGGCAGATATAAAGAACCCTTGTCAGGGTGGATGTGAAGAACTCCTATCGGGGTAGATGTGAAGAACCCCTATCGGGATAGGTGTAGATATGAAGAACCCCTGTCTGGGTGAAATGGAGAAACCCTGTCGAGTTGGATAAAAAAAATCCTTGTCGAGGTAGATATAAAGAACCCCTATCGGGATAGATGTAAAGAAATCCTGTCAGGGTAGATATGAAGAACCCCTATAGGGGAAAACACGAAGATTCCCTATCCGGATCAACATGAAGAACCCCCGTCGGGAATAACCCGGATCAGGAGAACAAGTACTCCAAATATGGAGAGCTACGTTTAAAGAGTCTCCGAAGTGAGACTAAGTCAAAGTGGCCAGTTATTGAAGTAACTTCCCCATACACCCATAGCGAGATACGGGAGAGTGATTCTCGAAGTAATGGCTTATTAGAGTTGAGTATCGGAACTCCAAGAGTGGTAACTTGAATCCAAAGGAAACTCATGGCACTCACAAAGCGGACAGAAATCACATAGGAACCGCCAAGAGGTAACCACTACATAAACCCAACTCTTGGGACTTACAAGGTATGAAGAACTACGAACTACTATTGCTTACGCTCTGAGAACCCCTCTTAGAGCCTTCAACTGTTGTGCCTAGACTAACTTGAGCATCGGAGGTAATTCCCCGACCCACACTAGGTCGGGCCGTTCTAACTTTCATTGTGAGTGCATGTCATTCCTCTTCTGTGGTAACATTGAAGAAGCTCCGAAGAGGTCATCCTACCACTTTGGAAACGCTAAGAAGGTCTAGACGCAATAGACAATAATGGTGATCTTGTTGATAATGACAATGACGATGTGATGATGATTCCAGACTTCATCCCTTGAGTTCTTGTTGGAGCAATTTGCTATGATCGGGTTGCTTCATTCTATGTTCATAAAGGAATTGGAAGAACCCTCAACGTGAACTAGATCAAAATGCAATCTCTGTCAAAATTGGTTAACGAATCAGTAAAGAAAGTGTTGGAATTTATTAATTTGATTAATAAATTAAATGCCCAAGGGCAATATTGGAAACTCACTATTAGGGCGGTTACAAAATAGGTTATATATTTTAGTAACCACCGCATTAGTGAGTAAGTAACGGAGTGATTCATTCGCACGAGCGAATCTCTGAGAAACGGCGGCTCCATCTCTCTCTCCCTCTCTCTTAGAATCGCAGGCTTAGATTTTCTTCTTTGCTAGTATTTGATCTTCATTCCATTAATCCACGGCATTTGGGTTGTGGATATTATTCCCTTTCCCTGTGATTGAGGAATCTCGCCGGTAAATCTTTGGTGGTGGAACGAGGACGTGGATCTAGACTTCCGCTGTGAATACTTCAAGTAAGGGAAAGCAAATCCAGGTAAGGAATTTTTCCCCATCAATTAATTGAATTGAATTACTTTTGATGTATAACCAACATTGGCATCAGAGCCATTGGTTCCCACGTTTATTGTTCCTCCCCATTGTTTAATTTTATTGTATGGATCCAATGGGAGGATCAAGGGTTTAATACGAAACCCATGGGAGAATTGATAGGGTTTTTGGAAACCTTTAATTTTGATTTGGATCCGAGTGGGAGATCCTTGTGGATTTCCCTAATGGAGATTTGCATGAATTGATAATCCATGATGAAAATTTTTGTTTAAAATTTATTGTTGGATTTTTTTTTTCATGTGTTTTTGGATGATTTTTGAGTGAAAAAACGTGTTTTACCGTTTTTTTCCGTTCAAGAAAAATTGAAAAATCGCCGTTTTTTGGTCACTGTGGACCAGACGGTCGTCCGTCTATTATCGGAGTGGTCACAGATGACCCGCACGGAATTTCCGTCCGGGAGACGGTCATCCGTCCTGGTCCTGGGAATCGCCGGCGAATCGGAATTTCCGTCCTGGCAGACGGTCATCCGTCTGGGCATAAAAAGGCGAATCCGAATTCCGTTTGGGCAGACGGCAGTCCGTCTGGGAGATGGATTTTTTTTGGATATTGGTCTGGTCCATTCAGAATGTGTTTCTAACTTACTAGACACCAATGGCCCAACAGTCTGTGTGATGTTTGGGCATTGAAGGCCTATTGGGGCCTAGTGGGAGCTAATGAGGTAGAAGTGTTCTGTGTGAACCACCTCATAGCTTTAACATGATTGCATGTTTTATTTTAATAAAACTATTTTTTATTTATGGGTCTATCAATCATGTTTCTTGCACAAAATGAAGTTAGTGTATAAGTCTATGTGGGTTTGCATGAGAATTTGATTGAATGTTTTTTTAGCATCTCTTTTGGTTTAAGTGCTTATCCCATAGGTTGACTATGCTAGTGTGATTTGTTGTTGCATGAGTTGTGTTTTATGCTAGATTTATTGAACTCATTCTTGTATGTAATATCTCTAGAATAAATGGCTGCTACCAAGAGCATTGTTGCTGACCTCACTAAAGGAGATAAGCTAAATGAGAGGAATTATGACCTCTGGCACCGAAAGGTGCAATATCTCCTGGAAGAGCAAGATATGCTGGAGACCATAAACCAGACCATGAACCCACCTGAGGAAGGTACCACTGCACAGCATCGCAGGGACCTTGATATATACAATGTTTGGAAGAGGAAAGACCGGGTAGCCAGGATTACAATCCCGAGCTCCATGAGGGATGACCCGATGCTTCGTTATGAGAAGCATAGGACTGCAAAGTCTTTGTGGGAGGTCTGTAAAGTTCCAAAGATGGAGGGACTTCCACCACAAGAGGCCGCCAGCTCGGACTCACTTTTGACGGTTATAAGATGCGCCAGGGTCACACCATGAGGCAGCATATAACCATCATGTCAAACATGATTAGTGAGTTGAGCGCATGTGGGAGCCAGAAGACTGATGAGGAGCAAGTCTCCGCAGTCATCAGGTCATTGCCAAAGACTTGGGAGCATATGAAGATCTTCTTGACTCATGCTGATGAGGTCAAGACTTTCGATCAAGCTGCCAAGCACCTTGAGCTTGATGAGGATCGGATGTTGGCCGATACCCCTCAAACTGATGTATTTGCTGCTGAAGCTAGCACTAGTAAGGGTGCAGGCTTCAAGCGCAAGAGAGAGAAAGCTCAACCTCAGCGGTCCAAGCAAAGTAACCAGGGTGGGAACAAAAACAAGAGTGGGCCCAAGAGTTCAAGGGGGACTAGTGCTGGCAAGAAGAAATCAGCTTTGATTTGCTTCAAGTGCCGAAAGCCTGGTCATTTTGCTCGTGATTGCACAGAGCAAGAGGTATGTACTGTGTGTTATACCTCATCTTGTTATGTAACAAGTTCTACTATGCTTGCTGAACTAAATCCTTTGTGGATTGTTGATTCAAAGTGCGACAACACATAACAAGGGAACGCTCGAGCTTCGTGGAATACCGTCGTATTCCAAGAGGAAGCAAAAGGATAACGATGGGGAACAGCTCAAGCGTGGAGGTTCATGGCATAGGCACATGCAAATTAGTTTTGCGAGGTGGCCGACGTTGTTACTCCATGATGTGTCAGTATGCTCCGGACATTCGGCGAAATCTTGTTTCTGTTATTTATCTTTTAAGACATGGTTTTAGAATTGTATTTGAAAACAATTCTTTGGTTTTGTATCTGGGTGATACAGTTTATGGTTATGGTTTTCTTGATAATGGTTTCATTGTATTGGATACAATTGATTATTCATTTAATTCTAGTAATGTTTTTGTTTGCCAAAATACTATGTGTATTGATTCTAATTTGTGGCATGCTAGACTAGGACATATTGGCTTAGATAGGATGAATAGGTTGGCAAGAGAAGGTCTCTTAGGCCAAGGTTCACTATCTGATTTGCCAACCTTGTGAGTCATGTCTAGCAGAAAAAGCAACTAGAAAACCATTTAAAAAGGCTTTGAGAGCCTCTCTTCCTTTAGAACTTATCCATTCAGATGTGTGTGGACCCATGAATGTGCATACTAGAAAAGGACAATCTTATTTCATCACATTCATAGATGACTATACAAGGTATGGTCACATTTATCTAATTTCTCATAAGTCGAAGCTCCGGAATGTTTTAAGAAATTCATGAGCTTGGTTGAGAATCGATTAGATAAAAGGATTAAAACTCTTAGAACGGATAGAGGAAGAGAGTATCTCTCCGATATGTTCAAAGGGTTATGTGATGAAAAGGGGATATCTAGACAACTTACTATTCCAAGGACTCCACAAGAAAATGGGGTTGCTTGAGAGGAGGAATAGAACCTTGCTAGACATGGTGAGATCCATGATGGCGCAGGCAAATCTACCCATCTCTTATTGGGGAGATGCTTTGATCGATCGCGGCCTATATCCTCAACGAGGTTCCAACCAAATCGGTTCCTTCCACACCATATGAGTTGTGGACCGGAAGGAAGCCAAATTTGAGTTACTTGCGCGCATGGGGATGTGCAGCATATGTTCACTCTACTTCTCACCAATATGGAAAGCTTGGACCCAGAGGAAGAAAGTGTATCTTTGTGAGATATTCTGAACCCTCAAAGGGCCATGTCTTCATTGGAATAGATGAGAGTGAGAGGAGAACGGAACTTGAGTCTAGGGATGCAACATTCTTGGAGAATGATTTTCCATCTCTTTCAGGGAGTTAACAAAGAATCATCGGAATTCTTTGAGATACAAGATAGTGGTCTTGTCACTCCAGGGATTCAGATTCTGGATAATGAACCTGGGGTTCATCCAGAAGATCCTAGTGAGAGTGGGAGTGCAGATGTGATAGCTACCTTAGACGGTGAGCAATCTGACATGCACTTGCGCCGTAGTGGGCGCGGGCTAGTTCCTCGTCGACGTTTCGACATAGAGGATGAAGCCTACATGGTAACTCCTGAAGAGATCGACTGTGAGATGATTTCAGTCGATGAGCATGAACCAAAGAGCGTGCAGGAAGCTCTTGCGGGGTCAAGCTCAAAGGAATGGTTAAAAGCAATAAAGGAAGAGTTGGAGTCGATGAAAGTTAATCATGTCCTGGGACTTGGTTGACTTGCCGCCAGCCGAAAGGCGATTGGGAACAAGTGGGTTCTCAAGATCAAAAGAAAGGTGGATGGATCTATTGAGAGATTCAAGGCTCGTTTAGTGGCTAAGGGCTACACCCAACGAGAGGGCGTTGATTATGAGGAAACTTTTTCCCCGTGGTTAGGTTTGCCTCAATTCGCCTCATACTAGCCATTGTTGCTCAGTTGGACTTGGAGCTTTATCGGATGGATGTAAAAACTGCTTTTCTCAATGGAGAACTTGAGGAAGAGATCTATATGGATCAACCTCAAGGCTTTGAAGCACATGGACTTGGGCGCAAAGTGTGCAAGCTTAAGAAGTCCATATATGGCTTAAAGCAAGCATCTAGACAGTGGAATGTGCGCTTCCACCAAGCTATGATGGAAAATGGTTTTTCCATGCTTGAGGAAGACCACCGTGTTTACACCAAGAGATCCGATAATAATTATGTCATTCGACACCTGTATGTAGATGACATACTTATGGCTAGCAATAGCAAGGAGCTATTGGAAACCATTAAGAAATGGTTGTCCTCCGTATTTGATATGAAGGACATGGGTGAAGCAAGCTATGTGCTTGATGTCAAGATTGTCGAAATAGGCAAAAGAGATTACTGGGTTTATCTCAAGAGACCTATATTGACAATGTCTTGACGAGATACCAGATGCACAACTGCAAACCAATTGATACTCCAGTGGAGAAGGGTTTGCATTTGAGCCTTGTGGGTCCTAAGACTCCAGAGGAGAAAACCAAGATGGAAAGAGTTCCATATTCCAAAGGCAATGGGTAGCCTTATGTACGCTATGATGTGTACTAGGCCGGATATTTGTTATGCGAGTGGGTTTGGTTAGTCGATACCAATCAAACCTGGCATAGAGCACTAGAAAGCGATCAAGAGGATATTGAGATATCTCGAGAGGAACGAGTAACTACATGTTGTGTTACCAAGGATCGGATTTGCGGTTAGTTGGCTATAGTGATGCCGACTGGGCTGGAGACATCGATGAGCGCAAATCAACCTCTGGATATGCCTTCTTGCTGAATGGCGGGGCCATTTCGTGGTGTAGCAAGAAGCAGGGTTGTATATCCCTCTCGACCATGGAAGCAGAGTATGTGGCATGCTCCGCTGCGGTTCAAGAGGCTGTTTGGTTGAGGAGATTCCTTCGACATACTTGGGATTGTGATGACATCCAAAGAGGCTGCCCTTGTCTCACCGTGATAGTACGGCAGCTCTTAGCTATGTCAAGGACCCCAAGTATCATGGGAAGACCAAACATATACAGTTGAGATATCACTTTGTTAGAGACATTACATCAAGAAAGAAAGTTGTACTTAAGCACATATCTACTAGTTTGATGGTAGCTGACCCTCTTACCAAACCTATAGCCAAGGATGTTTTTATTTCTCATGTAAAATCCTTGGGCTTGCGTAGATTGTGACTTATTTTTGTACTGAGACTTTCTTATTAATGAATAATATGAGTTCATTCCAGCATTTTTTTTATTCACTTTCTGTGTGATTGTGTTTCCTTCTAGCATAAAACAACATATGTCAATAGGCAAGAGAATGGCTCACTCACACGAACATTCGCCTCTGGCGCCTTGGAGGAGAGCAGAGATGAGACGGATTGTGAATGACTTTGTGTAGGTCAATTCATAATCATGAAGTCGCCTTGATTTGGAATCAAGATGAGTTTCTCTACTTGTGAAGAGAATCGACATGAATGTTCCCACTATTCATGTTGCCTATAGGAGCAGTGCGTAGTACTTTATGTGGCGCTAGGGTGGCGACAATAAAGAAACTCGGGTTAGGCGCAAGGGGTTGCGACTGGACTAAGACCTGTATGGTGTTGAGATGGACATACGTTCTATTGTATATAGAATGCTCCACCATAGCACATATATCATACTATGTGTGCTTAGCGATCATTGGAAATGAGAGGATGGATCCCTGCTCCTCTCATTGTGTGAGTCCTGGACCTTATGGTCCATTAGTGTTCTTAGTGACTTTCGACGACATCATGAAACGAAGGGTTGATATGGCTACTTTGGGGTGTTACCTATGGTCATGATAGATTCGACCTAAAGGGGCACTACCGGGAAAGGAGTCAATCCTAAGTGTAGTGATGGTCCAGGGGCGAAAGGAAATGTTTGATTCAACCGCACCCTAAAAAGTGTTTGATGGCGCCAACCGTATGTGTTACAAGTAGTGAACATTTTAAGGACAAGAAGGTGATCTCTCGGAGGGATCGAGATACCTTTAGTCCGGTGAGTTTGAATAAACCTAGGACACCGTGTTATACTAATGCTTATTTGATTTGTTTCTATGAGTGATGTGCCATTCGCGCCTTCAGGAAGGTTTCTAGTTTGGGGCTCACGCGTGCAGGTGTATATCACCGGTCGCACAACCCATTTTACCAAGATGACTTGTGGATATTAGTGTCCGGGACACGGGTGGTCTATGTATCCGGGATACATAGTGAAGAGATCAATATATATGTATATCTCGGGATATGCATGTGTGTCTCGGGACACAAGAGGTCTATGTATCCGGGATACATAGCGAGAGAGATTGAATGTGTATATCTGGGATATACAAGTGTGTCTAGGACACATTGAAAGATTAACACTTGCCCTTGTGCAAGTGGGAGCTGTTGGAATTTATTAATTTGATTAATAAATTAAATGCCCAAGGGCAATATTGGAAACTCACTATTAGGGCGGTTACAAAATAGGTTATATATTTTAGTAACCACCGCATTAGTGAGTAAGTAACGGAGTGATTCATTCGCACGAGCGAATCTCTGAGAAACGGCGGCTCCATCTCTCTCTCCCTCTCTCTTAGAATCGCAGGCTTAGATTTTCTTCTTTGCTAGTATTTGATCTTCATTCCATTAATCCACGGCATTTGGGTTGTGGATATTATTCCCTTTCCCTGTGATTGAGGAATCTCGCCGGTAAATCTTTGGTGGTGGAACGAGGACGTGGATCTAGACTTCCGCTGTGAATACTTCAAGTAAGGGAAAGCAAATCCAGGTAAGGAATTTTTCCCCATCAATTAATTGAATTGAATTACTTTTGATGTATTACCAACAGAAAGAATAACAATAGAAAATAAATTTTCTCTTTTGTTTCCATTTCATTCCCCCCCCCCTTCTGTTCCTCAGCTTAATTCTATGTGGCTTTAACTATTATTTCACTTTAGGGTTTCGTTCTTGCTTAGATGGATCATATTCAGATTAAGACTAGCTGCTGCCGCTGAAAATGATAGAAAAATAATTTTTATTTTTTGTTTACGTTCAATTCGTGCATTTTGTTCCTCAGCAGAATTTTGTAGGGATTTTGCTATTGTTCTACTTTAGGGTTTTGTTGTTGCTTGGATGGATAATTCACCGATGTTTAAGAGCGCAATTGTTGCTGCTGGAGATGATGACCAAAGAGCGGAGGTACTTATCATTTACAAAAAAGCACACGTTGTTGCTGAATTCATCATAATATTTCATTTTATTTAGATCGTTGTTTCAACAAAAGCTCAGGTTTGTTCACATGATACTATGAACGAATACATCAACTAAATCCGTATTTGTCGTAGTTTACAGCATTCCGTCCGTCTAGCTGCTCTTTTTTTTTTTTCTTTTCTTGTCTTGTCTTGCCTCCTTTTAGTAGGTGATTTGAGCCTTCTTCATGCTCCAAGCACTTAATTTCGACATTAATATATTCTCTGTTCCATTGTTGAATACATGCAGTTGTGCTTTCTCAATATTGAGCCTTTTTTGGATAAATCCTAGATGTGATACAAACTTTTCCTTTGCCACCAAAACTCTCGATGATGGAGTGATCAATCTGCAAAATATGAAACTCCACATATCCATCAGAATGCAAAACTGCTAGTAAATAGATAATGCATTAATGTTCTATCTTGACTGCAACAAATAGATAAGCCTGTAATGTTATGGGGAACCTTTCCCTTAGTCACACTCAGTGAACTTACCAAGCTCCTTAGTGATAATTCTTCATGGCGAGGATCGACATCTAGAAAAGCTCCATAAGTGGTTTTATCTATAT
Source organism: Hakea prostrata (assembly GCF_041222555.1). Taxonomy (NCBI): domain Eukaryota; kingdom Viridiplantae; phylum Streptophyta; class Magnoliopsida; order Proteales; family Proteaceae; genus Hakea; species Hakea prostrata. The sequence goes on along the minus strand of NC_142606.1, from coordinate 64,735,989 downwards.
GTTTTTCCTCAAAGAAGACCTGCCGTGTTTATTGTACAGAATTAGGAAAAATTTTATGGGGGTGATAATACAAGGAAGAGTTGAGTTCAAGAGAAACTGAAACCGACCTGCTTTGGTCACTGCACATGAGAACTACATATCTCTCCTTGTGTTTAAATACTCTGAAGAATATGGCTGTTTGTTCTTTCAAGCCTTTAGAAGCCAAAGCCAGCAACCCAAATGGTCCTATACTTCCTTTAACGGAAGCCCCCTTTTGACTACAAAGTAGTTGTGGATTATCCCAACTTGGATCCATGTTCTCAGCTTTCTCCAGTGTTGATAACGGTAATGAAAATGAAACCTCAACATCGGCCTTTCAAAAACCAAAAGGGAAGAGAAATTGAAAAATTGCTGATGGAAAAAAAACACACACACACACTAAAAGAGAAGAAAATCTCATAAGACTTTGTCTGTTCTCTTGTTTGTCGAAGACAAATTAAAATGTCTCAGAGGGTAGGTAGATTTTATTGGTTTTCTGCAATATTCGTTCTGAAACTTATGAAAAGCTATATCACTCTTGTGGAGGAAAACAGATTAAGAAACTCACTTGTGAGGCAATGACACCAGAAATTTCAACTGTTGATCCTTTCTTCAGCTCTGTGCTGTGCAACTCAACTGGCTTTCCACGTAATTTCTCTATTTCCTTGACTGGCCATTGAACTAGTTGTTTCCCGGTTTTGTCGAGCCAAATGTTCCTGGGAATTGCCTGAAAAACCAAAGTAGATAAGACTTAAATTGCTTAGAAGGTGTGCATAATGAACTGTTAAATTAAAGTCTGCCTCACCTGAACTCCAGCCCATCCTCTCTTCACAGCGTCATGTTCGCTATCTGATTCGTTAATCCAACCCCACAATATCCTTCTGTTCTTAGAGTTGTCAAAGAATGTCTTAGAAGCATAAAATTTTCCATAATCATATCTCAGACCTGAATCGTCGTCGATGGAACCTTTGTCTGGAACATACCTATCCTTGTTGACTTTGTAAGTACCAATTGTGTAGTATTCATGTTTGGTATCATCCAGACTCACCTTAAGCACATGCTTAACATTAGGACCAACCACAGATGTGTCAAGACCAACAACACTTTTCACAGACACAGGGAAGAAATCTGGGCACTCCCACATTCCTGTCTTCTTGGATGAATGGAGTGGGTGATCAACTCTTTCCCATTTCATGAAATTCTTGCTCTTATAGAGAATCGCCTTCCCTCGACGGTTGGTCCTGCTTCCGATGATCACCCTCCATTTCCCATCAGGAGCTTTCCAAGCAGTGGTGGGATCCCTGAATGAGCTTGCATTGATCCCATCAATGGGAGTCATAAGAGGATTTTGTGGTGGTTTAGTCCATTCTCTCAGAAACGGATCAGAGAGATTCTTGGGCAATGCTATGTTCTGGACTTGGTTTTTCTGTGGGTCTATACCAGTGTAGAGGATGGCAGGCTTGTCCCCTGGGAGGATTGTAGCTGAACCAGACCAGCAGCCATTAATGTCAGACTCTATGGATGGGTAGATTGCTGGTTCGTGGTGTGCCCAGTTGACGAGATCTGTGGAAGTGGCGTGTGCCCATACTATGTTTCCCCATACCGCACCTTTTGGATTGTACTGATAGAAGAGGTGATAGATTCCCTTATAAATCATAGGCCCTGAAACCATATGACACTACAGTTAGAACATGAGAGCCAGCTCGATCCCTCCCTTGTGCATTAATCCCTTATATTAACAAAGAAGTTGAAATTTAAATTACAAATACTTGTGCTAACCATTAGGATCTGTTTAATCCATGCAGTGAGATCAAATTGTGCATTCCAGTATGACAGACATGCCAACAACATAAATCAGAAGAAGTTAGTTAAAAAGAGTAATATTGCTGGAAATGTCAGTAGAAGTCATATAAATGCTACAGGAGATAAGAGAATGAGAAGATAGTGAATAACCATTGATCCAGTGTTTGGCAGGTTGGAAATGGTAGCCAGTTCTGAAAGGCTGATGGGTTGCTACAGCACTGTTCTCAAGAGATTGAAGGTGTAAGAAAATCTTGTGAGAGGCTTCGACATGGAGTAGTTCATGGTCATGAAGAAGAGAACATAAGCCAATAAAAAGCCAAACAACGTTGAAATTCATGTTTTTTTCCTCTGAGGAACCGAGAGAATTTGACAAGAACTAATGAAATATGGTTCCCAGGTTCCCACGTTTATATAGCACATAAACAGAGTAAAATTATATGGAGACAGTTAATTTTGCTGACCTCTATTTCTGTTTCTTTTAACAACAAGGATTCAATGGTGATCGGCTACTAATTTTTTCTTATTTTTGTTTCAGATAATGCTTCGTGGATAAAGCAAAAAGACAGTAAAGAAAGTGCCCAAAAACTGCTCTGGGTTGTTTATATATGTTTTAAACAGTTGTAGGAAAGCCGGTTTGTATTTTGGGAATTGACATCAAAACCCAGTTGGGAAGGAAGGGAATACAATTGCCTTAACCCACGGTTGGGCTTCAAATTAGCTGGACTGCTGGACCATAGATTTAACAATGCAAACAGAAATTTTATGATTAGGTGTATTTATTTAGTAGACGCCAAAAGAAGGATTTAAATTTTGGGTGAATTGATAATTTCCAAAAGAATTTCTACCATGATGAGAATTTCATTGGTATCATGGATGGTTTCTGTTTCATCAATGCTTTACCTACCAATTTGGCAGAGAAATCACTGTTGATGAAATCGTTGATACCCATTTGTCATCTTTGGATGAGAGAGTGAGGTTATTGAAAATTGAATTGTAGTTGTGGAGAGAAGAGAGATACTCCCTATTTGTGTAGACAATTTATAACATTTGTACAACAGTGACATTGGTGTCCCATATTTCCTCATCAAGATTTTTTTTTTTTTTTGGGTTACTTACTTTATATGCTCGTTGAGTTATTCTTTAGTCTCTTGATTCAAAAACCCCCTCAATTTCTATCAAGGAATAATTTTATACCAATTTCTGTGAATTCGACCTTACTCACTGCTATCACAAATTTCAGTTTAAAAAAAGATTATTTTTTGTGGTTATGATAACTATTACAATGTGCATTAAGTGAATGAGTCTATAGTAGATGTGACACTTGCAAATGTGTTGAAGAAATATTTCACAAGTTGGTAACAACATATTAAATGACAACTCATATCAAATAAATGAACTTAGATGTTTATATGCTTCAATATGAAAATTTTAACATGTTAGAAAATGAGGATATCATTCTTTATTTAATAAATTTATTAATACTATTAACAACGGAGGATGAAACTCGACAAGACACAAGGTCCCGATGAAATTCCAATAAAAGTATGGAAGAGCTTAAGAACCCTTGGACTAGTTTGGTTGACTAAGTTGTTTAATAAGATTATAAGCACAGGGAAAATGTCAGATGAATGGAGGAGAAGCGTCGTAGTTCTAATTTACACAAATAAATGTGATATTCAAAGCTATAATAACTATATGGGGCATTAAATTGATGAGCCATACTATGAAATTATGGCAGAAAATAATTGAAACTCGTTTGAGACACTTAACTACAATTACAAAGAAACAATTTGGGTTTATGCTGGAAGATCTACAACGGAGGCTATTTACCTAATTAGGAGACTTATGGAAAGGTATAGAGAATGTAGGGAAGACCTTCATACGGTATTTATAGACCTAGAAAAAGCTTATGATAGAATCCCTTGAGGGTTAATTTGGCAAGTACTACAGCAAAGAAGTGTTGTAAGTAAATATGTAGATATAGTTAAGGATATGTATGATGGTTCGGTGACAAGTGTAAGAACAGTGGGGAGACAAAGTAATGAATTCCCAATTACAGTTGGGCTACATCAAGGATCAACTTTAAGCTCATATCTATTTGCACTTGTAATTGATGAATCAACCAAAGACATTCAAGATGAGGTCCCTTGGTGTATGTTTTTTGTTGATAATATTGTGTTGATTGATGAGACTCGAGGGAGGATTAATACCAAATTAGAATCATGTAGAGCAACTTTGGAATCAAAAGGCTTTAAAAATAAGTATAACGAAGATAAAATATCTAGTTTGTAACTTTAGTCATGATCGAGTTGACGATGAGGTGGTGATACTTGATGATGAGGAGATTCCTCAAAGTGAGTGTTTTAAGTACCTAGGTTCAATCATAAGTAAAAGAGGTGATTTTGATGATGATGTTTCGCAAAGAATCAAAATAGGGTGGATGAAGTGGAGAGGTGCGTCCAGGGTCTTGTGTGATCGGCATATTCCATTAAACCTTAAAGGAAAATTTTATAGGACCATTGTTCGACCAGCTAGATGTACAGTGCAGAGTGTTGGGCTTTTAAAAAGAATCATATAGATAAACTCAGTGTGGAAGAAATGAGGATGCTAAGATGGATGAGTGGCAAAACTAAGATGGATAAGATAATGAATGATCATATTAGAGTTGGTTTGGGAGTTGCTCTCATAAGTGATAAGCTTCGGGAAAGTCGTTTGAGGTCACATAGCCAAGTTCAACGAACACCAATAAATGCCCCTGTACGGAGAAGTGATATAATCCAGATTGAAAAAACTAGAAGAGCTAGGGGTAGACCTAAGATAACCTTAAGAGAAGTGGTGAGAAAGGATATGCATAGCTTAGGCCTAGTATCTAGCATGGCCTTGAACAGAACTGATTAGAAAGCAAGAATCCATGTAACGGACCCCATTTAGTTGGGACAAGGCTTATTGTTGTTGTTGTTGTTATTGTATTAACAAGTTGCGTAGCCTTAGAAATGAGTTCTCAAGTGTTGAAGCGGCAAGAAGAGTTTTAAGAGCACTTTCATCTTCATGGAGAACTTAGAAGACCAACAATTCAAGAGTTGGATAACTTATCAAAAATTACAGTCATCGAGCTTATGGGGTCTTTTCTTGCCCATGAGGTGCAACTTGAAGAAGACAAGAAATATGAAGAAAGCTGTTGAAAGGAACAAAAGAAGAAAACAATTGGCCTCAAGAGCTTAACCAAGGAAGATGAAGAAAGTTAAGGTGAAGGGGAGGACTCCTACATTGAAAAATAAATATTGTTCTTCACAAGGAAGTTCAAAAAATTACTCAAGAAGTAAATAAGAAAGTATCTCCTACAAAGAACAAGGATCCAAGGAACCAAAAGGTAAAAATTCCTCTAAAAAAATTACTTTATCTACTAGTAACAGAGATGTTATTTGTTTTGAGTATAAGAAACTCGGTCACTTCAAATTTAAGTGCTCAAATCAAGGCAAGAAGAAAACTTACAAGGCCGAAGTATCCTACAACACAAGCAATGATGAAGAAGAAAAGGAAGAATCCAATGAGAAGAAGATCAACTTAGCCCTAATGGCAAGATCGGAGGCGGAGAAAGAAGACCTTGAGGTAAACTCTTTATATGGTAGTTTAAGTTCTATAAATGATTAAGATGGTATAGATGAAGTACATGATATTGATGAGGAAGACCTTGCTAGTGGCTTTGAAAACCTATACAAAATTAGTAAAATGCTTGAAAAGAAGAATAAAACTCTAAGGTGATTTAATTTCCTTAAATAATATAATTAGTAGATTACATGAGCATATTGAGAAAATTGAAAAGGAAAATAAAGATTTAAATAACAAGTATCTTTACTAATAGACAAAAAAAAACATAGATAACCTACTAAGAACCCCTCAAAAGAGTCTCTAAGATAAAGAGGGCCATAGATTCAAGAGTGAAACTACTAAGCCTAGGAAAGACAAGGAGGGTAGATTTGAAAAATGATTATCTAGTAAGAGTCCTCAACTAAAACCCACAAATATTTAAGGTAACAATCAAAAGAAAAATAAGATTCGTCCTCAAGAAAATAAAGGAAACAATAGAAAGGGAAATTACAATCACCAAAACAAATGGCAAAATTGGAAACAAAACAATAGTCCAAAGGGTATCCTAGGAGCAAAGAGACAAAATTATACTAAGCAAGGTTACCAAAAATAAAATAACTATCCTCATAAAAATTATAGAGGTTATCAAAACAATTATGGCCATAAGTGGCAAAAAGACTACAAAATTACTATAATGCCAAAAATCAACATTTACACCAATTTTGGCCACACTAAAATCAAATGATGTTTAATTATGGATAACCATGTCCCTATTATGTCTCTTTGATTATGTGCCTCAATCATTCTCTAGGTCACAAATGCCTTGTTTTGGTTAAATGAAAATCATTTTAAGGGAGAATATGCTATTTTATGTTATCATCTTTTAATTTCTTTTAAGTATGCATTATTAAGGGAGAACATGTATAAGTTAAGGGGGAACTCCATTTGAGGGAGAGTTTTACTTGAAGGAATGTTTGTTGATGACAAAAGGGGGAGAATGGTGTGAGGTATTCATGATGAAAAATGCATATGACTAATGAATTATTTATATTAATGATCATTCATATTGTTTCCTCACTTGTGTGTTTATCATAAAAAAGGGGGGGGGGGAGATTATTAAGAAAATGCCATGTCAACATAATCACATCAATACCACATCAACCTCCTTTGGTTTTGATGATAACAAACAAATGGTACTAATGTTGTACTTTATGTTGTGTGTGCTTAGAAAGAATCAAACCAACTGTAATGGAACAAGCCTAACTCCAACTTAGATGTCCAAGCTCAAATGAAGACCAAACCAAGTTGAGCATGATGAATGGAGTACAAGAAGACTCTATAGCAAGAACAAAGATGAAATCAAGCTCAAGACCAAGACTTAGTACACTTAGGCCATAGGATACCTCTCATGCACATTCTTAGTTGTATTTGCATTTAACCAATGAAATCATATGCATTATGTCATTAGAATGACCTAGGACATGTTTTAGACAGATAAAAAAAATCCCCATAAAGAAGCCAAGTCCAAGCTTGTTCCCCAAACGATGCACTGCTACATTTAGATGATGCATCGTCACATTCAGCTAGCACACTGTTACATTCAAATAGTACACCATTACACTCAAACGATGCACCTTGAGAATAAAGTGCATCAAAGTAGCGTTGTCCCCTAGAACAGCATACCTTTTGGACCCAATGGTAAATCATCTAGCCCAAACGCACCGTCTAATAAATTATAGCCTAACGATTAGATTTCCAATGGCTATTTTTTCCCCTAACGGTGTATTGTGTTCTTGGAAAGACACACCATTTCAGTCGGAATATGACTACTATTTCTATCCGTTGGGAGTGGGGCTAAGGCACTTGAAGGTCATCTATATAAGCCCAACTAAGCCCCTTTTGAGAGCTTCCACCTTGTGCATTGAATACTAGCTCCCTACTTACTCTCAAGCTCTCAAATTCTCAAAGACTCATTTGTTCATGCCTCTCACCCTCTCTCAACCTTGACGGATATTCCAAGGTGTCAAAGCAAGCACAATGAAGGGAGGCTTAAGGTGATTGAAGGCATTTGGGGAAATCAATAGTTGTGCATACATTCAAATCTTGAACATTCAGTCATATTTGCATAACCACTCACACAAGGGATAAAGTGTTGCACTCCTTGTTAGGTAATATCTTACTAATCTTGTACTTGTATTGTCAATTTTAGTTTATGCAGATTATAATTGGTTAAGGTGGTTGTTGCCTTAGGATAAACAAATATTATAACTTACCCTTAGACCAACAAACATTATAAGAGTTTGATTCTCTATCCACCGTATTGAAAAAGAGTCACTAATTGAATACTCTCTTGAGGTAAAGAGCTTGTAAAGTTGAACCACTATAAAATTCGTGTGTTGTGATTGCTATTTTAAAATTGCTTAATTTATTTTTATTTGCTCAATTTCATTTAAATTTGCAATAAATGTAACCTAGGTTACATTGACAAGTCACATCAAAATTTTCTTATGAAAAGATTTTTTTTTCTTCTAATAGATTAACCACATGTACATAAGTAAAAACCAATACATTTTTTTCAAGTTATCTCCTAGGACCATGTACCAACTGCACAACTAAATTGTTAAATCATATGGACATAAATTCATCTTAAGAAGGCCTAAAAATGGATTCCTTAGTAACCCCTAAAATCAACTAATGAATTTGCCAATTTACAAGGTCAGACATGAGTACGAGGGTTTTTTTTTTTTTTTTTTTCTTCTTCTTCTTCTTTTTTGGGTAAGAAGGGTTTTAGTAAGTTTATGTCAAAGTCACTTTAGTTTCAAAACCAAAAAGAGTAACTTTCCCTTTACACAAAGAAAGGTTTGATAATGGATTTCATTCATCCACTTTAACATTTTTCCTTTTTTAAGTTCAAAATACAGGCTCGCTTTTGTATTATCACATCTACTTTGTTGAATGAAATACTTGGTATCCTAAATATGATCGTGCTATGGAATGCAACACTATTGAATATTGCTTCAATTAGGGGTCTTGTTTTATTTTGGAGGTTAATCCGTCTAGAAACTAGACTACACCGTAAGGGGCATCTACAATTTTGAATCCTCCCAACAACATGGAATTAGTCATCAATGAAGGAAAATATGTTTATTCTGCTCCATTTTGAACACAAATGTAGATAGGAGTCCAGACTTTGGATCGGATAGAGGATCTCAATTATGTAAATGATAGCATCTATACATTAGTTGTCATTGTTGTTGCATAGTGCATGTGTCTTCTTATTATAAGCCTTATATTTTGGTATACTACAATGATGGTGGCAGCTCAGGCAAGTAACCATAGAACAATACATGCATCATTAGGTCTAGAGTTTGAATCCCCTCGGCGTTAGGGGAAAGCCTTGCCTTATATTTGAATTATACACGACAGCTACCCCACGTGAGGATGTAGTCAAAGTGTGCGTAAGGCGTAAGCTGGCCTGGGTGAAGCTCAATTCCCACCCAAAAAAAAAAAAAAAAAGTAATAAAATAAAAATAAAGACATCATTCTAGATGAGTTAGCAAAAATGTGTAGCCTTGCAAATAGTGATTGGACTCTACCCAAAAAAAAAGTAAGCAAGCAAGTAGTGATTGGACAATGATGGTGGATTTGTTGATAATGACAATGATGATGGTGATGGTGATTCTAGACTCTGTCCCTTGAATTCTTGGAGAAGCAATTTGCTATGAATCGGGTTGCTTCATTCTATGTTTATAAAGGGATTGGAAGAACCCTCACATGTTAGGACATGAGATAGGTCAGAAATGCTATATAGGTCGAAATTGGTTCTTGGATCAGTAAAGAAAGCATAAACAAGTCAATGGAGAGGTTATGGGTTTGACCCTTGTGGACGACAAAGCTCCCTCTAGGGATGTAATCATGGTGCGTGCAAGCTGGTCCGGATGAACCTCAAATACCAACACAAAAAAAAAAAGGAGAAAGAAAGAAAGCGTAAACAATAGAAATTTTTTTTCCCTCTTTTGTTTTCCATTTCATTTCCCCCTTTTCGTCCGACAACATAATTCTATGAGGCTTTTATTCACTTCAGGGTTTCAGTGTTGTTTGGACAGATCATATTCAGATTAAGACCAATTGTTGCTGCTGGAAACAATAGAAAATAGTTCTTTTTTGTTTCCATTCGATTTCCTCCTTTTTGTTCCTCATCTTAGTTCTGTATGCATTTTACTTTTGCGTTGGGGAAACGGATGCACAACCACGAAGAAAAAAAAAACACAAGTAAAACACACGCGACGAGTTTAATGTGGTTCGGCAAAACCCCCTACATCCACTAGAGAGAGAGAAAAAAAAAGTTCCATTATATCCAAGAAACCTCACACAACTCTCTCACCTCACAAAGTGCTCCACCTGTGCTTGCCCCCATCCCTAGGATGAATTCCCCAATCCCTCATCAGGATTGATTGATCTAGGTTATCCCATAGAGACTATTTATAGGGAAACCTAAAACCCTAATCCCCATATAATTATAATTTTAAGCCTATACAAGTAATTGACCCATCACCTGTCCAATTACAAATATAGTCAAACTATAATTATACAAACTTGCAGAATACAAGACACCCAAACCCAACAATCTCTACCAGTTGTTGATATCTCTCTACAATTACCTATCTATGTGTATCTACCACACCTTACTGCAAGGCCCACATCTCCTCTAGGGATGCTTTCTTGACTGCCATCACTAAAACGAGCATCACTCACATCCCACACTCAGGGTGTCCTGTACAACTCATCACCAACATACGATGCAACATGGGTTCACCTCTCCTATTGCTGCAGCCTACTTTGAGAGATCCCCACCACTAACCAAGTCCAAAGAGAAAGTCACTCATTTTATTTTAGAATTGCCCTTGTTCACTACTTGAACGACCCACAAATTCCGCCTACCTGTACCCCTTGCCCTAGTGCCAACTAGAGCTCCACCTATTTCAATACTCCCTGCAAGCCTATATAATTTTCTCAATTTGTGCCCATTCTCAATTTCAGAAATATCGCTTGCATCGCCTGTGTCGCCAGGCACCGACACGGCAACACCCGGCGACATTTCAGTCCGTGGTTGTAACTCGAAAGCTAAAGGAGGCTGCCATGGCAGTAATCCTGCTAAAGACCTTACGGTGAAGCATATGAGGAGAGTGACAACTGGAAGCCTAAGCATTGACACCCGCTTCGCAAAAGAAAGTGCTCAAACACCCCTCTTACGCAGCCCTTTGAACCTATGGACTCTTTCAAATCCTTCGTGGATTCTTTATGTTTAACTCCATTGATCTTGATTCCCTTCTGACCAATATGCGATGATATTCTATTGAGATTTATGACTGTGTTGGCCAAGCAATGCTCAACCCCTTCTCGACTACATTCTACCAAGCCTTTGCAATGGGTCAAAAGTTGATGGAAAACCAAGTGACCCTAGTTTCTCATTTCCAATGGTTCTTGATTTTTTTTTTTTTTTTGGTGCACTTTTTTACTCTTTTCATTTTGTTGTCACTCCTATTGTGGATTCGTAAAACTCTTGGCTTCTTCTTCAAACTTGATTTTATTCTGCTACCTTGGTCTAACTAGCTTTGTGTGTTTTCCTTGCTACTTACTGCCTTTTTCTTATTAGTGTTCCTTGGTATTTGTCATGGGTACTACAACTAATCTCTATTGTTTGATTATAGTCTTTTTTGTATTCCTTCTCCCAGGACCCTGGTATATCGATAGTGGGTCTTGTGTCTATTTTGCTTGTGTGTTTCCTGTGAAGGGAGAAGCTAGTTAAAATGAAATTGTTTTTTCTCAAATGTACGTGGCATTAACAGGAAGTTCACTATTAATCATCTTGTGAACCTCATTGCAAGGATTTCAATGAAGTTAAAATGAAGTTCAATGGCTCTCTTAACTCCTGCAATTCCCTTTTTAAAGTACACAACTTGGGTATCAGGGGTTATCAAGAAGGAATTTGGTTGTTAACCAAATCATCACAACCTCCAAACCCCCCCCCCCAAAAAAAAAAATTATGTTCTCCTCTCCTCACTGTGTGGCTCTTAAATCTTCACTCTATTCACCCTCATGGTAATCATTCTATATGCCCCTTCCCAGTATACCCTCTAGAAAATAGTGTTGGATATACCATGTTAAGATGATTTTGTGGAAGTGATTTTGTATTACCTCTTCATGTGTATATATAATACAATCAAGCAAAGAATAAAATAAATGTAGTATGCTATACATAAGGGAAGAAATTAGTTGCAACGGTCATATTATCTCCAACGGTCATATTCTCTATCTCCAACAGTCATATTCTCCAAAGATCTCCAACGGTCATATTATGGCTAATACAAACCTTAAGCACAATCACCGAACCAATTCTTCTCTGTGGAGATTTCAATGAAGTAATGTCATCTGCTGATAAGTGTCGATGGCTCTTCTGTCCAATCCCTACACAACAATACCTCTCAAAACTGATAGAAGACCAGTATCTCTCTTAGTTAGATAGAGAGGGACCCAAATTTACTTGGTCAAGCCACAAGAAAACCTCCACCTTACAAAGGAAAACCTGAACAAAGTGTTTGGCAACCCAAATCTTCTTGCGGTACTCCCAAACTTGAAACTGTCCAAGCTAGCCGCCATTGGTTTGGACCACTCACCTCTGTTAATTAATACTAACAACTCAACTTTGCCAGGTAGGAAGCTGTTCCACTACCAGATGGCCTGGCAAGGCCACCATGACTTTTTGCCCCATGATTTTCTGCCATATGTTGGTAAGGGATACCGATTAAGGAGCTACTATCCAGATGGACTACGGTTCAACATCATTGTGTGTTTTGTGGTGGAGGCCCCAAATCAAGTTAGCATTTATTTGTCAATTGTGAGTGGATCAAGCGCATCTGAAGAGCAGGGCCATTGGGTGTGAGAATGGAAAATCTTACATAGAAAAATCTATTACAACTTTGCATTTCTCTTTTTTACAACAATCATTTTGATAAACCTATGCTAAGATGAATGTTCTCCATTTTGATGATCACTTGTTATTGATTGGATACTACAAAATGATGTAGATTTTCGACAAGCCAAACCAGATCCTTCTAGGGTAATGGAGTTTGTTAAAAGTTGGTCCAAAGAACTTAAACTCAAACCCCTTGGAGGAAATGATGAACAACAAATAGGAATTAGAATTATACCCAACACAACCCCCATATGGAAGGCAATTAGCAATACTAATTTAAACAATACCACAATCTTGATGTCTGCATGGGCAATCCATACAAAGAAGAACTGCTCAGGGTGCTGCTGGAGAATACTTCACAAAGGCAAAATCAAGTCTTGAATGATAGGAGCTCACAAAGGAAACAATCCTCCCAAAGGTTTTATGGCACAAGGCTTAATAGCAGGATTTAAATCGGCTGACCAACACTATCAACATTGACACCTTTTGGACAAATAGAGCCTATGAAAGATTACCTCCCCACTCCAAAAACCACATTGCTTGTAGATCTGGCACTAGAGTTGCTTACCAATGCTCCCACTACAACCATCAGGTCTATCCAACTATTTCAAAATAAGGACTTCCAGCAACTGTTCACAATTAAACCTCGCATAACAAGCAGCCTTTAAATTGGTAGATACTGGGATGGGACGAGCTATCCAATTCAGACCTCTCCCACTCCCTAGGTTTGCTTGGTTTGGGTTCCGCCTGTAATAGGAAGTCTTCTTCCTCTCCTTTGGTTTCCCCACCTATGACTGAGGGTTTACGGATGCGTTGCAAAGTTCTTGTATAGAGTTTAAACTCTTATTTCTCTACTTACTCTCCGGATCACCCTAACACACCTTTGTTTTGTGAGCGGAGTCTGTGTTTTGGAGTTGTTGCGCCCTTTGTCATGAGAATTTTGTTTCATGGGGAGGGACTATCCGAGAGAGTGAGGGATTTAAGAATGGTGATGATGCAATAGCAGAGGACATTTCAGCACCAACGAAGCTTGCACTGCTATAGTAGGATAATAGCCCTTCTGTATCTCAGGGGAATGGCCTCAAGGTCGACATGACCATTATATTCCAACTCTTCTAGGGTTTGCCGGAGTTGGAGGAGGTTGCCGGAGTTGGAGGCGGAGGAGAAAGAGCTTCGTTTCAAAGGAGTTTCTTCTTGAAGACAACGGAGGTAAATGGAAAAAAAAAAAAATAATGACGGGTATTTTGGTCCTTATACATTAACGGGTATAATGGACATTTTTCAATCCTAATTTAACAATCAAAACGCTTGACCATCAAGGGGGTTAACTTGGAATTTTTCACTTTACACAGAGGTGGCGTCATGGAATATATCATCCCTCAGGGGGCAGTCACAAATTTGGGCCCAATTAAGTGGGTGCCATGCAAAAAAAATCAAGAAAAAATAAAATAATAATAATAATAATAGGGGGTGAGAAAAAAGGGACAGGTTTGTTACAACTGATTATTCAAATTTTGAAATGCAAAGAGTCCGTTGAGTTATCGACTCTTATCAGTTTGTCATAGTTTACATCATTCCGTCCGTTAAGCTGCTGTTTTTTCTGTTTTTTCCTTCTTGTCTTGCCTCATTTTAGTAGGTGATTTGAGCCTTCTTCATGCTCCAAGCACTTAATTTCGACATTAATATATTCTCTGTTCCATTGTTGAATACATGCAGTTGTGCTTTCTCATATTGAGCCTTTTTTGGATAAATCCTAGATGTGATACAAACTTTTCCTTTGCCACCAAAACTCTCGATGATGGAGTGATCAATCTGCAAAATATGAAACTCCACATATCCATCAGAATGCAAAACTGCTAGCAAATAGATAATGCATTAATGTTCTATCTTGACTGCAACAAATAGATAAGCCTGTAATGTTATGGGGAACCTTTCCCTTAGTCACACTCAGTGAACTTACCAAGCTCCTTAGTGATAATTCTTCATGGCGAGGATCAACATCTAGAAAAGCTCCGTAAGTAGTTTTATCTATTTTCTTTTTCCTCAATGAAGACCTGTCTTGTTTATTGTACAGAATTAGGAAAGATTTTATGGAGGTGATAATACAAGGTAGAGTAGATTTAAGAGAAACTGAAACTGACCTGCTTTGGTCACTGCACATGAGCACTACATATCTCTCCTTGTGTTTAAATACTCTGAAGAATATGGCTGTTTGTTCTTTCAAGCCTTTAGAAGCCAAACCCAGCAACCCAAATGGTCCTATACTTCCTTTAGCAGAAGCCCCCTTTTGACTACAAAGTAGTTGTGGATTATCCCAACTTGGATCCATGTTCTCAGCTTTCTCCAGTGTTGATAACGATAATGAAAATGAAACCTCCACATCGGCCTTTCAAAAACCGAGAGGCAAGACAAATTAAAAGAGAAGAAAAACTTATAGACTTTGTTTCTTCTCTTGTTTTTTGAAGACAGATTAAAATATCCTTCTGGATAAGAGATCTCCGAGGGTGGGGAGATTTTAGTGATTTTATGCAACATTTGTTCTGAAAGTTATGAAAAGCTCTCACTCTTGTGGAGGAAAACAGATTCAAGAGACTCACTTGTGAGGCAGTGACACCAGAAATTTCAACCGTTGATCCTGTCTTCATCTCTGTGCTGTGCAACTCAACTGGCTTTTCTCGTAATTCCTCTATTTCTTTGACTGGCCATTGAACTAGTTGTTTCCCGGTTTTGTCGAGCCAAATGTTCCTTGGAATTGCCTGAAAAAACATAGATAAAACTTAAATTGCTTAAAAGGTGTGCATAATGAACTGTCTAATTAAAGTCTGCCTCACCTGAACTCCAGCCCATCCTCTCTTCACAGCGTCATGTTCGCTATCTGATTCGTTAATCCAACCCCACAATATCCTTCTGTTCTTAGAGTTGTCAAAGAATGTCTTAGAAGCATAAAATTTTCCATAATCATATCTCAGACCCGAATCATCATCGATCGAACCTTTGTCTGGAACATACTTATCATCTTTTATTTCGTAAGTTCCAATTGTGTAGTATTCGTGTTTGGTGTCATCCAGACTCACCTTAAGCACATGCTTAACATCAGGACCAACCACAGATGTGTCAAGACCAACTTCATTGTTTACAGAGACAGGGAAGAAATCTGGGCACTCCCACATTCCTGTCTTCTTGGATGAATGGAGTGGGTGATCAACTCTCTCCCATTTAAAGAAATCCTTGCTCTTAAAGAGAATTGCCTTCCCTTTGCGATTGGTCCTGCTTCCAATGATCACCCTCCAAATCCCATCGGGAGCCTTCCAAGCAGTGGTGGGATCCCTGAATGAGCTTGCATTGATCCCATCAATGGGAGTCATAAGAGGATTTTGTGGTGGTTTACTCCATTCTCTAAGAAATGGATCAGAGAGATTCTTGGGCAATGCTAAATTCTGGACTTGGTTTTTTTGTGGGTCTATACCAGTGTAGAGAATGGCAGGTTTGTCCCCTGGGAGGATTGTAGTTGAACCAGACCAACAACCATTAATGTCAGAATCTATGGATGGATAGATTGCAGGTTCGTGGTGAGCCCAATTGATGAGATCTGTCGAAGTGGCATGTGCCCATACTATGTTTCCCCAGACCGAACCTTTTGGATTGTACTGATAGAAGAGGTGATAGAGTCCCTTATAAATCAGAGGCCCTGCAACATGATGGGCAGTTAACCATATGACACTGTTAGAACTTGAGAGCCAGTTCCCCTGAGCATATTAAGAAGTTCTTGAAATTTAAATTACAAATGCTTGCACTAACCATTAGGATCTGTTTATCCAATGAGATCCAATTGTCCATTCCAGAATAACAGACATGCCAACAATATAAATCAGAAGTTAGTTAAAAAGAGGAATGCTGATAATGTCAGTAGAAGATACATAAAAGCTACATGAGAAAAGAGAAATGAGAATGAGAAAATGAAGAACCATTGATCCAATTTTTGGCAGGTTGGAAATGGTAGCCAGTTCTAAAAGGCTGATGGGTTGCTGTAGTGTTCTCAAGAGATTGCAGGTGTAAGAAAATATTGTGGGAGGCTTCAACATGGACTCCATAACCAAGAAGAAGAGAACATAACCCAATAAAAAACCAAACAACTTTGAAATTCATGTTTTTCCCCTGTGAGGAATCAAGAGAATTGGACATTGAAATGAAAGAATGAAAATAGCTCCCATGTTCATCACGTTTATATAACATGTAAACTTAGTCAAATTATATGGAGAACAGTTTGCAGATACCTATTTCTGTTTCTGATAACAACGAGGATTCAATGGTGGGAGGCTATTAAGTTTTTTTTTCTAATTTTTGTTTCAGATAATGCTTCATGGATAAGCTAAATGACAGGAAAGAAAAGTGCCCAAAACTGCTTGGGGCCGTTTATACCTTAAATCAATCCCAGAAACCTCTCAACCTCTAATATTGGTGCAACTGGTTTGTATTTGGGAATTGGCATCAAAACCCAGATGGGAAGGAAGGGAAGAAAATTGCCTAACCCACGGTTGGGCAATTAATAAGCTGGACCATAGACTTAACACTGCAAACATAAATTTTATGATTTGAACTATTTATATAATGAGGAAATAGTAGTTAGGCCCTCTTTGATGCAGTTTAAATTTATGATTATTAGACGCATAAACATGAGTAGGTGCATTTAGTAGGGGTATAAACGGATCGGACTCAGATTAGATAGTGGTAATACCATATCCGCATCCTATTATATTCGGACGGATTCAGATGATAATCGGATAGTTATTTTCTTGAATAGATTATTCTAAATGACAATGAATAATGATTGAATACAAGTTTTCGTCTATCTGGTAACATTTTTACCACTTTATTTTTTAGGGTTAGGTTTGAAATTTAAGAATTTAGCAAATTTGATAATTATTTTAGTAGAAAATCTAGAAAAATATTCACATATCTCAAGTAAAAAACATATAAAATAAGAAAAATAAATCCAAATAAGTAACTTAATTTGATAATTTTATCAGACGGATAATAACCAGTTAGAAAGGGGTTACCATATCTACATCCTATTATTAATCGGACAGATTTGAATAACCCTAAACAGATACCGATGCGAATTTGGGAACAGATTTCAGTTATCCATTTACACCCCTAATATTTAGTATGATTTATGATTCTTATTTTGAAATAAATTGATTTAAACATAAATTCATAAATAAATCAAGTAGCATTCAATGATGGAATGTACATAGAATGTAAATGTGGATCGTTAAGATTACACGCTGAGGTGGTTAAAATCTTTAGTTAGAAGGTACATATTTTTGTATTATGTTTTTAGTGGCGATGGACATCCAAAATGAATATTATTTATAACAAAATTCATAAATAAATCAAGAGATATTTATGATTTATTAATTTATCACCGTACACCATTAATTTTTCTTTTGGCGGTATCATTAGGTATCGATCGTTTGAAAGAACTTGAAGTGGGGTGGGAAAAAGGGAGTGGAAATAAATGAATTCTTTAAACAAAATTCCAAAACATACTAAATGGGGGTGAGAAAGTTAGAAGACAAGCTTTTTTTTAATTTAAGGAACCTTATATATTAGATATAACACTCTATTTTTACCACCCCACCCCTTTTTAAAGTTCCACTAAAAATTAGTGGACCCATCTTTGTAACTTTTTTTCAAAATCATTTTTTTATTTTTTTGTACTCTTCCACCCCATTATATGTAAGTCCTACATGTTTATTTTTTTCCATTATTTTCTATTTAATAAACAAAATATGCCTTAATGAACATATGTAGTTTCTACCCAAAAAAAAATGAACATGCGTAGAATTGCTACTTATGAAGGGGTAAGATGGTAAAATTATAACAAAACCTTAGTTTTCTCACTTTGCAACCTCCACATGGTTCCTATATCCTCCTATGCCTACTTTAACAATATTTTAGAAATATTAAAACTTGTTCAAACCAATGAAAATGAGCCAAAATTAAAAACTAAATCTGATATGTATTTAATTTACTAGGTAAATCAAAACCAACACAAAACCAAACTGATGATACATAATATATATTATTCACCCAATGGTACCTAACCTATGCTGCATTATACAATGTATTGGGATCCTTGTAAGCGAACGAAACTATTTATTACATGTAACATATTATTAGAATAGATTAATATTAAATAGGTCATGAACATAAATATAAATTATGCCTAGTAATTGCATGGCATAATTTCATTCTTCTTGGTATATTTATATTTAAAATTAAATAATTCATTCAATTAAATGATCTTGGTTCTGTTTGATAACCCACGAAGTATTTCTGCTTTAAAAAACACAAGAAACAATTTTGATATTTTTGGAGCATATCATTTTTATGGACATTTGATAAAATTTGTTTTTGGAAGCAAAAATAGTGTCGGCACGATTTTGCAAAGTTCTTATGTTTAGAATTCCAAATTCCATGAATACCTTTCTCAACATTGTTTTATTTATATCTAGCATATGCCCAACTTTTGCTTCAAGAAACAAATGTGTCAAATTCATTTCTTGAAGCAAAAATTTTCATAAATTTCAATATATGTTTCAAAATTAACCTGGAATACAACAGTTTTATTAAATGGTCGTTGAACTCTTTTCTTTCTTTTTTCTTGAAATTAGAAACACCAGAAACTATTTTGTAGTGGGTTTTCAAACTGACTCTAAGTTTATGCTATAAATGTATTCTTTGAGCTAATGTCGATTTTTTTATTCTTCACTTGAAATGACATTGCTAGCTTTCGACACTTGGTATGATTTTATTTTATTTTCCTGGTTGAACTTGGTATGATTTTACTATGCCTCAATAATGCACTCCCCCGTGTGCTCCTCTTTCATGTAATTTCAAAGTTAAAAGGTAGTTTTTTTTTTATAGAAAAATTAAGGTAGTTCTAGGCTTCAAATTCAATGTTTCTTAACTATAATTTTATGTAAGGATAATTACTATTGCCCCTTTATACTTTGGTTTTATTACTAATCAAACCCCCTTCTTTGTGAAATTACTATGCCCCCCTCACTTCTAATGGTACATCAAATTTGAAATGTCTATTTTGCCCTTAAAATTAAGAAGTAAAAATATGGCATTATCCTCATTTATAGAAATTATATTGCATATCAATTTATATTCTTAAAATCTTATATTTTAGAATTAGTTTTGGATTTGGTGGGACCACATACTTATGATTGTTGAAACTTTCACATTCCACTTAAATTTTTTCATAATCACCATGATGGAAGTTTTACAAACAAATTAGCATATAAGATCTAATTGATAGAAAATTTGGTAACATACATAATGGTTAGCATATATTAGGTGATTTTCAACTTTCAAATTAAATTTGATATTTCTTAATATTTTAATTTCTATTTAATTGCATCTTTTCTTTATTTGGTGATTTATTTTTAAACAAAAAAAAAATCACATCTTTCCTTTATTTGGTGGTTTCTTTTTAAAAAAGAAAAGTGGAATTAAAGTTAATTTTTTTCCTATTAAGGGTAGTATTATAACTTTAAAAAAGAGCAAATAAGTAAAAAGATAATTGAAGGGTTATTTTTGGGATTTTGAAAAAATATATAAATGCCACATCATCAGTAAACTGACAGAGCTTAACGGTAGGGGGCATTAGTAATTATAGACAAAGTTAAAGGTTGGAATAGTAATTTAAAAAAGTACAGGGGATAAAGTAGTAATAAAATCAAAGTACAAAGGGGCAACAGTAATTAACCCTTTTATATATGTCAGAATAATGGTGGAGCCAGGATTTAACATCTGAAGGGCCAAGTACCGATATTTCATACAGAACACAATGAATTTTCTATCCGTTATCTTTATTGTTAAAAATTTTCTAAAGCCAAGAACTCAAATGCTGATATTTCACACATGGAAAGAGGGTCAAATAGTAAGAGGAAAATTTTCAAAATCTTCAGGAAGGAAATGGGGGAAATTACAAAAAAGTTGATTTTGGAGGAGGGGAGGGGACGAGGGGGCTAAGTACTGATAATTTACTCATGCAAATAGGACTATAGGGAAATTTTTTAAAAGTTGGGGGCAGGGGGGGAATTTGGTTGGGCATGACCACTATAGCCACAATGTAGCTCCGCCCATGTGTTACAAATACTATAATAAGCTCCGCCCATGTGTTACAAATACTATATATTATTCAATACATTAAAATTAGTTATGCTTATAGAAACATTTGCTCAAGAAATATGTTAGTTGCATTAGAAACAAAAATGGAACAAGAGGAAGATGCAAATATCAACCTTTATTGCCTAATTAAGGCTCCCTATAGTATGTTTTCATTTTTTTTACTTTTACATATTTTTCAAGAATTAATGCTAGTTAGAATTTTGTTTGAGAGAGAATTCTTCCACGCTCAGATTAGTGAGTGGGAGATGTATATTAATATTATATGAATTGCAATTCAAATATTTGAACTTGAACTACAACTTGTTTACAATCAAACTCTACAACTTGTTGATACTTTAACTATTACTCAAACTCTTCTTGATCGGTTGGAGATAAGATCAATCGAGGATAGAACTAGTTACGGTGGATTTGAATTTGAATTCAGAGACTTATCCTTTACACTCCCCTGCAAGTTCATTGGTTGAGGACATACAATGAACTTGGACTTTAAAAATTTGAATCTTGGAGCATATAAGCCTTTGGTGAGAATGTCTGCGATTTGGTCTTCTGGGAACAAATCGGTTGAAAGATTTTTGGTGGCGACTTGTTCACGAACAAAATGATAGTCAATCTTGATGTGTTTGGTTCGTGCATGAAAGACCGGATTAGCAGCAAGATAAGTAGCTCCAATATTATCGCAGTATAGAGTTGGTGCAGAAGTGACAACCTCAAGTTCAAGCAGTAGCTAACGTAACCATATCAACTCAGCGGTAGCATTAGCAACCCCTTTGTACTCAGATTCTATAGAAGAGCGGGCCACAGTGGGTTGTTTCTTAGAACTCCAAGAGATCAAGTTAGGGCCCAAGTAGACACAATAACCACTTGTAGATCGTCGATCAATAGTTGAACCAGCCCAGTCCGCATCACTAAAGGCAATGAGAGAAAGATTAGTTGTTAGCCGAAATAGAATTCCATGGGATGGGGTCTCTTTTAGATAACAAAGAATTCACTTAACTGCAGCCCAATCATCAATTGTAGGGCGATGCATATATTGACAATCCCTATTGACAACAAATGCTATATTAGGGCATGTGAGAGTCAAATATTGAAGGGCACCCACTGTACTTCTATATTGGGATGGATCATCATGGAGGGGAGGTTCCTCAGTGGTTGCTTTGGTGATGGAGGTCAGGGATGCTACTAATTTTGCTTCATGCATATTGGTCCTTCGCAAAAGATCTGAAGAACATTTTGACTGGCAAAGATGTAAAACGTGAGATGAGCGAGTGACCTCGACCCCTAAAAAGTAGGTTAAGTCACCAAGATCTTTGATGGTGAATTCCTTGCCAATGGCCATAATGACATAATTAACCTCAGAATAACTAGATCCAGTGAGGACAATATCGCCCACATATACAAGAAGATAGATTGTTTGATGTGCTGAAGTACGAAAATATAGTGCTGTGTCAGATGAGGACGATGAGAATCCCAGAGTAAATAACTGCCAAGCCAATGAGACCATGCCCTAGGGGCCTGTTTTAAACCATATAGAGCTTTCTGAAGGTGACATAAATAAGTAGGTCTCTCTAGATCAATGAAACCCTGTGATTGAACCATGTAAACCTCTTCAGATAATTCACCATTTAAAAATGCATTTTGAACATCCAATTGGCGAAGAGTCCATCCTTGGGCAACTGCTAGCGATGGAATCAAGTGTATGGTAGTAGGTTTGACAACGGCACTAAAAGTGTCAAAATAATCAATTCCTTCACGTTGATGAAATCCCTTGGCGACCAAACAAGTGTTATAACGTGAAATAGAGCCATCACTGTTTCGTTTGATTCTATAAACCCATTTATTTCCAATCAAACTCATATGGGGATAACGAGGAACTAGACTCCAAGTACCATTACGTAAGAGAGCATCAAATTCATCACTCATAGCAAGCCTCCACTTGGGGTCTTTACTGGCAATGGTATATGAGGTGGGTTTAGTTTCAAGATTATCAACAAAAGAGGTGACTAGGAGGTTCAGTTTAGAGATGGGTTTAGGATGACCCGTTTTGGATCAGGTTTGCACATGGTAAGGTTGAGGTTGAGTTGGTTGGGATGGTGCAAGCGAGTTATGGGCTAAGGTTTCAGGTGGGTTATGGGCTAAGGTTTCGGGTGCAAGGAGAGATTGTGATAGAGTTTTCAAATTTTCAAAATTTGACTTTGAATTTGAATTTTGACTGGGAAAGGAGAGTTCAAAATTTGAATATGATTGGAATTTCGAGTGAGATGGGAGATTTCAAATTTTGAATTTGAATTTGAATTTGAAAAGGGATTATCAACTATAACTATGGTGGGAGTGGAGTGAGAGCGGGAAGGGTGGTTAAGAGGTTGAGTTGCAAAGGAAACGTGGTTTCCTCAAAAACTACATGTCTATAGATGTAGGATCGGCCAAGAGTTGGATCATAACATACATACCCCTTGTGTGAGTTGATGTATCCAAGAAAGATGCATTGTCTGGAGCGATATTGTAACTTGTTTTTGTTATAAGGCCGTAACCAATGAAAACATGCACATCCGAAGATTTTGAGAAATAAAAGATCTTGATCTTTGTGATATAACACCTGAAATGGAGATTTATTCCCAAGTAGCAGTGTAGGCATTCTGTTAATTAAGAAGACGGCCGTTTCAAAGGCGGCTGGCCAGAAAATAAGGGGGATTGAAGCACAAGCCATAAGAGCGAAGCCTGTTTCTATTATATGTCTATCCTTCCGTTCCGCTCTCCATTCTGTTCAGAAGTGTGTGGGCATGAATATTGATGAGATATACCATTCTCTTTAAAAAAATGATCAAAATATTCATATTCCTTGGCACCATCAGATTGAAAAACTTGAATCTTGCAATCAAAGACATTGGCTGCATAATAATAGAATTGCTTGAATACTAAAATTGCATCAGAACGACGTACAAGTGGAAAAATCCATGTAAATTTGCTGTAATCATCCAAGAAATAAATATAATAACTATAACCTTGTGTAGATGGTGATGGAGAGGGGCCCCAAATATCAAAATGCAATAATTGGAATGGAGATACTACCCTTGATTTATTCAACTTGAAATGCAATTTATGCGATTTTCCCATCTGGCATGGAACACACAAAACTGGTGAAGTAGATGAAGGTTGGTGTAGGCCAGAACCTGCGAAGAGAGAGTCCAAAGTTCTCTCGACAGATGCCCTAATCGGTCATACCACACTTCTTGAGACACAACGACGAAGGAGATGTGGATGGTGGATGGAAGCAATAGAGGCCAGTTTCAATTGATCCTTGAAGTAGAATAGTCCCCGTTTTGAGATCCTTCACAAAGGACGAACTTGGATGAAATTCCATATAAACATCATTATCACGTGTAAATTTTCTCTCTGTAAATTTACTCACAGAGAGCAAATTTTTAGTAATAGAAGGAACATGTAGCACTTTTGATAAAGTAAGAATTTTGGAAGGCGTTGATAGAGAAGCACTTCCAATATTTTTTATATGCAAACCTGAGCCATTACCAATGTGAAGTTGATCAATACCATGGTAAGGCATTGTTGTATCCATGTGGGTTACATTGGATGCAACATGATGAGTGACACCTGAGTTAGGGTACCAAGAAGGATCAAATGAAGCCGTGGGTCCTACCAAGAGAGCTTCTAGAGAAGAATTCAACTTGGAGGCATTGTCACCTGGTGCATAGCAAAAATAACATTGCACCGCTGTATGATTAGTTTTGTTGCAAATCTGACAAGCAACCATAGGGGTAGAGAGTAGAGGTGGAAGATGTTTTGCATGTCAACCACGATTGGAGTAACCTCGAGCTTGTCATCTGCTATAGCTATGAAAGGGGCCATGATTTCGATTAGTGGGTAAGGAGGTTGATCTGGTGGATAGATTAACTTCTGATGAAGGCAAGTCAAGTTGTTATCTTGTTTGATCTTTGAAGATTTCTTGATTCAGTAAAAGGCCTATGAAATCATCAAGGGGAAGAGGGTCAAGACGGGAGGTAATTGAGGTGGCAAAGGATTCATATTTATGGCCTAGGCCACGAAGCATTGTGAGGATAATATCCACATCAGAAACTGAGTGAACAGCGGCGGCAAGATGATCAACAATAGATTTAATCTTCTGAACATATTTGCAATAGAAGAGTGGCTTTTGCAAATTTGCAAAAGCTGGTATTTCAACTGCATTATGCGGGCTTGAGATTGGGAGGCATAAGTCTGTTCAAGGGAATTCCAAGCAACGTGGGAAGTGGTGAGACCAACGGTTTGAGAAATAGCACTTTCAGAAAGGGAGGAGATGATCCAAGATAAGATCATCTCATCTTGCTTGCACCATTGAGAATATGCAGGGTTAGGAATGGAGGTTGATGTGGGTGATGTGGTGGAGGGATTGGGTATGGTTTGAGGAGGAGCTGGATTGGTTCCATCAACATAGTCATAAAGGTCATCTGCATGAAGTAAAGGAAGAAATTGCAATTTCCAGAGGAGATAGTTTCTTCAATCAAGTTTACAGGTAGGAGAGAAAAGATGTTGGTAGATGAAATCAAAGAAGAAGCCATGGCAGTGATGGAGCTGGTCCTGAGGATTGTGTAGACGGCGGTCAGAGGCTGAAAAACTGATGCCAAGTTAGAATTTCGTTTGAGAGAGAATTCTTCCACACTCAAATTAGTGAGTGGGAGATGTATATTAATATTATTTGAATTTGAACTACAACTTGTTTGCAATCAAACTCTACAACTTGTTGATACTTTAACTATAACTCAAACTCTTCTTGATCGGTTGGAGATAAGATCAATCAAGGATAGAGCTAGTTACGGTGGATTTGAATTTGAATTCAGAGACTTATCATGTACAATGCTAAAAACCATTTTGGTTGAAATGCAAAATCCCTTTGTAGCCAATAAATTTTGTGCTAAAAAATTACATTTGAATCGTTTTGCAAAAGGATTTTTAATTAGAAAGGTCAACACACCGAAATCAAGCTCGCCAAAAGGTCAGCACACTGATTCTTGGTGGATCACACGAAATTGAACCAATGAGGCCTTCAAATCTCAAATATCCTCAACAACACCCATAACACACCATGGAAGCTCGAGCTCACCATTCACAATCTGGACAGCATTGAGAGAGTCAGATCGAACCTCCGCACTATGGAACCTGCTGCATATTGCTTCTTGAAGCCCAGCTCGGATGCCAAGTAACTCACAGATGAGAATATTATCCTCCAAAGAACCAGCAACAATAGCAAATATAACCGTTCGTTCGTGATCTCTCCCAATCGCCCCGTACCCACCTTTACCAGCAAACACTAAACCATCACTATAACTTCCAACCATCCCTCTGGAGGTCTCAACCAATGATGCACCGAGGCCATGGCCAACACAAAGCTACAACCAATGTTCCATTTGTCAATGAATGCCTAGTTGGCAACCGAATCCACAATCAATACTATTTATCAATATCAAAATTAAATAATTCATTCAATTAAATGATCTTGGTTCTATTTGATAACCCACAAGGTATTTCTGCTTTAGAAAACACAAGAAACAATTTTGATATTTCTGGAGCATAACATTTTTATAGATGTTTGATTAAACTTGTTTTTGGAAGCAAAAATAGAATCGGCACTGTTTTGCAGAATTCTTTGTTTGGAATTCCAAATTCCATGAATACCCTTCTCGAAATTGTTTCACTTATATCTAGCATATACCTGTTAATGACTAAAATGGTCATTCTACATCCCCCGGTCTGAACCGGCGGTTGACCGATCCGATCAGGTTTACAACCTAACAAGGTCCGACCATGTGGTTCATGGTAGGACCGACCACACTAAAAAGCCCATCCTGATAGCAGTATGAGATGGCCTCATGAAGGTAGACTCCTACCACCTAACAACTGGAGAAGAGAGTTAGTTAGGTAAAAGGACTCTTCTAAAGAGTTACTCTCCTATAACAACTCATATCAGGGTTATTCCGAAGAAGACTCCATCACCATACACTATATAAACACCTCTGGTAAACACTAAGAGGGGGGTATTCATACTTCTTGTGATCAATTACTTGAATTCTCTATTGAGTAGTTGAGATCATATTATTGGTACTGACTTGTTCGTCGGAGACGTACCTCGACCCTCCAAGGTCGAGCTCGTATCTTGCAGGTTCTTGACAGGGAAGGACGAGCGAGATTCCGTATCAACAATTGGCGCCGTCTGTGGGAATTGCATCAAAAAGTCATGGTGCGATCGAAAGTGAAGTCTATAAATCAGAAGGAGGTGGAGGATGATGCTTCGAAGGGAATTCCTCAACCTGAAAAATCGGTAATTCCCGATCAAGTGGAAATTAATTCGGACCAGGTGGGGAAAAATACCGATCAAGGGGAGAAAAACCCCGAACACCCAAATCATGAAGCATTAGCAAATCAAGTTGAGACACTCCAGAAGGAACAAACAAAGCTTCGGGAGGAATTATCCTCCATGAATGAACTACTCAGGATGGTCGTGGGTCATATAATTGCCCCTAATGCAGATCCTAAAAATACTCAAAAAATATTTGAGGGAAGCAAGAATAACCACTTGGTCATTCCTGATCGAACGCCTCGACCATCTCTAGAAGACGGACAAAAGTCAAAAGAGAAGGTAGGCGAAAAATCCCGGGCATCTGAGAAAGAAATTCCAAACAAAGATCCTCTGTTCAATGAAGATCATGATCGAGGAAGTAGCAACGATCCTCTCAAAGAACCAAAAAACAAGAGAGTTGAGTCCGGACCGAGCAAGCGGGAAGATCGTTTGAGCAAACAAATCAAAGAGTTAGACGAGAAGGTAAACAAGTTAAACGATCCAAAGAAAGAAGAGCTATATGCTTTTCTAAAAGAGGATCCTTTCATCCAAGCTATCTCTGAGGCGGAAATACCAAAGAGTTTCAAATGCCCAACTTTCATACTGTTTGATGGATCACAATGTCCAAAACATCACATCACTCGCTACAGATCGACCATGTCAATTTATAAGCATAATGAGGCAGCCATGTGCCAAAGTTTTGCAGCCTCTTTAACCGGTTCCGCATTGGACTGGTTCTTGGCACTGCCAAGCGGTTCGATTATGAGTTTCGATCAACTAGGACGAGTGTTTGTGTTGCGCTTCCAGGGAGGAGTCGGATTGAAGAAAAGAGAAGATACTTTGTTTTCTATAAAACAAGGTAGAACGGAATCTATCCGAAGTTTCCTTCAGAGATTCAATAATCTTACCATGCAAATTGAAAGCATGGACAAGAAAATTGCCTTTCATGCGTTATACCAAGGAATTACTCATGAAGGATTGCTAGAGCGACTGCTCCAAGATATGCCAAAAACATATGCGGAATTGAATGAAAGATGTCACAAACAAGCAGAGATTTCGGAAACCATAGAATCTCGAAAAAGAGAACCAAGGGCCTAAAGAAGAAGCAGTCGAGAAAGAGCTCAACCGACAAGGATGTTAGGGATAAGCTCGACCAAGAAAGGTCGAGCAGAATCTCCAAAAAAGCAGGAGATTAGTAATCTTCCACCACTGAATACAAGAATATCCGAAATCTTGATGCAAATAAAAAATCAAGGACATATGAAGTGGCCGGATAAAATCCGAGCACCGCCAGGAAAACGTGATAAACGAAAGTATTGTGAATATCACAAAGATCACGGCCATTGGACGGACGATTGCAAAAATCTAAAGACGGAGAATAGAAAACTTAATCTCTCGAGGACACCTAAAGAAGTATATCCAATCTAAAGAAGATGGCCGACCACAGGACAACCCTATCCCGAAGAGAGAAAGGTCGAGCCACAGGGAAGAAAGAAGAAGTCCGGCCAAACGCCGACCTGAGGCGGATGAAAAACAAAGAAAAAGATCTCCAGTCTATACTGTATTTGGTGGTCCGACAGAAGAATCAAATCGACAAGCAAAAAGAAAAGTACGATATATTGGGAATACTGAAACCCATAAAAACATATCTACTGAGCCAATAATCTTCTCTTCCAAGGATCTACGGGATATCACAATCCCTCATGATGATGCCTTAGTAGTCAAAATTCTCCTAGAAGGAACTGAAATACATAGAGTATTGGTGGATACTGGATCGTCAGCAGACATACTATCTTTAGATGCATTCAAAAAGATGAAGCTAAAAGAAAACATGCTCGTCCCATGCAAAACCTAGCTTTATGGTTTCACGGGATCATCAACCCGAGCAAAAGGAACGATCCGATTAGAGCTACGGATTGGAGAGCACCCACGAGATAGAATCATACAGACTAATTTTATGGTCGTACGAGATTTATCAGCATACAATGCAATCATAGGACGATCAACCCTCTATGCACTTGAAGCAGTGGTCTCCTCGCTACACATGAAGATGAAATTCCCGACCACTGAGGGAATTGGAGAATGTGTTGCCGACCAGAAAAGTAGCCGGCAAAGTTACAACGACTACATGCGGAAAAAGAAAAGGACGAACTCGACCATGACCATTGAAGTCAGGGACGACCGTGATGAAGAAACTTTGCAAAGAGTTGAACCAGTGGAAAAGCTAGAAAGAATCCACTTCAATCCCGACCAGAAGGAGCAAGGTACCATGATCGGTTCCGAGCAACAAGCAGATTTCAAATCAGAGCTCACTGAGTTTCTAAAAAAGAATTCTGATATTTTCGCTTGGTCGGCTGAAGACATGCCAGGGATCGACAGGGAGGTGGCTGAGCATAAACTCTGTATTGATCCACAGGCAATTCCGGTTGTTCAAAAAAGAAGAAACTTCGCCATTGAAAAACATGAAGCCATTCGAACTGAAGTGCAAAAGCTAAAACAATCTGGCTTTATAAAACGCACAGACCACCCGCAATGGCTAGCTAATGTGGTAATGGTCAAAAAAGCAAACGGGAAATGGCGGATGTGTACTGATTACACAGATCTCAACAAAGCCTGCCCAAAGGATCACTATCCACTACCAAGAATTGACCTTCTTATAGATGCAACGGCAGGACACGAAATGCTCAGTTTCATGGATGCATATTCAGGATACAATCAGATCCTTATGCATCCTGAGGACAAAAAGCATACGGCATTCATGACTGATAGGGACAGCTATTACTATAAAGTAATGCCTTTCGGTCTAAAAAATGCGGGAGCAACATACCAAAGAGCGGTAAATAAAATTTTCAAACATCAAATTGGTCGAAATATGGAAGTGTATGTGGACGACATGCTGGTGAAAAGCATCTCAAAAGAAAATCATCTAACTGACCTGGCAGAAGTATTCAAAGTACTCCGAAAATACAAGATGAAGCTCAATCCTGAAAAGTGTGCTTTCGGGGTATCTTCACGTAAATTCCTCGGGTTCATGGTATCCCAAAGAGGAATCGAAGCCAATCCTGAGAAAATCAGGGCAATTTTGGATATGAAAGCACCCAAAACCATTAAAGAAGTCCAATGCCTAACTGGTCGGGTGGCAGCACTGAATAGATTTATTTCTAGATCAGGGGAGAAATGCCTGCCATTCTTCAAAATTTTAAAGCAGGTAGCAGGTCAGAAAGAAAACATCTGGAACGATGAATGCCAGGGAGCATTTGAAGACCTAAAAGACAAACTATCCCGACCACCCTTGCTCGTTATGCCGACCAGAAAGAAGGAGCTACAACTATATTTAGCCGCTTCGTCGGTAGCGGTTAGTGCAGTTCTCGTGCAAGAAGAGGGTAACATACAACAACCTGTCTACTATGTTAGTCATGTCCTGAATGATGCCGAGACTCGATACCCAGAAGTGGACAAACAAGCCCTGGCACTGGTTATAGTGGCCAGAAAACTCCGTCCATATTTCCAATCTCATCCCATTACAGTGATGACGAATTTGCCACTCAAAAAAATTATTCACCGACCAGACCTGGCCGGAAGGATGGTGACATGAGCCGTGGAATTGAGCGAACATCAAATAGAATTCAAACCCCGACCAAGCATCAAGGCTCAATCCCTGGCAGACTTCATTGTTGAAAAACAAGAAACAAGTCAAGAGGAGGACGAGCAAGGGGTAGAATCAATC
Organism: Hakea prostrata; assembly: GCF_041222555.1. NCBI lineage: Eukaryota > Viridiplantae > Streptophyta > Magnoliopsida > Proteales > Proteaceae > Hakea > Hakea prostrata. The sequence goes on along the minus strand of NC_142606.1, from coordinate 64,705,326 downwards.
AAAAGATGGACTCTGTTAGTGGACGGATCGAGCAACTCGCAAGGAAGTGGAGCAGGCCTATTAATGAAAAGTCCTGGGGGATTTGAAATAAAATATGCCCTTCGTTTCAAGTTCAAAGCATCCAACAATGAGGCTGAATATGAAGCTATGTTAGCAGGACTCAGGATGGCCAAAGCTCTAAGTATTCAACATCTGGAGATCAAAAGTGATACACAGTTGATTGTAAATCAGGTGAAAGGGAGTTTATGGAGCCAAAGAAAGAAGGATGGAGAAATACTTGAACCTGGTCAACAACTACAAACAGTACTTTAAAGAGCTAGAAATAACTCAAGTACCAAGGGTTGAAAACGACCAGGCTGATTCATTATCTCGCTTGGCTACGGAAGGAATGAATGTCCAAGCACCAGTGATCTACCTTGAAGAACTGGATAGCCCTAGCATAAACAAGGTCGACCACATGCAAATTACAACCGACCTGGGTTGGATGGAGCCGATCATACATTATCTTGACAACAACCAGCTCCCAGAAGACCAAAAAATTGCTCGAGCAATAAGACAGAGAGCAGCCAGGTTCACCATTAGGGACGGACTGTTATACAAAAGATCATTCACTCGACCACTTCTAAGATGTTTGGGACCAGTAGAAGCTACAAATGTGTTAAGAGAAGTTCATGAAGGAACCTGCGGATCTCACGTAGGATCCCGAACACTCTCTAATACAATTATACGCCAAGGATTCTATTGGCCGACCTTAGAAGAAGATGCCAAAGACTTCGTCAAGAAGTGTGACAAGTGCCAGGCACATGCAAAGATCTCCCATATCCCCGCAGTTCCTTTAACATCAACTCTATCCCCAATACCCTTTGCAAGGTGGGGAATAGACCTGGTAGGGAAGCTACCTAAAGCATCGGGAGGAAGAGAATACTTGGTAGTGGCAGTAGACTACTTTACAAAGTGGGTAGAAGCTGAACCCCTTGCAACTATCAGTACTAAACAGATGAAACGTTTTGTCAAGCATAACATATCGTACATCTATGGAGTTCCAAAAATATTAGTAACCGACCATGGAAAGCAATTCGAGAATGCAGCATTCTCAACATTCTGCAAAGAACAAGGGATCGAGCACGGATTTTCTTCAGTAGCTTATCCCCAAAGTAACGGCCAGGTCGAGGTTACTAATAGAACCATGCTCGAGGGCTCAAGAAAAGGCTCGACCAGCTAAAAGGGAGATGGGTAGACGAACTACCTAGTGTACTGTGGTCGTACCGAACAACTCCAAGGACGACCACAGGAGAATCTCCATTCCGACTAGCATATGGAGCAGAAGCTAGAGTCCCAGTAGAAATCCAAATTGGATCACTTCGAGAAATAGAATTCGAAGAAGAGGCAAACATCGAAGGAATGCGAACCAATCTGGATCTGATTGACAAAGTAAGGGACAAAGCCCAGTTCCGTCTTGAAGAACATCAAAGAAGAATAGCAACATATTATAATGCCAAGGTTCGAAATGAACAATACTTGCCAGGCGAACTGGTACTTCGCCGAACAGCTGCTTCAGATCCGACCAATCAAGGAAAGTTATCCCCCAATTGGGAAGGACCATACATAGTCATACGACAAGTCGCTCCCGGAGCATATCATTTACAAGATCCGGAGATGAGCAACAGGATCCCTCGATCATGGAATTCGAACAATCTCAGGAAATACTATCAATAAGAATAGTATCTGAGAAAGTCGTAAACACGACAAATTTTGAGCATTTTATTTTTGCCATTTATTTCAATATGTAGACAACATGGGAGATTCATAATCCCAAGAAGTCAGATTAGTTTTTATATATAAATAAAGACATTTCGTACAGATTACTACTCAAACTTCAACAAGACGCTCAAAAAATACTTGAAATTCTCAGGCAAGAAAAGACCTGAAAATCTCAAGAAAAGACCTGAAAATCTCAGGCAAGAAAAGACCTGAAAATCTCAGGCAGAAAAAGACCTGAAAATCTCAGGCAGAAAAAAGACCTAGGCAAAAAAGACCTGAGATTCCGAGGAAGGCCCTATGAATCTTAAGGTACAAAAGACCTAAGATGTCACTTAGGCAGAAAAAGACCTACACTCAATAGGCAATAAAGACCTAACATTGCTTAGGCACGAATACTTCAAAAGACATACCAAGTTATCATGCCCGGGAGGTAGGGGTTATGGACGAACAGTTGTTGACGAACACCTATTTAGTTCATGGCCGAACAAACCTTACTATACCGGACAGCATGGCTTGGAATGATATAGACACATGACAAGAACGAGCACATATATACCGAACAGAATGACTTGTGAAGAAAATTTTTGACCAAAAAGGACCGGCCATATGTACGAAATATATACCCGGACACTTACAAAAATTTGAACAAGCAAAGTACAAAGATAAGGAATCATAACTGGTCAAGAATATTTGAGAATACAAATAATTTGTACCGACTATGTATACTTAAATCAAAACAGTGGTTTAAAAGATTAGATGTGTTTTACATATCAAAACAAACCGACCAAAACAAAAGAGATCATTCGGGCACTACATCAGATGAACTCCTATGATCGGCATTAGCTTCATCCGAAGGCTTCTGGTCGGTAACTATATCTTCAGCGGCCGTTGAAGGACCGGCATTATCTTCCTCCTCAGGGGCCGGCTCCCAGTCGAGTCTAGAAAATCCCGGACATCTACCTTCTTCGGCATAGAAAATGGTTTCTTTCCTACCGCCCATGAAGGACGGGGAAGTTTTAACTCATCATATATGCTAGGATCAATGAATCTCTGCAAAGGCTCGAGGTCAATCTTCAGGAACTTATCAACAATGTTCGCATAGGCATCTCGCCGACCATACTTGAATCCCGGAGCAGCTACCTTAGCAACAAAATTCATACATCCTTTCGTACGAACCCATCGACGAATAACATCATGCTTTAAGTCTTCGGTAAGGCTCTCCAAAGATGCAGGACAAGCTCGTGAAAGTTGGTCGGCCAAATCCTTTATGTATCGATCTTGCTCCACTTTCTCTTGCTTGAGCTTAGCCAAAGAAACATCTTTATCCCCCAACGATTGCTTCAACTGCATGTTCTCAAGCTCAAGTTCGGCTATTCTCTCCTCAGCCGACTTCAGACGAGTGTCAGAGATCGCCTTCTCTTCCTTCAACCCAACACTTTCCTCCACGAGATGATCGAACCGACCACTCACATCCTTTATCTTTTCATCAAGATGATGAATGGTCGCCTGATCTCTCCGAGCAAGTTTCAGATTGCCTCCCCATGCTTGGGTCAAGGCACATACCAAACTGCCAAGAGACAAAAATGGTTATAAATCATTAAAGTTTGGGAAAGATAAGATGTTAAAAAATTATACCTAGTCATTATATCTTGAGTTCGGTCTGGGCCAGCCGTCCGAAGAAACTCCTGATCGGTAGACATCAAGGCTCCGGGCAACCAAGCTTTGGCCACTTCGGTACCGTCCACATTGTTATTCAATACATATGAGTTCAGTGGGGGGTTGGAAGTCTGCGTGTTCGGCAACTCTATGGAAGGAGGTGGAGCAGAGTCCACGTTCACTCCCGAACCCGCAATAAATGACATCGATGTCTTTTTCTTGCTCGGGCGAGGAGGAAGCTCGGACACTCCAATGGACCTCTTCGGAGCAGATGGAGGTATTTGTTTCTTCTTGTCTGACCGGTCACGATCAGGCTTAGTGGGTATCCTAGTTTCCACTTCTTCCATGTCTTCATCAACTGATCGGGAACATGCAACTCGGCTAAGCAACACTAGAATAAAAGGAGCAGGTTAGTCCCGATCAAAGGAAGATAGGAAAAGAGCATATGCAAAAAATATGTAGATACATAAGGCATGACTCACCGGGCAGGAAACCCCAATGACGGAGCACATTGGGGTATTCCGGGCAATAGCCATGAACAGCAAACATGTTCCCCGTCCCGGGATGGAAGCCGAACAATCATCTGCCTAGCACGCTCCTCGACTTCGGTTAAAACAGGATAGCCATTTGACCCTTCAATTGGTCCTCGGACCCAATATATTGGAAATGAAGGGGCAGAGGGTGGTTTGACGAAGAAGTACTTGGGACGCCATCCTCGGGTATTAGACGGGAGAGTTCCGGTACCTACGAAATTACCCGACCAACCACATTGGGAGGCAGTCCGTTTGGATAGATAAAACCATCCATCTTGTTCTTGCTTTTTGGTCATAAAAAAGTGGAGGAAAAGAGGAAGGGTTGGTCGGATACCTACATTTTTACCCTGATAGAAACCCCAGAAGGCGATCACATTCCTCCAGCTGCTCGGCACAAACATCCCCGGACACATTCGGAAATAGTTCAATATTTCAACAAATAAGGGGTGGACGGGAAGACGAAACCCACTCTTTAGAGCATCTTCATAAAGAGCAAACTCTCCCGGACAAGGAGAATTAGCCCGTTCAAATGAGTCCGGGACTCGAAGAATATGGTCGGATGGGATTTCATATTTCTGCCGGAGATAATCCAACCTATCTTCGGTCATTACAGAGGGGAGAAAGTCGGGACCAGTGGAGTACGGATCATAATCAATATGATCGGGAGTAAGATCTTTATTCTTCTCCACGGTATACTCTTCTAGGGTAAGACTATCCTTCCACCTTTGCCTTTCTGCCTTAAACCTAGCCCGAGCACTCCTACCTAACACTACAGGTCGAGAGTCAGAATCTATCTCATCGTTACTAGTATGTTCACGATCAGATACTATTTCACACGTATCATCGGAACGACCACTAGAACTATGACCGGGATTTACAGAGTGGTTGGATTTATGAGCAGAAACAGAAGGATTGTCACCTACTTTCCTTTTGGATTTCGAAACTAAGGAACCTCTCTTCACTATCACCATGGCTTCCTAAAGTTATCATGGAAGTTCCAAGTAGAAAAACAAAGGGAAAGTACAAACAAAAAACAGAGAAAAACACCACGAAGAAGCATATAAGACTTTGCCAAAAATAAACCATTCTTTCGAAATGCAGAGACAGAAAAACAAAAAGAAAGCTAGTGGAAGACACTTACTTGTTTAAAGAAAACGAGCGAGGAAATGGAGGAAAGAAGACTAGAAGCTTTAAACCCAGCTCTCATTTCTCCAACAAAGGAAATGGCTTCAAACGCAGCCCTCAAACTTCAACAGTTGCAGAGAAGAAGAAGACGCAGACGAAGATGCAGAGAGGCAAGTAATGAAATGAAGGAAAGAAGGAAGGAAGAAGAAGTAATAGTATTTATTAAAATTCGTAGATTCTAATCTAACGAATACGATAAGTCTATCAGCTATGATAGGAATTTCAAAAGACTAAAAATTCCTATCTAATGGCTACGATCTCAAATAGGTGGACGGTGGGAGATGAACGATCACATCATCATAATGGCAGGCATTTATGATGAAGCGACAAGTGTGACACGTGTCAGTCACGCACGAGCTTCGAAGGACGTGTTTCGATAGTCGTGCAAAATTGACGGCTACTCATGAGTGGGACGTTACAGATTTCAAGAAAGAGGGTATTGGTCGGTTCGACCAACCCCTAAGAAGAAATATTCCCTTTAGCCGATCACAAAGTTCTCGACCACAATGGACTAGGGGGCTTATTTTAATGACTAAAATGGTCATTCTACATCCCCTGGTCTGAACCGGTGGTTGACCGGTCCAATCAAGTTTACAACTAACAAGGTCCGACCATGTGGTTCATGGTAGGAACAACCACACTAAAAAGCCCATCCTGATAGCAGTATGAGATGGCCTCATGAAGGTAGACTCCTACCACCTAACAACTGGAGAAGAGAGTTAGTTAGGTAAAAGGACTCTTCTAAAGAGTTACTCTCCTATAACAACTCATATCAGGGTTATTCCGAAGAAGACTCCATCACCATACACTATATAAACACCTTTGGTAAACACTAAGAGGGGGGTATTCATACTTCTTGTGATCAATTACTTGAATTCTCTATTGAGTAGTTGAGATCATATTATTGGTACTGACTTGTTCGTCGGAGATGTACCTCGACCCTCCAAGGTCGAGCTCGTATCTTGCAAGTTCTTGACAGGGAAGGACGAGTGAGATTCCGTATCAACAACCCAACTTTTGCTTTGAGAAACGTATGTGCCAAATCTGTTTCTTAAAGCAAAATTTTCATAAATTTCAATATATGTTTCAAAAATCACCTGAAATACAACAATTTTATCAAATGGTCGTCAACTGATTTTCTTTTTTTGTTTTTTGAACTAGAAACAACATAAACTATTTTATAGAGGGTTTTCACACAGACTCTAAGTTTATGTTAGTCGTGTACTCTTTGAGCCAATGTCTATCTTTTTATTCTTTCTTGAAATGACATTGCTACCTTTCAACACTAGGTATGATTTTATTTTAATTTATTTACTTTTGTTGGTTGAACTTGGCATGATTTGTTTAAGCCTCAATAATGCGCTCCTAGTGTGCTCCTCTTTCATGTAATTCCAAAATTAAGCTAGTTTTTTTTCGTAGAAAAATTAAGGTAATTCTAGGTTTCAAATTCAATGTTTATTAACTATAATTTTGTATATGTTAGGATAATGGCGAAGCCAGGATTTAACATCTGAAGGGGCCAAGTACTGATATTTCATATAGAACACAATGAATTTGCTATCCATTATCTTTATCGTTAAAAGTTTTCTAAAGCCTAGAGCTCAACAACTGATATTTCACACATGGAAAGAGGGTCAGATCGTATGAGGAAAATTTTCAAAATCTTCGGGAAGGGAAGGGAGAATTTCAAAAAATTGATTTTGGAAGGGAGGAGGGGGCTAAGTACTGATATTTTACACATGAAAATTGGACTATAGGGAAACTTTTTTTAAAAGTTGGGGGCAAGGGTTTGGTTGGGCATGACCACTCTAGCCGCAATGTAGCTCCGCCCATGTGTTACAAATATTATATATTATTCAGTACATTACAAAATTAGTTATGCTTTTACAAGCATTTGCTCGACGAATATGTTAGTTGCATTAGAAACAAAAATGGAACAAGAGGAGATGTAAATATCAACCTTTATTGCCTAATTAAGGCTCTTTTTGGTATCAATTCTCATTCTCTATTATGCCTATTTGAAAGAAATGAGTACAAGAATTCATTATTAGTCAATAATGAAAAATGGTTTGGTGAATTTTGTCGAAAACAAATTATGGAATGAAATAAAGTTTGGTGTCAAAATAAAAAATTGTTAGTAAATAATAGTGAGCAAGTGATAAAAAAAAATATCAAGTTACTGAATTGAGGTTCACTCGGACAGCTTAGACATACCTTGACTACATCCTCAAGGATATTATAGCTTTTAGTTTTTACATATAATTTAAATATAAGATAAGACTTTTCTCCCGACCCCGAGAGGATTCGAACCCTAAACCTTTGGTGAGCATTTTCTAAAGTTTGGATTTGCTTACAAACTTCTCATGCTATCAATAGCTTTTACAAATCTTACCCAAAAAAAAAAAAAAAATAGCTTTTACAAACTTCTCATGCTATCAATAGCTTTTACAAATCTTACCCAAAAAGAAAAAAAGAATAGCTTTTACAAATTGAAATTTTAAGTTGTTGTTGCAGGATATATTAACACTTTTATGTTAGTCTCTTTTAGTTTATTATAAAATGACATTGATATTCAATCTATATTTATACCCATTTAAAAGAGAGTCCGGCTCTTCGGAAGATATCTCCCAGGGAGTGCTAGCCAAACGAACTACGATATTCCACCATGGATAATATACCAATCAAAGAGTGATGGTAAAAGACCTATTTTTTTACAGCAATTAAATCCCATCTTCCAAGAACTATATATAGATTTTTTTTGCTAAAAGGGTCATTTGTATCAAAAAGCGAAAAGAAAAATTACAAACATACTATCAAAGTGCCATCCCTCAAACACGTAACATCAGTTGCCCCCAAATACACCCAACCTCACTGGATCCAACTCAAATAATCATAGATAACGAATCAAAATCTGAAATGAGAGCGACCAACAGCCTCTAAATCAAGTTCTCTCCTTATCAATGCTATCTAGGGTATATTAACATCAGTTTGTTCTAACCTTCTTATTTTTCCTTGGGCAATCAGGCTTACGACGGAGAGAGCCACCCTCCACTTGATTAGGAAGAGAGCTTGAAGGAAGAACTACTTCCAAAAGCTGCTGCTCATCCACACTAGAGTGAACGACCAAAGAAGAGCCTTCCAAACCATCCGGATTTTGTTGGGCCCCACATAATCCCACTTGATGCTCAAATAATGGATCATTATCTACAATCAAATCTTGCTGGGAGTCCACCCTACTTAAAGGAGTTGTAACCAACTTCGAATTCAATTCTTTATTCAAAATATTTTGAATTTGAGAAGAATCCGTTCCAAGTGAGATCTGTTGGACCAACAGATCATTAATTCCATCCGAATTTGCTGGGGCCCACATGGTGTCACGTGACGCTCAACCAACTGATCATTATCTCCATTGAAATTTCGTTGGGATCCACTTGTTCTAGCAGAGCAATCCACGCTACTTGAAGGAGTTGTAACCAACTTCGAATTTAATTTCGAATTTTTCTTGGCCAACAAATCATTATCTGCAACTGAATTTTGTGGGCCCAACATGGTCCCATTTGATGTGCAACCAACTGATCATGATCTCCATTCAAATTTTGTTGGGCCCCACTTGTTCCAACAAAGCAGTCCACGCTACTTGAAGGACTTGTAACCAACTTTGAATTCAATTCCTTATTCAAAATCTTTTGAATTTGAAAAGGATCCATTCCAAAAGAGAGAGAAAGATCAGGGGAGGAACTCTTACCCGACTCAACTACCACCTCAAAAGGAACCACTCTATTGGATTTGAGTTTTGAATTCAAATTAGAAATTGAATCAACCAAATCTTCATTGGATGAATCTGTTGAATCCTCCAAACCTGCCTCCTCTAAAGCCACACGGATGGGTTGTTGAAGTGAACTAGGAGTCTGCATTCGCACACCTGCATTAGGAATCCCATCCACAGTAGGAATTTCTGCTGAAACGCTTGAAGGTTGCACCTGCAACTCATCCACCTTTGAAGAGAACTTACAATGAAGACCCAAAATGGCTTTCCTGATTACACAGAGAACACCACTAAATACCATCCTCAAAAATCACCTTCTGAAGAAAACTAAAAACTTGAACAATCCCTTGTTCAAGACGCTTGATCTGAACCTCATTCGCAAGAACAGCATCAACCTCCAATTCAATCAAAACTCTAGCATAGTGACCAACGGATCCTTGACGAGTACGTCTATTAAGAGAAACAAGGCGACTAACAGACTTTGCAATCGAAAGAAGCACTTTCTCATGCCAATAATACTCAAGAGGTAAATCAGGGAAACGAACCCAGACCAACTTACCCGTAGGTTGAGGAGAATGGATATTAAAATCCGGCCACCATCGCTGAAAACAAATATATTGCTTACCCACATTCCAAAATCCTCTGCGCCACATCTCAGTCATGTCTGCCTCACTATGGAATTGAAAGATGATAAACTCAATGAATGCAAGATCACCACCCCCTTAGAAAATTTTCAAGTGTCCCTAGCAATCTCTCGCAATTCATCCATGGTTGTGATGCGAAAATTTGCTCGTCCAATCAAAGAAAACTGGAATTGATTTTGTTGTAATTCGTATTTCTGTTGTGGGATTACAATCTTACAAAACTTTCCCGCCTGTATAGGAGAAGGGAGGGAATCAATCTCAGGTACCACCGAGGTCCCCACTACTCCCGCATAAGAAATTTTCCCCATTGACAGACACTTCAAGAGGCTTCAACCGCAAGAAGACAGATTCCCGAGGCACCCCCCAAATTCCCCAGAGATTCGCTCTCCTCCATATTTCCGAACATCCACTATCAATGCGCATTAATTCAAAATATGGTTGAATTAAAATGAGGGGGGGGGGGGGGGGGGGCCCGGGGCCGGGGGCCCCCCCCCCCCGGCCCTCCCCTCCGCCCCTAATGTAGATTAATCAAAAAGGTGTGGCCGGGTAAATGTAGATTGTACGAGGAATAATTGGAGATGCGGGGTATCGATCCCCGTACCTCTCGCATGCTAAGCGAGCGCTCTACCATCTGAGCTACATCCCCTTACATTCTTTTTTAAATAGAGATAATGTACAAGGCGCCTTGAAGTAATAAAATCAGATACAAAAACATCGAAGGCCACCGTAAAGCTGACCAATACCAATCTAAATGAGGAACTTTTGCAGTTGATTAAATTAATATATTAGATTTTTTTTTTTTCCCAGGAAGCCTACTTAAGTGAGACTATAATTCTTGATGCCCACTTAAGTGGACAAAATTCCAGGATGCCCACCTTGAAGTTTGTATAATTCCAAGTTACCCATTGTTGGTGTCAAAATTTTTACAATTAACTTTGTTGTTTGAATGACTAATATACCCATGTACGTGTAAAAAACTAAAATACCCTCTCACTCAATTAAGTAACCTAACCCCTTATGACACTATTTGTTTGCTGGAATAAAGGTGGGGTGGGAAAAAAAGGAGTGAGAAAAAGTTTGAGAAAACAATTTTTTCTATAAAATCCCATAAGTGGGGCTTATTTGGTGGGGTGGGAAAGTTAGCAAACAAGTTTCCTTAAATCCCTGAGGTGGCATGCTAACTTTTTCACTCCTTGCATTTTTAAAATCCCACAAAATAAGTGGAATTTTGTGAAAAAATGTGAAAACCAACCAAGTGTGACCTATAACACTTTTGCACAAAATCATTTTTCTTCTTTCCTTCTCCCCCAGCCCAGCCCACATGTTTATTTTTCCCACCCACCTTTGCAAACAATATTCTTACCACCGCCACTCCATTGCCGGCGCCCACCGCCGCTCCCCTTTCAAAGATAATCTCAGATCCCAAATCCATGTATTGTGAACCCATCAACGCTCTTGATAAGGAACCAGTTTGAAATCTAAATTAGACAAGAAGGGGTTGACAAATCAACGACGAAAAATAAGAACCTAAGAGTGATTTTCTTCATCTTTTCCATTAGGGTTGTGACGGAGAGTCGAACTTCGGCATCAGAGGAACGAACAACCAATTTGATGGATTTGAGAATTCGAGGATCGACATATGGAGCTGTTGAGTTTATTGCAATCTTGATCAACAACCTCACCTTCCTATGCCCTTCTCCTTCGATTTTGTTTTCAAGCTTTCTTTATGTTTAGGTTATATTCTTCAAAAAAGGAAGCACAAAGTAGTAGCTTGAAAGCAGAAGACGGCAATACAATTTTTTTGACTGTGGTTGGTGATCGACTTTCTTTCTTCAACGTCGACTTTGAGAAGTGAATCGCTGATTTTTAGTCTCTAAACGGAGAAATTTTTTTGTTGTTTGTTCAATTGATCGTGGTTAATGCAGGTTTGATCTGCTATGCAATTCTATTTTAGGTTTAAGTTTTTATTTGATTAGGGTTTTCAACTTTCTGTCGTGAGATGTAAAAACAGAGAAGAAAGAAGGAAATTGAAGTTTAGAGAGCTTTATATTATCATCATTATAGGCATGAAGAAGAAATCAGTCTCCCCTTCTGGTCACAGCCACTAGTCACTGTCTTTTCTTTGTGCATGTGAGCCTGTGAGGGTCTTAATTTGCATTCCTTGTTCATTCCTTGTCTAAAAGAAGTCCATATTCACTCCACCAAGTGAAGAGATAGCATGACAGTAATCTTTCACAAGGATGACATGAGTCCAGATCTTCTATCCCCAGTATCCTTGTACCCCCAAAATTTTCCTCTCAAGCTGCCTAACATAAAGAGACCCAGGCGGTCTATATCAAATGAACTGTGAGAGGGAATTTTGGGATACAAAAGTACTAGGGTAGATATCTGAAATAGGGAAGACACATCTACAATACATTTGTCTTTTCTTCTATTTCTACTTTTTTTTTCTTGGCAAATGTTGTTCCTTTTTCATGTTATCCTTGCTTTTTTATGCATATATAAAATGAAAAATATTTATTTCACCTTTCCATTCAATCGAATTCAATTTGAATTAACCTTACATTAAAGAGAGCAAATTACATATAGACCTATGAGTTTACAATCAATTCATCTACAACTCCTCAGCAATATTAATTGATAATTGTGCGTTGAGGTGGCTATAATCTTTAGTTAATATGAAAATATGAGTTGTCAAAATTGTACGCTGAAGTGACTGAGATCTTAAGTTGAAAGTTACATCTTTAGGTATTATCTATTTGGAGGGTGATGAACATCCACAAACAATATTATTTATAACAATAATCTCTTTCTCTCAAAAAAACATCATGAATGGTGAGCATTTAATTTCCTTAAAAAGGTGGCAAATCAACGCATTCTTCCCTATATATCGATTATATAGAGTAATAGAAACATGACCATTTAACTTGTCTTTCCACTTAGGCAGTTAGGCATAAGCACTATCCCAAGCCCAAGCTAAAGCCCACGTATAAGATTATTTTCCACCCAACTAAATATCCTTTTTGCTAATCAAAATTATTGAAACACAATAATGAAAAACACAAGTAATTTTCTAATTGTTATAATACTATCTTGGTGATTTACATTCCCATATTAATTGAAGATCATACCATCTCATTACACAATGTTGGTAGTTAATATTTTCATTCTATTCACCTTCTATCTTGGGCAACAATCTATCTTTCCATATCAAGGACATCTTATTGTGTGCAATAATCATATATTAAAATATCAGAGAAGATGTTACTTCAACTATAAATATGTAATGCACTCAACTCAATGAATAGTTTGTTTGATCTCGTTCTAATTTTCTTCTTCGTCTCTAATATATTTTATTTATTTTATAATATGTTATCAGCACAACTCCGCTCAAAGTATTGTGTTTTGAGAAGAAAGACGACAAATTATGTATCATTATGTTTTATCTTCCAAGATAAAAAGAATGATTGACCTCCCCACGCATTTCTATAAACAATGGAGTTTGTCTTGTCTATCTTGTAATGTAAGTGCATTGTCATTAAAGTACGTGATTTATTGAATCTAAGAGTCAAACAAGTTATAAGATATTAGGTTGCCTTAACAATTGTGATTTGTCATTTAATCAATCTCAACATTATGGTTTTATTTATTGTATATAATGGTTGTTAATTTTGCACCACTAATATTGTTAGATATGCTTGAAGTTTCAACATTTGAGACTACAAATAAATACAATTCTGCAGATGCACATGAAATTGCAAGATTTGAAACTGTAAATGAATACAGTTTTGCAGATGCACATGAAGTTGCAAGATTTAAAACTATAAATAAGAACAGTTCTGCAACTTTAAAATTAGTTTTCAATGAAAATTATGTATGAGAAAATATTATTGATGAGGATTTACTGGAAAGAAAAACATTTTTTCAACTTCTCATGTTTCAAATGTGCTATTACAATAACAATATCATGAAAAAAGTTTTAAAAGATTATCTAAATTGATCTCATGCCTCATTGTGAGTGAACAAAATAATGAGTTTTTAATGGAAAAAAATAAATTAATTATGAAGTTCATCCATTCCTTGAAGTAAATGTAGTAATTTATGATAAGCCTGAAAAAAGGCAAATTTATAGTCGTGATTATGACTGTGGACGAGGATGAGGCAAAAGACGAAATAATTATCGTTCTTATGATGAAAATAAATAAGAGAATAATAAGGACTCTCAATGTGACTATAATACCCCTAGATTCTACTAAGGGTATTTTGGTCAATTGTTCTCATTAAATAATCATTAATTATATTATTTAGTTATAATATTTTGCTTCATAGTAATTACCATTTCTTTAGAAAATAATAAAATAATGATTAATTAATTAATTAATTAATTAAGGGGTAGTAATGAAACTAAATAAGTGAATCGTTTTTATTCAATTTACTTAAATGAACTTAAATATTAAATTAAGAATTATATATCAGTAAATATTTATTATTATTATTAGCTTAATAAATTTTAAATATTTTATAATCAATACTTTAAGTATTTAGAAAATTAACACTTCATTTTGTTGTAAACTTAAGAAAACAAAGTATGTTAAGAGTTAAACTGTAATGTAATAAATTAATTTGTATATATTAAACAATACTTAATTCTTTAATAATTTATCAATGCGTTTAGTTTTTATTAGTTTACTTAATTAAAATTGTTTAAATTATTATATCAATTCTTGCATATAAATAGGGGGAGGGATTCACCTTAAGGGGGAGAAATTTTTCCAAAGAAGAGAGAGAGAGTGTGTGTGTTTTTGAGAGAGAGAGAGAGTTCATTTCTCTCTAAAATCAATAAAAATTTCTAAATTTCTTTTTATTTAAACTGAATCCGTTCACTATAATCGTTTGTAATAGTTTGTATTTTATTGGACCGCTTAAAACATTGCAATGTTTTAATATTGAATCTATCGTGAAGGCAAGTGAGAACTTTCATGTTATCTACAAGTTTGAACGATTGTGCTTCATTTTGATTTATGTTGCAAGTGATAATCTCGCACTATATCTACACATTTGATATGTTGTCTTTTTTTATATATAAATTACAAATAATAATTCTTCATATTATCTATAGTTTGAAATATTGTGTTTCATCTTGATATGTATTGCAAGTGAGAGTCCTTCATGCTATTTACAAATTTGCACGATTGTGCTTTATTTTTATCTATATTGCAAATCCTTTGTTATATCTATATGTTGATTTATTGTCTTTTATAAATTTTCATAAATATCAAGATTTAGTATTGCATTTTAAATTGCATTATAAAAAGAAGAAGACATAAACTTTTCCATTTATCATGGTCCAATAGAGAATTGGATGGTGTGTAATGCGTGCAAACCACATAACGACGTGGATCAATCTTCATCCCTTTCTATTGAGAAAATCCATGATAACACTGGAGGTATCAACACACATATCAGGGTTGTATAATGCGTGCAGGCCATGTAACGGCATGCGGCAACGTATTGTTTCCAAATAAGATAAATAATAATTTTGTGCATTAGCATTATTGCATTATTTATTTCATTTAATTGTATTTCTTGTATTATTTCGATACATTATTTCAAACATGTCGATATCTTGCTGGATTTGATCTTACTAAGTTTTTCGAAACTTTCCCAATATTTTTCTCCAGATGGTGAATGTGTAGGACATGACCTTGAGGAATTGGGTCGTGAGATAGAAGAAGCCCATTTTGCTGATGAACCTCATTTATATATTATTTGTTAAGGACATAAAATATGTTTTTTATCTATCTATAAATAATTAGGTAATTTGTGATGAAATGTTTTATTTGATAAATGTAATAGTCGAACCCTTTATTTTGGATATTTTAGAATAATAGAAATATTTCAGTTTATTACAATTTAAAAATAGACTTCCGCTGCTTAAATATTCTAAATTCTTCAAGTTTAATTTATGATCATTATCACGGCAGGCTCGCTACCTAAAAGAAACCGATTCTTGGGTTAAGTATCAACCTAATTTTCCATATTGAGAATCAGGGCGTTACATTACTATAAAAGTGTTAGATATTTTATCCTAGTTTATACTACACGAATATTTGCATGGTTGAAACAAATGCTTTGGTAAATCAAAAGAGCATTGATTATGATAGTTTTATTATTTGGCATGACCAATTGGACCATCCTATATCAAATACAATGTGAAAATTTATTAAAAATTCATTTGTCATTTATTGAAAAACTAGAAAATTCTTCAATTAAGTGAATTTTCTTTATGTTGTTTGTTTTTAAGGAAAATCTATTATTAGATATTCACTAGCTAAAGTTGAGATTGAACATTCTATGTTTTTTAACATATACTAGGTAAAATATTGACTCATTCACCCATCAAGTGGACCATTCAGATAATATATGATTTTACTAGATGCATCTATAAAATGGTCATTTGTATGTCCATTATGAACTCACAATTTGTTGTTTGCGAGATTGTTTGGTTAAATAGTTAGATTAAAAGCACAATTATGGATTATAAGATAAAGACAGTTTATCTTGATAATGCTAGTGAATTTACATCTCAAGCTTTATGATTCATGTATAATAACTTAAATCACAGTTGAATAATCTGTTGCTCATGTTTACACAAAAAATGGTTTGATATAGTTATTTATTAAATGTTTCCAATTAATAGCTACGCCATTGCTTATGATAACAAAATTCCATGTGTCGGCATCGAATATGTTATTTTATATACAACATCATTTGTACACATCAGACCAACAATTTGTTATAAATTATCCCAATTATAATTAGCTTATAGTCAGAAGCCAAATATTTCTCATCTTAGAATTTTTGGATGTGTTGTTTATGTTCCAATTGCTCCACCACAATGCACAAATATGAGTCTCCAAATAAAGTTGAAAATATATGTTAGATATGAATCTCTTTATATAATTCAATATCTTACTAATGATTGGAGATTTATTTAAAGCAAGACTTGTTGATTATCATTTTGATGAATTCATTTTTCCAACATGAGAGGGAGAGAATAAACAATTGGAAAAATATATTGATTGGAATGCATTATCATTATCTCATTTAGATCCTTGCACTGAGCATTGTAAACCTGAAGTTCAAAAGATAATGCATTTACAAAGTATTATGAATCAACTGTCGATTTGGTTGACCTGCCAAGAGTTACTAAATCTTATATTCCAGTTCAAAATGCTCCAATTTTGATTAATATTCTGGCAGGACAATCTATCATGCAAATGAAATTAAACCACGTTTAAAACATAGAATACCAACTTGTTCCAATGATAAAATCCTATGAAAGTTATAGAAACAAATGATCAAAATTGTCATAATATAGAAACAATTGATTATGAAAATCCCGAAAACATAACTTTCTATTATACCATAAAATGGGTTCAGGTACCTGTAAATAATGAAGAGATCCCTATTAGTTATGTCATTACAAGAAAAAGATGGAATCAAAAATATAAAGTTGTCGACAACATTTTTGCATATTATGTTATTGTAGAAGTAATGCAACAAGACGAGAATCTTGAACATAAACTTGTTGATGAATATAAATAAAGAAATGATTAGCCAATATAGAAAGAAGAAATTCAAACAAAATTGAATTCGCTTGAAAAAATAAAGTTTTTGGATTTATAGTCCAAACATCTGAAGGTATAAAGCCAATGGGGTACAAATGAGTTTTTGTGCGAAAATGAAATAGAAAAAAGAATGAAATCGTGATCTATAAAGCATGAATTATGGCACAAGAATTTTCGCAAAGGTCTAGCATTGATTATGTGAAAATATGTTCTCTTATGGTGGATGCAATCACTTTCTGATATTTTATTAATATGGCTGAGAAATTTGATATGCATCTAAAGGATATTATTACAGCCTATTTATATGACTCACTCGAATGTGAAATTTATATGAAAATCCTTGAAGGATTCAAAATACCTAAAGCACATAAAAATTCCTAGAAAATTTGTTTAATAAGACTTCAGAGATGATCATGGCATATAATGTATAATCTCTTTAGTGGATTTATATTAAATGAAGGGTATCAAAATGATCCAATTTATTATTGCGCTTTTATTAAAAGATATGAATCTAACTTTGTTATAATAAGTGTATATGTTGATGATTTAAATATTATTGGAACTCCTGAAGAACTTCCAAAAGCAATTGATTATTTGAATAAAGAGTTTGGAATGAAATATCTTGGAGAGACAAAGTATTGTCTTGGCTTGCAGATTGAGCATTTGACAAATGAAATATTGTTCATCAATCAACTTATACACAAAAGATTTTAAAGTCATTTTATATGGATAAAGCACATCCATTGAGTACTCCAATGGTTGTAAGATTGCTTGACATAAAAAAAAAATCCATTTCTATCCCATGAAAACAATGAAGAACTTCTTGATCCTGAAATATCATATCTCAATGCAATTTGGGCATTAATATATTTTGCTAATAGTACGAGACCGAATATAGCATTTTCTGTAAGTTTATTAACAAGATTTAGCTCTTCTACAACATTAAGATACTAGAATGATGTTAAACATATAGTTCGATACCTTTTGAGGAACTATTGATATAAGATTATTATATCCAAATGAATGTGGACATCAACTTATTGGTTATACAGATGCAAGATATTTATCTGATCCACACAAAGCTAGATCTCAAACAAGTTATTTATTCACAAGTGGAAGTAAAATTATTTCATGGCATTCAACAAAATAAATTACAGTTGCCACTTCTTCAAATCATGCAAAGATAATAGCGATTCATGAAGCAAGCCGAGAATGTGATTGGTTAAGATCAATGACTCAACACATCCAGAAAACATACGGTCTTCCATTAGAAAAAGGGGTTTCAACAATATTATATTAAGGTAATATTGCATGTATAGCTCAATTGAAGGGAGAATACATCAAAAGATATAGAACAAAACATATTTCACCGAAATTCTTTTTCACCCATGATCTTTAACAAAATTGTAAAATAATGTTCATTGAATTTGTTCAAGTGATATTGAAAGATTTATTTACTAAGGCATTGCCTACTTCAAATTCTGAAAAATTGGTACATAAGATTGGGATGCACAGACTCAAAGATATTCACTGATGTTTTCGTCAGGGAGAATAAAATACTTGTTGTACTCTTTTTCCCTTCACCAAAGTTTTGTCCCATTGGGTTTTCCTGGTAAGGTTTTATAATGAGGCTGTTAATTATACATATTATTTATATATGTACACTATTTTTTCTTTACTAAGATTTTTTTCCACAGGGTTTTGTCTTAGTAAGGTTTTAACAAGGTACATTATATATTGATGGACATCCAAGGGCAAGTGTTATAAATAATATTAATTGTAAATGTCCATCATCCCCAAAGATATTGTACTTCCAATTGAAGATCTCAACCACCTCAGGATTCAATCTTGGTGATTTACATTCCATATTAATTGAATATCACATTCATCTCTATACACAATGTTGGCAGTCAATATTTTCATTCGATGCACCTTCTATCTTGGGTGGCAATCTATCTTTCTATATCAATGACATCTTATTTTGTGCAATAATCATATTGTGTATTTCTTTGTAAACTTTGATATTTCCATATCAGATGAAGATGCTATTTCTACTATAAATATGTAATGCACTCAACTCAATTAATAGTTTGATTGATCTCATTCTAGTTTTCTTCTGTCTCTAATACATTTTCTTTATTTTAAAACACTAATTTCATTATTATACAAAATTAAACTTAAAGCTGCCCCATAATCCAAGCTGCTTGTTAGTAGACTGGCAACTTGTGGAGTGAAATTATTTGCAATGGACCAAACATTTCTTGTTTTTGTCAAATGGACCAAACATTTTATTATCATAGATACGTATAATCTATGTGACATATATCATCTCGCTTTCCTCATTTTGCGTCTTTTCAAAGGATTTGAGCTTTCTTCATGCTCCAAGCTTTTAATTTTGAGATTCTTATATCCTCCGTTCCATTGTTAAATACATGCAAGTGCGCTTTGTCATACACAGCCTTTTCTGGGTAAACCCTAGATGTGATACAAACCTTTCCTCTGCCACCAAAACTCTCGACGATGGAGTGATCTATCTGCAAAATATGAAGCTCGACTAATATATCAATATGCAAATCTAACAATTAGAGAATTCAATATTCTATAAATGACGCTGGCTCCAAGACATATACAGCAAGTGCAATCCTGCTAAAATTAAGGGCAAACCTAGTGCCGAAGGCTTTTGTATGAGTAGAGTTTTGGAGGTAATTTTTCAACTTAGCCTTATCCTAGCAATTTTTTTTGAGATCAAGACCATTGAGAATTAAGAAAATATAAAACAATTACCCTTGATCAACTTACCAAGCTCCTTAGTGATAGTTCTTCATGTCTAGGATCCACATCTAGAAAAGCTCCATAGCTAGTTTTGTCCACATTATTTTTGCTCAAAGAAGACCTGTTTTGTTTAGAGTATAAAATTAGGGTTTTATGAGGTAATGGCCCAAGGTAGTCTTGATCTTTAAAATGGAATTAAAAGAAAATCAGAATATTCGAAACTGACCTGCTTTGGTCACTGCACATAAGCACCACATATTTCTCCTTATCTTTGAATACCCTGAAAAATATTGCTGTTTGTTCTTCCAGATCTTCAGAAGCTAAAACTAGCAATCCAAACGGTCCTATACTTCCTTTAACAGAAGCCCCTTTTTGACTACAAAGTAGTTGTGGATTATCCCAACTTGGAACCATGTTCTCAGCTTTCTCCAATTTTGACAAGGAAAAGGAGACTTCCACATCAGCCTTTCAAAAGAAAAGAGAGAGAGAGAGAGAGAGAGAGAGAGAGAGAGAGAGAGAGAGAGAGAGAGAGAGAGAGAGTTAATAACTGCAATTAAAAGAAGCAAAAAATCAGATGAACTCTGTTTTTCTCTTCCCTTGTTTGAAAAAGGAAAATCAAATTGATTTCTGGTGGGCAAGAACATTTTATTCATTTGATGCAACATTTGGGCCTGAAACTTATCAGTAACTAGATTCACTCCTGTAGAGAAAAACAGATTAAGAAACTCACCTGTGAGGCAGTAATTCCAGCAACTTCCAGTACTGATCCTTTCTTCAGTTCTGTACTGTGCAAATCAACTGGCTTTTCATGTAACTTCCGGATTTCATCAATTGGCCATTGAACCAGATGCTTCCCAGACTTGTGAAGCCAAATATTCCTTGGAATTGCCTGCAAATACAATATATAGAACTCAGTCACTCTATCACTTCTAGACCTCACAGTGCACAGGCAATTTGGGACTCAAAGGTGTTCAGAACTAGTTAAAGTCTATATACTTTACCTGAACTCCTGCCCATCCTCTCTTCACAGAATGGTCTTCGATATCTGATTCATTAATCCAACCCCACAATATCCTTCTATTCTTAGAACTATCAAAGAATGTCTTGGAAGCATAAAATTTTCCATAATCATATCTCAGGCCTGAATCATTGTCGATCGAACCCTTGTCTGGAACATACCTGTCCTCCTTAAGTTTATAAGTACCAATTGTATAGTACTCATGTTTTGTGTCATCCAAGCTCACCTTAAGAACATGCTTAACATTAGGACCAACCACAGATGTGTCAAGACCAACGTCACTTTTCACAGAGACAGGGAAGAAATCTGGGCATTCCCACATTCCTGTGTTCTTGGTTGAATGGAGAGGGTGATCAACTCTTTCCCATTTCATGAAATTCTTGCTCTTATAGAGAATTGCCTTCCCTTGACGGTTGGTCCTGCTTCCAATGATCACCCTCCATTTCCCATCAGGAGCTTTCCAAGCAGTGGTGGGATCCCTGAATGAGCTTGCATTGATCCCACTAATGGGAATCATAAGAGGATTTTGGGGTGGTTTGATCCATTCTCTCAGGAATAGATCAGAGAGATTCTTGGGCAATGCTATATTCTGAACCTGGTTTTTTTGTGGGTCTATACCAGTGTAGAGAATAGCAGGTTTCTCCCCTGGAAGGATTGTAGTTGAACCAGACCAACAGCCATTAATGTCAGATTCTATGGATGGATAGATTGCAGGTTCATGGTGAGCCCAATTGATGAGATCGGTCGAAGTGGCGTGTGCCCATACTATGTTACCCCAGACTGCACCTTTGGGATTATACTGATAGAAGAGGTGATAAATTCCTTTATAGATCATAGGCCCTGCAACAAGATTGACATCAAACCCAACCATGATTTGTTAGAACTTGAATGTGAATTCTCTTTTTTTGTATTGCTAGTACTTAAAATTAAATCCAAAGTGACTCAAGCTAACCATTAGGATCTGTTTATCCAATGAAATCCATTTGCCAATTCCAGAATCAGAGACATGCCCACAATATAAATCAAAAGTCAGCAAAAGAAGAATGTCGGAAATGTCTGAAAAAGTTAAATAAGAGCTACATAAAATAAGAAGAAAAAGGAGAACCATTGATCCAGTTTTTGGCCGGTTGGAAATGGTAGCCGGTTCTGAAAGGCTGATGGGTTGCTGTAGTTTTCTCAAGAGATTGAAACCGTAAGAAAACCTTGTGAGAGGCTTCAATATGGACTCCATGGCCAAGAAGAAGAAAACACAACCCAATAAACCAAACAACATTTAAACTCATGGCTTTCCTGGAAGAGGGACTGAACAGAATGAGATATGAATCGGGAAAAGGAAATGAAAGAATGAAGAAATCAAGTTGCTTATGGTATATATAGCCTGAGGAATAAGAAAAAGAATAATTGTGGTTGGTATCTCCACAGGGGTCAAGATATGCTTTAAAGTGAAAAAGCTTAAAAGCTCAGGCCAGCAATGGAAGCTACATTCCATGTTCATCACGTTTATGTAACAGTGTAATACATAAAACTGTATAACTTTCCAGCAAATAGTTCTCAAACCACCATTTTTAAATCTGATGAACAAAAATTAAGGTTCAATGTTGGCAGGCCATGAATTATATATATATTCTTTTACAGATGGAGCTTAAAGCAAGAAAAACAGGAAGCAGAGTGCTCAGAACTGCCTGGGCCACCCCCATTTTAAATCAACCCAGAAACATATCTCGGCCTTTATTATCTGACCAACCAGATATTGTGATTTCTGAAAAGTAAACAAATCCTGGTGGAAAGGCAATTAGGCAAACCAATGCCACCGTCCACCCCATAACTAGCTTCAAAGTTGGTTGTTTTTTTTTTTTTTTTTTTTTTTTTTTAGAAAAAAGGAAATAGCATTAATATTAAGGATTTAAGGCTGATAACACTTACAAATACTGGAAATTGTTACCGTAAGATGGCTGCCATACTGGCATACCCCTCAAAAAAAATCTGAAGCATTGGGTTTGGGAATGGTTTATATTCCGACATTTTTGTCAATGTTGCCAATTCCAACAGCATGGGTAATCCCTGAAGAGTCCATTTTTGTCTTGAAGGCCATGGTAATAGATCTGCTATATTCGGATTGTTTGTCCATATTTCATCTATTTTAAGCCCATTTTCCTCTACTTTCTCAATCCCCTGTTGCAGACCAATAAGCATATTCTCCAAGATCCTGTTTTCCTTTCCTCTTCCAAAATTGATAGACCATAGATGTCCATCTCTGCATGTTCCAGTGTTCCACCCAACCGCTCCTAGCTACTGGTTAAATACCCCTGCACACACAAAAATATTTTTGTTAGACTGTGATATTAACCTACACCAATTTTCTCCTATATTGCTATGATTTGTATTATTAAAATGAACTAGTAAATTGAAGTTTTCTTCTTCTCTTTGCAGCTTTAAATCTTTTATCCATTTCTGAATATTCCTTAGCACCATAAAGGGGCTAGGTAATTTCAGATTAAACATTTTTTTATTCCTTTCTTTCTAGATGAAGTAGCAAGAAATTATGAAAATAGAGATAATCATCTAAATTTGTCCTTGGTTAAATGTAAACCCATATTATGACACCAACTCAAAAAAGATGTGTCCCTCCAGTTTTCTGTACGTAGTCCCAACGGTCCAGCTGTGTGGATTTGCTTTCCCCATTCGCATGAAATGAAGAGATGCCATATTGTTTATTCCTCTTTCCCACGTATCACACACTCAGGTTGAGTTTGCGTCCATTTTGCTATGTGTGCCCGCATCGGCATGCCATCATTTAAAACACGCCAAAAAACACTTTAAATTTGGGATGAATTGGAAGTTTCCACATTTGGTTCCACCACTTCTCGAATTGGTAATCATGGTTCGTACACCGTTGTTTCATTATTTCACGGAAAGCCAATTTTACTGAGAAATCTCCATTTGTTGAGATCGTGGTGGACCAAGAATCTTCTTAGTTCGAGAGATGTATTGGAATATTTTTCACCGGGATTATTGTTGGCCACATGTCTTCACGCTGGTTCAATGGATCATTTGCCACCTCTACTACTGTTGCATTTGAGGCCATCTTGTGAAGTTGTGCTCTATTGCTAAGTTTTGTTCTTGGTTATGTTCCCATGGGTCAAACCAAATCGATGTTCTCCTTCTGTTTCCGACTACTCTTCTCACTATGGTTCTTAGCAAAGGGATAATGCTTGTAATACTATTCCATACCCATGATCCTTTTTTTTCTTATTACCTTTGGATCAAAGAAACTTTGGTCTTTAAAATATTTGGCTTTGAGAACTTGTACCCATATCGCATCAGGATTTGAGAGTATTCGCCACCCTTGTTTGAATAGTAAAGGCACATTGTAATCCTCCATTTTTTAAGCCCATTTCTCCCATATGTTTTGGTTGACAGAATCTTCCCCATACTATCAAGTTCAACTGCTTGCTCTTATTGGGTTGTCCATTCCAGAATCTTTGACAGATAGCATCTATTTTTCTGCATGTAGTCTTTGGGAATCTCAGAAATTGCATCTAGTATAGGGCCATTGATTGGATTGATGCTTACATTATCACCTCCCTCCCTGCGTAGGACAGATTAGTCGCCTTCTATATTGTCATTTTCTTCATCATTTGGTCCACTACAGTTTGCAGTGTCCTTGCTTTCGCCTTACCCTGCATCACATTTGACCCCAGGTACATGGTTCCACCCTTGATTTTGGATACCCTCAAGATTAGCTTTAAAGTAGCTGGATCACAGATAACTGTGGAAATTGGAAACTATCTAAAAAAGACTTAACTTGAGTAGAAGTAATTGCTTGAGTTTCATTCAGGTAACAAATTTGGCTTTTTCGTAGTTACATGGGATTGGGTAACGCGTTACAACAGGTAGATTTTACAAGGTGGTTTAGATATGGTAAAACTCAAGACAGAATTCATAAGATACGACTGGTTTAGATAAGGTAAAACTCCATGCATTTGACGGTGACCGGAAAAACAATGCTGCAATTCCAAGTAGCTTAGAGCCATATTGAAGACGGGTTGCGCGGTGAAGAGCGGTGGAGGGCTGGTCAGAGAAGATGAGTTGTAGAGAGATGGCACTATTAGGGCAATTAGCTTGGGGGATTTTGATAATTTCACTTACCGAAGGGCATTTGCATAATTTGACTTCAGATTTTCAATCATTATAATCCTAGTAAGGATATTAGTGTCATTTGCTTAATCAAAATGGGGGCATTATTGTCATTTCTCTACTCAAAAGGCATTTAGGTAGTTTAAATTTTAAATCATTTAAATAAAAATAAGGGCATTTGGGTAATTTTACAACACATTTTAACAGTAAATTTAACCGTAGATAAGTTGTAATTATGCATGTGGGGGCCATGTAATTTTTGAGACAACAGTGGGTGGTCACTAATTTCACCCCAAATATAGTGGCTGCCGTGTAAGTTGTTCTAAAACTATTTCTTTTTCTTTCTTAATTTTATGTTGCTGGTTTGATAGAGATAATTTTTTTTTTTTTTTTTTTTTTTTTTTTTTTTTATATATATATATATATATATATATATATATATATATATATATATATATATATATATATATATATATATATATATATATATATTGTAATTGAAAGTGATCAAAAGATGTTTTATCATTTACTTATTAATCTTACTTCTTCTTATAAACATTGTCATTGTAAAGGATAAGCCTCCTCTGAATTCAAATTCAAATTCAAATCCACTATAACTAGCTCTATCCTCGATTGATCTTTATCTCCAACCGATCAAGAAGAGTTTGAGTTATAGTTAAAGTATTAACAAATTGTAGAGTTTTATTGTAAACAAGTTGTAATTCAAATTCAAATATTGGAATTGTAATTAAATAATATTAATATACATCTCCCACTCACGAATTTATATGTGGAAGAATTCTCTCTCAAACGAAATTCTAACTTGGTATCAGTTTTTCAGCCTTTGACCACTATCCACACAATCCCCAAGGCCTTGCTCTAGCTCCACCAGTGCCATGGCTTCTCCTCTAATTTCACCTACTAACATCGTTTCTCTCCTACCTATAAAGCTTGATCGAAGCAACTATATATCTCCTTTTGAAATCGCAATTTCTCCATTTACTTCATGCACATGACCTTTATGGCTATGTTGATGGAACCAAATCCCTCCACCACATCACCCACACCAACCTCTATTCCTAACCCTGCATATTCTCAATGGCGCAAGCAAGACCAGATGATCTTATCTTGGATCATCTCCTCCCTTTCTGAAAGTGTTCTTTCTCAAATCGTTGATCTCACCACTTCCCACACTGCTTGGAGTTCCCTTGAACGGACTTTTGCCCCCCAATCTCAAGCCTGCATAGTGCAACTGAAATACCAACTCTTGCAAATTATCAAAGGCCACTCTTCTATGGCCGAGTATGTTCAGAAGATTAAATTTATTGTTGATCATCTTGTTGTTGTTGCTCGCTTAGTTTCTGATGCTAATATTATCCTCACATTGCTTCATGGCTAGGCCATGAATATGAATCATTTGCCACCTCTATTACCTCCCGTCTTAACCCTCTTCCCCTTGATGATTTCATAGGCCTTTTACTGAATCAAGAAATCTTCAAAGATCAAACTAGACAACAACTTAACTTGTCTTCATCAGAAGTTAATCTATCCACTAGATCAACCCTGCCTAACCAAAATCGTGGCCCCTTTCACAGCTATGGTAGAGGACGAGCTCGAGGTTACTTCAATCGTGGTCGATATGCAAAACTTCTTCCATCTCTCCTCCTTACCCTTATGGTTACTTGTCAAATTTGCAGCAAAACTAATCATACAGCAGTGCAATGCTATTTTCGCTATGCACCAAGTGACAATGCCTCCAAGCTGAATTCTTCTCCAGAAGCTTTCTTGGCACCACCCACGGCTTCATTTGATCCTTCTTGGTACCCTGACTCACGTGCCACTCATCGTGTTATGTCCAATGTAACCCACATGGATACAACAATGCCTTACCGTGGTACTGATCAACTTCACATTGGTAATGGCTCAAGTTTGCATATAAAAAATATTGGAAGTGCTTCTCTATCAATGCCTTCAAAAATTTTTACTTTATCTAAAATGCTACATGTTCCTACTATTATTAAAATTTTGCTCTATATGAGTAAATTTACATGTGATAATGATGTTTATGTGGAATTTCATCCAAGTTCTTGTTTTGTGAAGGATCTGAAAACGGAGACTGTTCTATTTCAAGGATCAATTGAAGTTGGCCTCTATCACTTCCATCCACCATCCGCATCTCCCTCTGTTCATCTCAGCGAGCGTGTGTCTCAAGAAGTGTGGCATGACCGATTAGGGAATCTCTCGAAGAGAACTTTGGACTCTCTTTCGCAGTTCTGGCCTACACCAACCTTCATCTACTTCAGCAGTTTTGTGTGTCCCATGCCAAATGGGAAAATCGCATAAATTACCTTTCAAGTTGAATAAATCAAGGGTTGTATCCCATTCCAGTTATTGCATTATAATATTTGGGGGGCCCCTTCGTCACCATCTATTCAAGGTTATACTTGGATGATTACAGGAGATTTACATAGCTTTTTCCACTTGTACGTCGTTCTAATGCAATTTCAGTATTCAAGCAATTCTATTATTATGCAGCCAATGTCTTTAATTCCAAGATTCAAGTTTTTCAATTTGATGGTGCCAACGATTATGAATATTTTGATCATTTTATTAAAGAGAATGGTATATCTCATCAGTACTCATGCCCACACACTTCGAACCAGAATGGGAGAGCGGAATGGAAGCATAGACATATAGTAGAAATAGGCCTCGCTCTTATGGTTCATGCTTCAGTCCCTTATTTTCTGGCCAAACGCCTTTGAAACGGCCGTCTTCTTAATTAACAGAATGTCTACATCAATACTTGGGAATAAATCTCCATTTCAAGTGTTATATCACAAAGATCCAGATCTTTTATTTCTCAGAATCTTCGGATGTGCATGTTTTTCTTGGTTACGGCCTTATAACAAAAACAAGCAGACAATGTATCTTTCTTGAATACAACAACTACACAAGGGGTATATATGTTATGATCCAACTCTTGGCCGATCGTACATCTCTATACATATAGTTTTTTTATGAAACTAAGTTTCCCTTTGCAACTCAACCTCCCAACCATGCACCCTTCCTGCTCTCACTCCACTCCCACCATAGTTATAACTGATAATCTCTTTTCCAATTCAAATTCAAATTCAAATTTTGAAATCTCCCATCCCACCTGAAATTCCAATTCAAATTCAAATTTTGAATTTTCCCACCCCACCCAAACTTCTAATTCAAATTCAAATTTTGAACTCTCCTTTACCAATTGAAATTCAAATTCAAATTCAATTTTGAAATTTCGGAGAGTCTATCTCAACCTCTCACCGCATCTGAAACCCTAGCCCATAACCCACCTGAAAACCTAGCCCGAAATCCACCCGAAACCCTAGCCCATAACCCACTTGCACCATCCCAACCAACTCAACCTCAACCTTACCATGTACAAACCCGATCCAAAACGGGTCATCCCAAACCCATCTCTAAACATGACCTCCTAGTCACTTCTTTTGTTGATAATCCTGAAATAGAACCCACCTAATATACCACTGCCAATAAAGACCCCAAATGTAGGCTTGCTATGAGCGACGAATTTCATGCTCTCTTACGTAATGGTACTTGGAGTCTAGTTCCTCATAGTCCCACATGAATTTGATTGGAAATAAATGGGTTTACAGAATCAAACGAAACAGTGATTGCTCTATTTCAAATTATAAGGCTCGTTTGGTCACCAAGGGATTTCATCAGCGTGAAGGAATTGATTATTTTGACACTTTTAGTGTCGTTGTTAAACCTACTATCATATGCTTGATTCTATCGCTAGCAGTTGTCCAAGGATGGACTCTTCGCCAATTAGATGTTCAAAATACATTTTTAAATGGTGAATTATCTGACGAGGTTTACATGGTTCAACCACAGGGTTTTATTGATCCAGAGAGACCTACTTATGTATGTCACCTTCAGAAAGCTTTATATGGTTTAAAGCAGGCCCCTAGGGCATGATTTCATCGGCTTGGCAATTATTTACTCACTCTAGGATTCTCACAGTCCTCATTTGATACGGTACTATATTTTCGTACTTCAACACATCAAACAATCTATCTTCTTGTATATGTGGACGACATTGTCCTTACTGGATCTAGCTTCCGAGGTTAATTTTGTCATTATAGTCATTGGCAAGGAATTCGCCATCAAAGATCTCGATGACTTAAACCACTTATTAGGGGTAGAGGTCATTCGTTAATCTCACAGTTTACATCTTTGCCAATCAAATTATTCTTCAAATCTTTTGCAAAGGACCAATATGCATGAAGCAAAATCAGTAGCAACCCCGACCTCCATTACCAAAGCAACCTCTGAGGAACCTCCCCTCTATGATGATCCATCCCAATATAGAAGTACAGTGGGTGCCCTTCAGTATTTGACTCTCACACACCCTGATATAGCATTTGTTGTCAATAGGGTTTGTCAATATATGCATCACCCTACAATTGATGATTGGGCTGCGGTTAAGCGAATTCTTTGTTATCTAAAAGAGACCCCATCCCATGGGATTCTATTTCGGCCCACAACTAATCTTTCTCTCACTACCTTAGTGACATGGACTGGGCCGGTTCAACTATTTATCGACGATCTACAAGTGGCTATTGTGTCTACTTGGGCCCTAACTTGATCTCTTGGAGTTCCAAGAAACAACCCATTGTGGCCCGCTCCTCTACAAAATCTAAGTACAAAGGGGTTGCTAATGCTACAGCTGAATTGATATGGTTACGTCAGCTACTGCAGGAACTTGGGGTTGTCACTTCTGCACCAACTCTATACTATGATAATATTGGAGCTACCTACCTTGCTACTAATCCTGTCTTTCATGCACGAACCAAACACATTGAGATTGACTATCATTTTGTTCGCTAACAAGTCGCCACAAAAAATCTTTCAATCCGATTCGTTCCCATAGGAGACCAAATCGCAGACATTCTCACCAAAGACTGCCTGTTCTCAACCAATGACCTTACGGGTGAGTGTAAAGGATAAGCCTCTGAATTCAAATCCACTGTAACTAACTCTACTTCGATTGATCTTATCTACAACTGATCAAGAAGAGTTTGAGTTATAGTTAAAAGTATCAACAAGATGTAGAGTTTGATTGTAAATAAGTTATAATTCAAATTCAAATTTATTTGTATTTCAAATAATATTAATATACATTTCCCACTCACAAATTTGTGAGTGGAAGAATTCTCTCTCAAACAAAATTTTAACTGTCATGATACTTTTGTGTAAAGAGAATACTAAGTCTAGATATTAAGGAAAGAGGGACGACTTCATGTCATATATATAAGGCGTGACTTGTGAGGCCCATGAGTGCAGGGGAGGGATTTAGTGTTCTTGGCTCATTCAGTTTGTGTTTCACGGTTACAAATCAATTCTGATTGCCAAGCAGCAATCAGACCTCTACAAGACCAAAATCATCTTTTAGATTGCAGTAGTAGTAGCTTAGTTGGTGAAATTTTGAAGTTTATAAGTTTCAATTATGTGGTTTTTGGTTTTATTCCAAAATCACATAACTCAGTACGCTGATTATCTTGAATTGAACGATGAGCTTCTGCACAAAAACAAAAAAGTAGTAGATTTGAATGTCTCAAATGGTGCATTTTACAAATATGGTGCATTTTACAAATATTTTCTGCTGAAAATCAAAAACTATGGCGATTTTCTTCTCTTGAACCATTTCTACCCATCTCTTGCCAAGCAAACATAGCTTCAGAAATACTCTTCTTTTTTTCCCCTTTTTTGGTAAAAAAGAAATACTTCCTTAATCCAAGAAATGTTGTGTTCTCTCAAATTTTTTTATAATTCTTTTACAACCCAACAAAATTCTGTTTGAAATTGCTGTCCGTCGAAGCATAGCATATGATCAAACCTAAAATTCTGCCTCACTCGATATGCAAAGCCTCATTTTAATAAGGTAGGACAGTTTCCCCTTTTGACAACAAAAGAAGGATGGAATACATAGATTAGATAATTTTACACAGCACCTCTTTAGCTTCGCATATTCGATGACTTAATTAACCATATTCCATGCTGGGTTTGGACTTGGCTCTTCAGATTAACTAGAAGAAATTATTCTCCATATGAAACAATCGGAACTTCTCAAAGAACATCCATGTCACGCACCAACAAGGCATGGTAAAAGTAAAACAATCATTTTGTCCCACCAACCATGTCATACGCACTCCACACCATGCAATCGCAACTACGTTCATGATGTTCATCAGGAATTTTCCCTCACACGACCAAAAACTCGGATGATCGCAAAAGGACAGCAATCCTGCATAATTATTTTGGGCAAAACACGCCAGCGATTCCACAATGTCACACATTGCAAACCACACAATACACGCTATTTCCTGCTCCCAAGCCACTGTTAGACCTCTCTACTTCTCTCGAGGACTGCAAATTTGGGATTTTATTCAAAATATTTTTAGGGGAAGAACCATACCTGTGTTCCTCGCAATGAACATATATCTCCAAGGCACAACCATTTAGAATGCACAGGTCAGTGGCACAACAGACGTAGAGTTTCCCTCATGTCAGGAAAACTCAGATAGAAGCAGCAGAGGCAGGAAGTCAAGTCTCAAAATGGAACATTAACACATATGTATTGAAAAAGAGTTCTTAGCAAGTTCACAACACTGGGTACTCAGAGGAAACCCGAAATGCATCAACAAATTGCAAGGAACCTCATACTACCCCATCCCGGCACCCCTCCCACCACCCCAAACACTCCACCGTGCACCAACCCCCAACCCCCCAAACGTTTCCTTTCCCCCCTTCCTCCCCAAACACCACCAAAGGGGGAAAAACTCAAGAAACAAAATATAATCACTATGATATTGCTGACCAAAAAGAAAAAGAAAAAGGACACCAAAAAATAGTCTCTCAGCCCCGCTCTCTCATACTCTCCCATACACAGAGACCCCATTCAGACTAGTCACCAGTTCACGTATGCTTTTGTAGGCTCTAAACATTACTGCTGCTTACACTCTGGAGGCCTCTCTCCCTGTGGACCTTCCCCAGTTTGGGCTCTCCCACTCCTCTGTGATACAGCATCAAATGGACACATCATAAGTTCACTTCAAACCAAAAATGTGAAGAAATAAAAAGACAGCAGGATGATTCTAATCTCTTACCTTGGGTCCAGCTGATGACTGTAAGAACATTGGAAAGAAATGGTGAAAAAATGTCAGAGACAGATAAAACATTCAAGATTTAAGGGAAAAAACAATATAAAATTGAGTACCTTCTTCCTACTCTTGCTTTCCTCTTCCTCTTCATCATCTTCATCTTCATCTTCATCATCCTCGTCTTCCTCGTCATCCTCATCTTCATCATCCTCATCTACTTCATCATCATCATCTCCTTCTATATCTTCAAACTCATCCCCTTGGACAGCCTCTCCTGTAAACCACGACACAGCATGGGGTATAATTTTGTCCCGGATGGTGGACCTACAGAAGGCATCAGACAACCCCACCAGATCAGTAAATGGCACATGCAATTAGGGTTAATATTATGTAAGCATCCTAACATCTAAACCATTTGGAATGACTAGCAATTACCACTGGAGTAAATGAAGTACAAGAAACATGGTGGAATTCAGGGAGCTCAATCCATAAGATTTTGAGCTAACTTACCCGATATCATAGTCCTGTTCCATCTGATTTTGAAGTTGTTCGGCCTGTCAAGACACAAAAGGGGAGAATATCAATAATTAAACACTAAGCCCAGAATTAGCCTAAGGATGAGGCATGACAGTACTTACAGTCTCTTCATCAATATCATCATCATCTTCAGGAACCTGAGGAGGATTGAAGAAGTTAAAGAAACTTTCACATTCCTCAGTTTTAGTGATGGGCTTGGCATTCTTTGATCCCTTTTTTGGCTTCTTTTTCAGAACCTTCTGTGTCAAGCTTTTCCCAGGAAGCCATTCAATCTCCGTCCTACATAAGAAACCAAAACAAAGCACAATAAACGGAAAGAAGAGTAACCAAGAACACTATCACAAAGACCAACAATGGCAGCAAACAAACTTACCCAATTGCTTTCTCTAGGATTGGTTCATCATCGTCAATCATGTGGTATGTTTTTGTCAGAACTGCATTCTTAAAGTAAGGATTTGGATCAAAGAAGAATTCAAGCTTGAAACCCTTAGGATTGTCAATCCTATACCACTTGATATCTTTAAGATACTTGAGAGCTCCCTCATCACGCTCTGTGATCTGAAGTCCAGGAAAAATAACACCAATATTCAGTAATGAAACAACAAGTACAAGACAGCTAAGTCTATTACCATACCTCCTCAGCTAACACTTCATTAGTCTTCATTGCAGTGAGCCAAAAATTAGGTACCCCTTTCTCTGGACAAATTTAGTGTATACAACAAGTTAATACAAATACAGACAAATTTGAGGATCCACATTTACTATTATCATGTACCTTCGGCAGCTTTATCTTCTCCTTGATCTGTCTCCGCTTCATTTGGAACTACTCCGTCAACTTCAACTTCACCATTAACAATTTCACATCTCTGAAAGAGTGCAAAAGAACTACTCAGCAGGGTCGGATAAATGGAGAGCAGTACAAACATCTCCAAATTATCACTGTATCAGTAACCACAAGCCAGACAATAAATACTAGCGAAGCTGCAAAACAAACTCTACAATTGGCATGCCTTATGGGGGTTCTTCACCTATACTTGGTACTACGTTAGTACATTAATCCAAGCACCATGCTTGGCACACGGGTGTAACTTCGAAAACAAGAGTTTAGGATATGAAATTCTTCTGTTCCACTTCATATTGAGACAGCACTATTTGATACTATCTACTATATTCTGAATATTTTTTTCGTGTCTGGACAACCAGCATTAAGCATAATCTGATATGTTGAAGTCATAAACACTTGCTGTCAAAAAGTCACTCTGAAGAATACACTGGAAGTTAAATACATTATAATATTAATTTCATACAATTCCCCTATCTAATAATTCATGAAGTTCTTATTGCCATACTGCTAGTTAAAAATGCACTGTTCTGCTACTAAACATCCTTTATAAGACATATCTAACCAATAACAAATGCATAGCCTGCTTGCCTACTTGAAGATTTCACATAATCTATAAAAACCATGTAGATATGCAACTCTACCCGATTGCCTGATTGTCAAACGACTCAAACCTATGGTAACAGAATCCTCTTATTCAACACCTATAAACATCCACAAATATAACCAACACAAATCCTAGTTTTATCGTCACAGCATATTTGTGAAAACTTAAAGGAAACGAGACATCATACCTTGGTATACATTGGTTCATACAATTTCTGGTACTTTGCCTCAAGTGCTGCTCTCTCCTCAAAAAATTTTGCCTCCAGTTCATCATGTTGACTCTGGAAATCAAGAAGGCATCAGAAAAGGCCAAACCAGAAAATATGCACTATAACATAGCAAGTGAGTTTTAAACAACTGATCTCCCAGTGAATAAATTATCAGTGACGCTACCATAAGCCAACCAAGGAATGGACAATCAGCAAGAAGTAAGAACATCCCAAAAGGCAGGAGAGAATAATGGTAAACATAAAAACTGTCAGAATAATGGGACAGCAGCAGAAAATCAAACGAAAAAAGCAAAAATGAAGCCAGAAATACTTGCAGAAATTTAACCAGCTCAAATCAACAACAACCATGGTAAAAGTCAAAGACTAACTACAAGTTAAAATGACATATGGATTCAAATAAACATAATAAATCATCAGGGATGAAGCACAACTTCCTTGCTGTAGAAGGGATGGAAAAACATCACTATTTCACTACACAAACATAATATTGCTTCAAATATGATGATATTGGAAATAATGCTTTTACAATTCCTTTTCTGAAAGTAGATTTACTAAATTGGAAATGGAAATCAATAGAGTTTTGAATGCAGATTGACCATCCAGAGGCCAAATCAGAATTGTGAACAACTTGTTACTACCCTTGAGCAGTTTATCAGAGACTCAAATTCATCCACCAATCCCACATAGGGCATCCTCAGGGAGGGTCTAGGGCTTCCCATATGCAGGGTGGTTCCTTCTCCCTAGTGATGCATAATTACCATTAATGGAAAATGTACTAGATCATGACGTGTGAAATCAGAGCCGAACAAAGAGATTTGAAAGATGTGGATGGGAAGTATGACAGTATGGATCCCATCCATATAGAGGTGTAGGTTCCAACCAATAACCAGGGATTGAGTAGAAGAGATTGTCATGCAATCTAACCTCCTCTCTCAATCGTACATAGGCCAGCATTAGGGAGGGTTTTGAGCTTATAAGCACAGTAAGCATCATTCCCATAATAGAGACATCTTTTGAGGTAGTTGATTAGAACCTGACTATCTATGTTCTATTACATTAGGAAATGAACAGACTGCGTCATACTGGCTGGTGGTTCACATTCCCTGCTGAAGACGAAATTGATCAAGCTTCAATGGAAAAAACAACAACATGCAGAAGTACAAAACTAAAAACTGCATGCAGACGCATATACTATAATCTACTAAAATTCATCAAAATAAATAGCATTTCACCCAACATTTTGATCCTCTACGAGGTAAAGATTTTAAGAAACAGTTAAAACATAATTTTGTTGATTCAACCACCCAAGTACTGCTCCATGAATCAATGACAGCCTCACCATATTACATTGATATTTTGAATAAAACACTCCACATTTTTCTTATCTTAACTACCCATGAATCAAACCGTTGAGAAAGAAAATGTAATCAGAAGAGAGGAGCTCCCAATAAATAGAAAAGAACCCCATCTACTACATCACAAGGAAATAAACCACAATTGATCCACCACCAAAGAAGATTTGTATACAGCAAGGTAGGGTTTAGATACTATACAAAATTAGGAAGACAGTATAGTATTACCCATCAGTAATATACCATGAAATCTACAATATAAATTATGCAAGGCAGTGAAGGGGAGGAGTGGGCGTTGGAGGAACAAGAAAAGTGGAATGAATGAATAAAGCCGAACCTGGAGCTCTCTGAGATACTCGACGCGCTTCCTAATTTTTGGCGTTAGAGTTTCAAGAACATCAGAGTGTTGTCCAGCCAAATGCTGAAGCTTGTCCTGTACAAAAAAACCCAAACAACAAGATGTAACAAAAAGTTGTCACCGCAGGGAACATGAACACATACATAGAAGGCCAAAGTATAATAAAATCTCACCTTCAGGGCTGTGACAAGGCTTGCTCTGTCCTCGGCGCTAAGTGCTGCATAAAAGATCGTCATGTAAACAAATAAAGAAGGATACAAAAAGAATACCTTAAAAGAAACAGAAGTAGAAAAACAAAAGAAGTAAAAATCACCAGATAACAAGAGATTAACGCTTGAAAACACACAAATAGAAAGAGTACAAATCAAAGGGGTTAAGGCTTGCAAATACCTTAAACCAAGAAAACAGAAAAAACAGAAAGTGTAGAAATCAAATGGAGAGCGACTTAGCCTCACAAATATCTCAAGCTCAGAAGAAGAAATAGTAATCACGGAAAGAGATGAAGGTTGATTACGAATGTCATTAGTGAGTATACCTGCAGCGGCGCCGGGAAGGGCAGAGTTAAGATCTGCCATGTTGAACTGATCCTTGTTATTACTCATGACGATAAAACTATAGGTTTATAGAAGAAGCCCTAGAAATTTTTGAAGATTGGGAGAGGTTTTCTGTAGACGGGAGAGAGAGAGAACTGGAGTATAGCCAAAAGCGAAGGGAAGAGCGGAAAAGCAAGAGAAGGGAAGAGCGGTGGTGTTATACTTATCTCTCTCCCTCGCAAAACCTAATGCTTATCCCTCCCTATATACAAATACCATAAAACGAAACGAAGAAGAGTCCCGGTTAAACTCATTCAGTTTAGCCAGTCATCAATAGTACTACGCCCTTCACCAAAAGGCAAAAGAAAATTAGCGTCGTTGCGATATATATATATATATATATATATATATATATATAAATAATAAACAACAATTGACGAAAACGAAATTAATTTATTAATTTTTCAGATAAATGAAAGCAAATCCATGTTTTCTGGTAAATAAGGAACTATATTAATATTTTTTTAGAGTAAATTGCATTCGCATCCAAAGTAGAGGCTTTAAAAACACTAATAATATTTAAAAAACTAGAGACCTTAATTCATTAAATATAGGGTAAATACCACTTACCTCTCCTCTTACCTAGCAAATATATTAGACATCTGTCCTCACTTTCTCGGTTATATTTAACTTTTACCGTTAAATATTTTTTAAAACCTCAAACTATCCTTAGTTAAAAATATTTTTATTTTAAACGCTAAATTACCGTAATCATCTAGCAGTTAAATACTAAATTACCTTCAATTAAAATAATTGTTAAAAAACCAAAATATCATAGTTAAAACCTAAATTATCTTTAATTATTAAAAGCCCAACATACCCTTTTTTTTTTTTTAATTATCAAACAATTAAAAAAACCCAAAAGAGTAGTATGTCTCTAATTTTATCAACATACCCTTTTTTTTTTTTTAATTGCATTTTTAATTTTACTTGATAGAAGTACATTTAAAGGGTATGTTGGGTTTTTAATAATTAAAGATAATTTGGGTTTTAACTATTGTGTTTTGGTTTTTAATAATTATTTTAATTGAGGGTAATTTAGTATTTTAATTGTTAGGATGATTACGGTAATTTATGATTTAAAATAAAAAATATTTTTAGCCAAGGATAATTTGGGGTTTTAGAAAAATATTTAACTGTAAAAATTAAATTTAACCGAAAAAGTTAACAGATGGGTGGTGTTTGATATAATTACTAGATAAGAGGGGAGGTAAGTGATATCATCCAACTAAGAGGGGGTGTAAGTGCTATTTGTCCAGCTAAGAGGTGGGGAGGTAAGTGATATTTACCCTCAAATATATTATTCCATTCTGCTAGTGAAACAGTTAATCTGCTATTTATTTTTGTTTAAGTCAAAAATACCCTTACCAAAATTTAGGAGGAAAAAAAAATCCATCAATAATGTCTTCATCAAATATAATCTTCATAGGCAAAATGTTTTTTTTTTTTTTCGGGTAAATTAAATGAGAATAAATTTATTGGAATGGCATAATAGTCTTTGAGATAATATAATTAATCATTCTAAAATAAAAGCACATATGTCTTTTTCAAATAGAAAGTGGGGTGTCAATGTTTTAAAGCCTCAATTTTGAACAAAGGCGGACCTATGAAGGGACCTGGGCCATCCCCAATTTTTAAAAATATACTATTTTTCTTTTTCTTTATAATTTTATCTTTAATTTTTTCAGTTTTTTCTCTTCTCACATGTGAAATGTCACTATTTGCCCCTCTCAAATATTGGGAACAATTTTCAAAGATAAAATAATGGGTATAAATGTCATTCTTAATTAAAAACTACCTCCTCAATCCTTATTTATTCTCTCTTATCTTCTCTCTCATCTTTATCTTTTATTTGTATTTATTCGATTTTCTTTCTTTAAAGGTGGGTTAAGGAAATTTTTGGAAAAAAATCTATTTTAGTATTCAAAATTTCATTCTTAATTATAAACTAACTCCTCAATTCCTGTTTATTATCATTTCTCTCTAGTTCCTTTTTTTTGTTATTCTTTTTATTTGATTTTATATTATCTGTTTCTTTATTTCTTCTGCCATTTTTGTTATTTAATTTTGTATTGTGATTTGTGAATAAAATGTTTATAGTTAATAAGGTAACTAACTACCATTGGATTGCACATCTAATCTAAAAAAAAAAAAGTAGTTTACATTTTCTGCCAAAATTTTGGCTTGCATCTAACTTTTTAGGGTTGAAGTCATGTGTATATAACTTTTTTTGTATTGTTGCTTTAATTTACCTGTATTTTGTTGGGAAAAATATCATTATCATTAATTTAACTTTTTTTTCAAATATGTGTGGTACCCACAAAATATATGTGGGCTTATTCCTTAATATAATAAAATAATTTAGAGGTGGGACCCTCAATGGATCTTATAACGGCCCACAAAATATGTGTAGCAAAAAAACATTAGTGCTTCCCCAATGGGAAGGTTGTCAGGTTTTCATTCTTCCCCTATTGAATCTTGGGTCCGCCCCTAATTTTGGGGTGCAAGTGCGATTAAAAATCATGGATGTTTTTAATGCCATCCCTGAGTTATCTAATTTACCAATTAGAAATATGTCAGTGACCCTCCCCGCAGTTAGGAATTAACATTTAAATTCTAACTAACATAAGTAAGTTAAACTATCAAAAAGACAAAAATAACTGTAAATGATAAGTCTCTAAATTCAAATTCAAATCCATCATAATTAACTCTATCCTCGATTGATCTTATCTCCAACTGATCAAGAAGAGTTTGAGTTATATAGTTAAAGTATCAACAAGTTGTAGAGTTTGATTGTAAACAAATTGTAATTCAAACTCAAATATTTGAATTCAAATAATATTAAAATAAATCTTCCATTCACTAATTGTGGAAGAATTCTCTCTCAAACGAAATTCTAACTACAACCTTAAATGGAAAGGCTTACGAAAGAATTGATAATTAGAAATTAGGAAAAATTTCAACCCCACCCCTCTAAATTACATCTTAAAGTTAATGTCACCCTTAAATTATCCAATTTGTTGTTGACCCAAAAAAAAATTATCTAGTTTATCATGAGACCCCTATAAAGTGAAAATATATCAATAACACCCCTTGCATTAATAAATAAGAGTTAATTGTTGATGTGAGCAAGTTAAACGCAGGGGCGGACCCACTAAGGGACCGGGGGGCCATGCCCCCCAGATTTTTAAATTTTTTAATGATTTCTTTTTAATTTTCTTTATTTTTTTAGCTTTTTTCTCTTCTCACATGTGAAATATCAGTATTTGCCCCCCCCTCAAATTGAGAAAAAATTTTAAAGGTAAAAATATGGGTATAAATGTCATCCTTAGTTAAAAAATAACTCATCAATCCCTATTTATGCTCCCCTCTCTTCTCTCTTGTATCTTTTCTTCCTATTTATTCTCCTTCTATAAAAGTGAGTTAGGGGAAATTTTTGAAAAATTATATTATTAAATATTCAAAATGTCATTTCTAATGCAAATAACTCCTCAATCCCTGTTTATTCTCCTCTTTCTTCTTTCTTACATTTTTTCTTTTTATTTATTCTCCTTCTATGAACGTGGGTTAAGGGAAATTTTTCAAAAAAATATATTATTAAATATTCAAAATGTAATTTCTAATAGAAACTAACTCCTCAATCCCTATTTAAATCTCTCATATCTCATCTTTCCTCTCTCCTCTATTCTTTCTAATTATTCTTTTCTGTTTCTTTCTTTGTATTTATTCTAGGAGCGTGGATTAAGGAAAATTTAGGAAAAAAATCTTATCTACAATTAGGTTCTCTTTCTCTTTTTCAATTTATTTATTTTTTCTCTTTTACTTTTTTTTTTTTTTTGGTTATTTTTTATTTGATTTTATATT
Organism: Hakea prostrata; assembly: GCF_041222555.1. Lineage (NCBI taxonomy): Eukaryota > Viridiplantae > Streptophyta > Magnoliopsida > Proteales > Proteaceae > Hakea > Hakea prostrata. The sequence goes on along the minus strand of NC_142606.1, from coordinate 64,664,676 downwards.
CTTTATTTCTTATGCAATTTTTGTTATTTGATTTTATATTATAAATAAAATATCTATAGTTAGCATGGTTCCTTGTGTCGGCGATATATCGCCGACACAAGGCGAAAAATCGCTATGTCGCTGGGGGGCAACACGACACCCCCCCAGCGACACCGATATTGCAAGAAGTCGACGATATATCGTCGACTTCTCGCGATATATCGCTAACGGTCGAAATTTCGACCGTTTGCAATATATCGCCGACTTCTGGCGATAAAATGGGGAAATTCGGGCGAAATTCGCCCGAATTTCCATTCGATTTCTTTGCATTTTCTCTCTCTTCTCTCTCTTCTCCAGAGCTTCTCTCTCTCATTTTTCGCACGTTTCACCATATTTTCGTCCGATCTTCGACATCTACGAGTACATCTTGCTTCCTTGTTGCCGGATATCACGTTGTTTCTGTCGATCAGTAGCCGTTTCGCACAGATCTGGGAGTTTTTTCGTCAAACAGGTAACCATTCTTCTCCAAGTAATTTTTCACAAAATGCATGCTATATGATGTTGGATGATTTTGAAATTAATATATGTTGAATACCATGTGCCGATCTACAATTTCACAGAGTCGGAATTTTTTTTCCGCAAAGTATTTTATTTTTTTATTTTTGTGGGTAAAAAATGATATTTTGATTATCTTATATGATTACTTTTTAAGTGATACAGTGGTTGTATGATGATAGAAAAAACATATGTGGAACTCCGTGAGCCGATCTACGGACTCACGGAGTCGAAATATTTTTTGACCAAAAAATTAATTATTTTATTTTTCAAAAAATATTAAAATATTAATATCAATATCATAGAAAATAATTATGAAAAATGGAAAAATTAGGGGAAAATGGGGGGAAATGTTTTGAAAATTATGGAATAATTATGTAAGTATTTTATTAGTGTATAAACAATTATAATGATGTTGTTAATTGTTATTTGTTAATGTTATTTGAATGCAACAGTCATCATGTCTGCTGGTGGGAGTCAGAGGGGAATTGGGTCTTCCCAGGGTGGACGGGTACGAGGACGGGGACGAGGGACGAGGGACGAGGACAGGGACGGGACAGCCTGGAGAGATCAGCGAGAGGAGGGAGGACCGACCCAGCATGGCAATATTGTACGGCTATTGATGGAGACAAAAATAAAACAGAGTGTAATTTTTGTCACAAAAGAATATACTTAGGTGGCATCAGTAGGTTCAAGGGTCACATCACTGGGAGTTCAAAGGATGTGACTACATGCACAGAGGCCCATCCAGATGTAATCAAGTTACTCAAGGATCTACAAAAACAGAAGGGGAAGAAGAAAGATGATCAGAGGAAAGTCAACAGAGCACAAGATGATGCAGTGCGGGGTCCATCATCATATGTGGATGATTCAAATGATGATAGGGATGTTGATCCTGTTGATGTGGACAGAGATCAGGAGGAGAGGGAAATGCGGCGGGCCATGGCAGAGAGCAGACGATTGCACCATCAGGAGCAGGATATGGCCAGAGCTAGAGCTGCAGGAGCTGGTCCCTCTAGGCCTCTGGGGGAGAGGTGGTGTATTTGGCATGTTTGGCAGATCACAGAGTTAGTGGGCCCCTCATACATCAGGTTCAGACCGTTCAGTGCCACTGCCACGGCAACCATCTGATTATTCACGCCGTCAAGACCCGATCATGGAGCAGGATCTTGATACATTCAAGAGAAAAGGGGCCAAGCAGCCAAAGATATCTGGTGCATGGAAAGGTATGGCAAAGAAGGTAAAGAAAGCAATGTCAAAGTGGATTTATTACAATCACATCCCAGCAAACACAGCACAGGGTCCATACTATACGAATATGATTGATACTATTGCAGCGGCAGGCCCTGGATATGATGGTCCCAACCCTACAGAGTTGATGACTACCCTCCTTCAAGAAGAGAAGCATGAGCTGCAGGAGTATATTGATAGTATGAAACCCTTTTGGGATACTTATGGATGCACCATCATGTCTGATGGATGGACCGGCCCGACAAGAAAGTCCATCATCAACTTCATGGTATACTATAATTGGAGAACTGTCTTCTTGAAATCAGTGGATGCTACTGGTCATATGAAAAACCACAGATATATCATGGGTCTCTTGCAGGATGTGATCGAGGAGGTGGGTAGGAAAAATGTGGTGCAGATTGTCACTGACAATGGCTCCAACTATAAGAAGGCTGGTGAAGTGTTGATGGCTTCACCTGATTATAACCTTTTGTGGACACCTAGTGCTGCACATTCAATTGACCTAATGCTGAAGGACATTGGAAAAATCAGCATTGTCCACAACACCGTTGAGAGTGCAAGACAGGTAACCAACTTCATCTACAATCATAACGTTGCTTTGGCAATGATGAGGAGATCATGTGGAGGTGAGTTGGTGCGACCTGGTCCAACACGATTTGCGACAAATTTCGTCGCCTTGAGCAGCATGCAAGATAAGAAGTCGGGCCTCAGGTCCATGTTTGCATCGCATGAGTGGTTTGATTGGGCTGGATCCAAGTAAGATAACTATCTACTATTTCATTTTATAAATTATTATATTTATATTATGAGTTTATGATTATCTTGTATGATATCTATTGTATATTGACTTAATGAGTTTGTGATAATTCAGCACGACCAATGGGCGCGCCGCACAGTACACAATATCATTTGATGATTTCTGGAGATGTGTTACTGTGGTGTTGCAAATTATAGATCCTATAGTAAAGGTCTTGCGTATGGTGGACTCTTCCTTGAGGGGACCCACTATGCCCCACTTGTATGCATCCCTTGAGCGTATGAAGGATGCTATAAAGGCAGCAAACCCTAGAGGACATCGGGCTTTCTTAGATATTGTCGATGCACGATGGACAGCTCATCTGATGCATCCTCTGCATAGGGCCGGTAAGTAAATATTCTGGGTTGTTGATTTGTAGTTGTAGACTTGTGGGCTTGTAGCATTGTAGGTATTGGTAGTTGGTACTAATTTTAAGCTTTTTTAATTATGCAACATATTTTCTAAACCCTAAGTATCAATATAGTCAACATTTAGGGTTGGACACAAACCTATTGGATGCCCTGCTACAGGTGATAACGAAGTTGGAGCCAGATGAGATGCTCCAATCATTTTGCCACAATGAGGTGAGACATTGGGAATTTCAAATGATTAGTGAGTTGTATTTATTGTTTAAATAATTTAGATAACCAATCAATACTAATGATTGTATTATTGCAGATCAAATTGTTTAGGGATGCATTTGGGTCTTTTAGTGGAGCTGCTGCTGTACGGGGCAGAGAAACCAGTGATCCAGGTTAGATACTTATATAGTTAGATCCTTAGATGCATAAATGTTTTGAGTCTTTTGACTTTTGAGTTTCTAACTTAATGTTTTTGTGATAATGCAGCTGAATGGTGGTATCTCTATGGCAACAATGCATCAAACTTGCGAAGGTTGGCAATCAGGATCTTGTCTCAGACTTGCTCGCCTCTCGGATGTGAGAGGAATTGGAGTACATTCAGCATGATCCACTCCAAGAGGAGGAACCGGTTGGGAAGCCAACGTCTAAATGACCTCGTATTTATTCACTATAATATGAGGTTGAAGCTGCAATATGCCAGGGAGCAGGCTCTTAATGATAGGCAATACATCAATCTCGATGATATATTTGATGTGGCCGAAGATGAGCAAGATCCCCTCACTCAGTGGATGTTAGACAGGGGTGAGCCGGTATTGGACCAACCTGGAGGGAGGCCTGACCCAGAACTAGCTCAAGCTGCAAGGGTTAATGTGGATGAGTATATGGCCACTCAAGAGGGTCAGGTACATGCAGAGGCAGCTGCAACTGCTGATGAGGATTGGATGATGGCACCAGGCACGGAGGAGCGGCAGGACGACGATCCCGATGATACACTCCCGCCTAGTCAGACTGGTCAAGATGATAATGATGATGGTGGTGGTGGTGGAGGCATTGGAGAGTGTCTACATGTTCCATTACCAGAGACACAGTAGCCCCCACCCAGATACACTGGGGAGAGTCATTTTGATCATGCCACCCAGGATTATGATCATGGTGGTGATTATTAGCGTGGTCGTCAATATCCTGATACGAGGCCGAGCCACCATCAGAGGGGGGCTAGCCATGACGGCCAGCAACAACACGGAGGTGGTTATGATTATGGTAATCCTTGGGATGTGGCGATTGCGTCAATGGGGTCCATGAGCTTGGATGAGTCCGTAGGCTCCACAGCAGGTTATTGGCCTACAGGTAATTATGGTGTCCCTCTCCCTCCTTACATGGACAGTATGATATGGGAATTAGTAACCCCTCTAGTTCTTCGTCTCATGGGAGCTATTGTGTCCCCTCTAGTTCTTCGTATCATGGGAGCTATGGTGTCCCTCTCCCTCCTTCACAATCAAAGTCATTCATACCAACAAGGGCAATTGATGGCATGCGGAACGTTCCTTGGCCCTATTCTCACTTCCCTCAAATTGGAGTTCTCATGGCGGCAGAAGATGACCGCTATAGAACTGCAGTTAATGATTACTTAGACACTTTTCAATATCGTATGAGATGGGATGAGTATGTGAATTTGTTGGGGGGGGGCATCATTGGAGACACTCTGAGTCACAGGAGTTCGATCCACCTAGGCACAGTTCTTGACACTGAGAGTTCCAGATTTTATATGGTTGGATGACTCTATGTATTTCAGTATTTGTACAATGAATTGTAGACTTTATATGATTTGGTTTTTATGAGTTTTTAGGTTTTTAGTTTCGGGGCTTTCGTCTGCGTACAGTAGGACATGGGTCGATTAAGAACATTAGTTTATGTAATGTTTTAGGTCAAAATAACACCCCCAATGTGTTTATTGGCCTCAAATTAGGCTACACATCAAATTTCAAGTCAAAATGACCTAAAATACCCATCGAAACAGGGGTTCGATTTTTCATCGAACCCCTACCAAAAGTCGGTCGACTTTTGGCGATATGTCGCCCATGTCGCCGTGTCGCCAAGGTCTGACACGGCGACATAGGTCGACGTGTCGCCAAGGTCCGACACGGCGACATAGGTCGACATATCGAACCTTGATAGTTAGTAAGGTAAGACCATTGGTTTGCATCTCTTTCTTAAAAAACAAATTTGGTTTGCAACTGACTTTTTAGGATTGAAGTCATGTGTATTTTTTTAAATTGTGCTTTAATTTACCTATATCTTGTTGAAAAAAATACCATTACCAATAATTTACCTATTTTTTTCAAATATATGTGGGCCCCACAAAATATATGTAGGTGTTTTCTTTAATATAATAAAATAATTCATAGGTGGGACCCACACAATATGTATGGCGAAAAAACATTGGTGCTTCCCTAATCTGGACTTCCATTATTCGGCCCCCTCCACTATTGAATCCTGGTTCCGCCCCTGATTAAACGGCCTTTTTGCCTACAAAGATATTGGTTTTTGTCTAGGCATATGAACCACACTAATTGATCGTGTCGCTAACCAATCAAAAATAAAATCCTATACTAATTTAGCAGCAAAGTACGGGGTCGAACTATGGGGAACTAAAATGCTAAGTCACTAAGATTGAGTTCAACAAAACTAAATTTAAACTAAATCTACTAATAACGCAAAAACGTTAACTATGAATATGTGAACATCTTTGGGATTTCGAATCCCCAATGCTTTTCCTAACCGATATAACTCTACACTTCAAAGTAAATTAGGGATGGTCTTCCTAGATATGCCCTATCTTCGCAAGACTATTGTCCTTCGCGGAAGCTTGGCACGCTTAGTTCACTGAGCTATAGAACATCTTTGGCCAAACTCAAACACAATCAAATTAATGAAATAAGCATGGTTCATATACATCCCAAAGAAAAGGAACTAGCTACTCATTATCATAAAGTTCATAAGAAAAATAAAGATGAAACATAGGGAGAGAGAGAGATATGTGGTCTTCTTCTTCAACAATGAGAGATGAGAGCCGCATTCGCCGTCTTCTCTTCTTCTCTGTGGCTGGCTTCTCTTTTATGTCTCCCGCACACAATGAATCCCCTCTCTTTACCCGTAGATTTGACCTTTATTCGTTTGGATTTTGGAAAAACTCAAAACTAGAAAGTTGTAGATATTTTCAATATCGTTCCATAGCATCTTAAATCACCGCAAACTCAAAACTAGAAAGTTGTAGATATTTTCAATATCGTTCCATAGCATCTTAAATCACCGCAATCCAAGCTCATACGAGAGAGATATGCCCAAAATACTTAAGGTAGGTCTGTTTACCCAATTTTCAGATTTATTACCAATTTTGTTCCTTAGACCTCCACATATTTCCAATTTGGCTAAGATCTCACTTTTCATGATTTCTTGGGCAGCAAGATTGAATGCCATGATTTAAAACCACAAATATCTAATATATTTACCAACTTTACTCCATATTATCTCTAATATCCAAAATCACCTTATTCATGAAAAATACACAAAAATACTCAATTAACTCTCTTTAATTAAATAAGTATGGGAAATTAAATCAAATAAATAATGGTAAATGCATGCTTATCACTAATCAAAGCATTGGTAAGCCTTATTTGTTCTTTTAGAATATTATTGTTCTCTTCACTTTGACACGTTTCTTTTATCAAATACAAACTTACCTATGGACATTTTATTATAGTGTGCATTGCTGTGGGGATTTTTGTTTGCAGCAGTGGTTGCTGCACTAAGCCAATGGAGTTGATTATGTCACGTAATCAAAATAAAATCGAACAGTGCATAATCAAGGGGCTGGGTTTAGTTGTAAATACAAATTTTTATTTTTACATTCTAAGGGTTTAATAGTTTATTAATTTAAAAAATGAAACCCCTCCTACCCGACTCTCAAATCTCTATTTCGTTTTGCCCTTAGCTTGGGGATTACCGTTCCTAAGTTTGAATCTTCAAAATCAAAGACATACCCTAGTCGAAGTTGAAGGTTAGACCTTGGCAATTCATATTCTTCCGGATTCATCGATTCGATGAGTTTCTCTTTAGGATTACTTGCCCTATATTTGTCTTTTCATTTTCTTTTTTAGGTTTGCTTGATGTTTAAATTTTGATCTTCATTTTTTGTTGTTATTTCTTTTGTTTAACTCAACAATTCTTCCACACCCATGCTTAACTTCAATGATTCATTTTTTGTGTTTAACTTAAACTATTCGTTTTCATGTTTAACTCTCATTTCGGTAAGTCCCTTTGTTGGGGTTCTACCTTAAAAAGCAGACATACAGGATATATTGTGTCAAGTAGCTCCTTTGGTTGGAACAAAAATCTCTGATAGTTTATGGAATGAAGCAAGGCAGAATGCTCCATCACTTGTACAAGTGATTGCTCTCATTGTCTCAAAGGGGATTTAGAGATTTTCTCAATTAACCAGACGATATGATGGACAGTCAAATAATATCGTTCGGGATGGAGAGAAAGAGAGATTGTGTATAGTAATATCGTGGGACAAATTGTAACCTCATGCACCTTCACAATGAAATTTGGAGACCATTAAAGTAGGGCATCAAGGCTATCCTTGTGCCTAGGCCACGCCATTTATTGATGAAATTGCTTCTTCATGGTTTAGAGCATAGGGAGTCATTTCCATCAATTTAGAATTAAGTTTTCCTTGAGCATTGATGGAATGGAACCATTTAATGCTATACTTTTCTTAAACTGCTTTGGTAGGAGAATCAAATAAATGTGATTTTAGGTATGCTATCTGTTGGTGCTATTTATGCCGATCGCCTTGAACCGTAGTTTTCCGCACCGAACTCCTCAGATCTGATTCGATCTAGTTTGCTCTTCGATCGATCAACCTCTCTCTCCTGAAAGAAATAGAATACCAGTAAAAAACGGAGCCGATCGTCTTGATTGGCGTCTCGTCTTGATCGGCGTCTCGTCTCCGACGATCTAGTCAGTATGGTAAAGATGGTGTTTCAGAGCTCTCTGGAGCTTCTAAAATGCTTGTAATGGAGTTCAATCAGAGTGAGCTTAGAGTTTGGTTGATTCTAGAGACTTACTTTGTTACAAATCTTCCCTCGCTTTTATACTAGCTTTCCCGCTTATAACACTTTTTCAATCACAACCATTGGATCATCGCTCCTCTTTGGACGTTGTTGATCATCCTTCCTTTATCTCTCAATCGAACCCGGCTAAGATTGGTTTGGCCGGTATGAACCGGCAGTGGATATTTTAGTCACAACATAAGCCCCCAAGCCTACCGATCAGGTTGGATTTACATGAGACTTTGATCAGTAGGTTTAATCCTTTCCGTCAAAATCATACAGTATTCCCTGCTCAGCCATTACGTCTTTTCCCCAGATAATCCTTGATTTCTTCAGAACTTTGATGCCAAGTCACCATATCATCATTAACTTGAAAGTCGACTTATGACCATGTCCCTTATGAAATTATGTCCTTTGCATTGGTTGAAATTATATTACTGTACTCAGCCCCCAAATTATCTTAAAGCCGGCTGAAATCACTTTCCTGTCAGACCTTTTATGAATTTTCAAATATAACTTTCCAGCTTCCTTAACGTTACCGCCGCTTGATCATTAATTTCGTCTTTTTCCCATGTATTATCATCATATTGTTCCCTTACCCTCTCACACATCATCCTCATTCTTTTCAACTGCAGCTTTCATACGTTCACCGATTGATCCCACGCGTCGGTTAAGAAAGGTAATGACCATTGATTTTGGACCATCGTGCATTTCCCCCTCCTTTCAAGAAATCTTCTCTCATTCTTTATATATATCTGTCAACTGTCACCTGCTCTTTTCCGTACTCTACTCTCCTTCTTCGTGAACATCAAACATACCTATCTGCCATTTCCTTTATCACTCCTTTTCAGATTTTATCTTTCAGGTTTTCTTCTTCTTTCTTTCTTGTCTCCGCCATGGATTCTGCTTCCAACCCTTCAATACCCAGTACCTCTGCTCAACATGATATACCTCCAAACGACGAGCGGATGAAAGACGTATCTGATGCTTCCTCCTCTCAGCATAATCCTTCAGATTGGAAACCTGTTCCATATGCTCACGATGAAGCCATCCTTATTTATACTCCTGTCAATATGTCCAGAGAGAAAATGGACCCTAAGTATGCTGGTCCCGAGTGGTATCCCACCAAAATAAAGAAGTTCCATCTGGACTCTTATTTGGAAAGTTACCATTTTCCTTCCGATGCTAGAATATGGGTTCCTGACTCCTCCGATCGTCCCTACTCAGTTGACCCAGGAGTTATCACCATTTACCTTGATCATCTTGACTCAGGCTTTAGAATCCCCCTAATCCCCATAGTTCAATCTTTATTGGACTACTATCATGTCTGCCCTTCTCAACTTACAGTTGGAGACTAGTTTATTGTTTTTTTGCTTTTATCCTCCAGATGAATCGTACACCATCTGTTGATCTTTTCAGAAATTACTACACCCTGAAAGTATCCCGCGAATGCGGATACCTTCATTTTGCTAGAAGAACCTGCATTGTGAATGAACTGGGAAGAGATTCCAAAATTTGTATTGATTCCTCCATTCCCCATGACAACAAGCAATGGCGGGAAAAGTATTTCTTCTGTGCCATTCCAAATCCAAACTTTCGGTCTCGATGGTGCTTACATTCCTTGGAATCCTTATCTCCTCTGAAAGTGCGTCCCGAACTTACTGAATATGACCAAGTAACTTGGAGTATGATTTCCACCGGAACTCCAATAGATGCAGCCAAGTTGAAAACAGATGCAGGTCTCATTAGTCACGGCCTTTTTCCAGGTAAAGATAATAACAACTGTATACCTTTCTTTCCTTTCCCCTTACTTTCTCTCTTTTTTGTAATCTCTATTCATCATCATATACTTTTATCATCAGAAATAATTGCTCGTCCGGTCCCTAGTGTTGCTGATCTCCGAAGAATTGTTTCAGAAGAAAAGAAATCAGATTCTAGGGTTACCAAACCTTCCAAGAAAAGGAAACATACTGCCTGTCACACTTCAAAAAGAGAAACTGTTGAAAAAGATTCCCCTAGTCGAGAAAAAACCATCCAGGCTCCAGAAGATACCGCCAGAGAAAATACCGATGTTCAAATTGTGAAAACTGTTGCAAGTAAGACCCCTGGTCCCAAGATGAGGACCTTCAGAACTTCCAATACATTGAGATGTAGACTTAGGTCCACAGGTCCAATTTCTGACCAGGGTTCGTCTGGTTTCAAGAAGAAGAAGAAAAGAAAAGAATTCCATACTGTTCCTACAGAAGTTCCCACTGTTGAGAATAATCCACATGAAGAAATTCCTGCTGCCACCGAGGTTGATGCTGAAGAAAATAGAGAAAGTTTACTGTCACACACACCAGCTGATTTACCCCACGATACTTCCATCTTCTCAGAAAAGATGGTTGAGGGTGAAGATCGAGGTAAGGACTTTTTTTTACTATTCTTCTGATCATCTGAAGAGAATTGCTGAAGACATATTAATACATGTTGCAGGTGATATTATTGAGGAAATAGCTGACCAATTGTGTGATGTAAATGTTGATGTTCCTGTCTCTCCCTTGGATGTTGCTGCCAAGGATCATGCGAATGAACCCTCCGTTTCTGTTTTACCTTTATCCATCCCTATGTTGGATGTTGTTGCCCAAGATACCAATGTTCCCCCTTTTGAAGAAAATGATCAAGATGCTCTTCCCTTGGAGGAAAATAATCAGAATATTCTTCCTCCCGAGGAAATTCCTGAAGTTGTTCCACTAGAGAATAATGCTGCCCCACCTGAAGCTCTTATGGTAATTGATCCTCAGATGGTCATGAAGACCAAGAAAATATCATCATGCAGACTGGTTCAAATGATGCTGCTGTAAATGTAAATCCTGAGAACATTCTTGAGATAGCTGATCTCCAACCAGTCCCTGACCAGCCTGATGACACCATGAGCATTGCTGACTCCGGAAATCCTTTCCACCCTGAGTGGTTTTTAAAAGAAAATCATACGGCCAGCCGTAATTGGGAGGCTACTAGAGAATGGGGCACAAAGGGCAGAATCCCCCGTGACAAGAAGGAAACTGCTCGAATGTCCGACTATGATCTTTACTCACACGGGTGGGGGTAAGAAATAGACCTTCTTCCCACTCTTTTATTTAGAATTAATTTACTATTGATCTAATTATTTATATTATTTTTAATATATATATATATATATATATATATATTGGTTGATCTACAGATGTTTTGGGGCTGCCTTCAATGCATTTTCTGAAGTGTTGGAGAGAGAGAAAACTTTGTCCTAGGAAAATGATGAACTGATCAAGAGGAATTTCGAATTGGTCAATGATGTACAAGATCTTCGGAGAAAATTGGACTCTTCAGAGAGAAAATTAACAGATGCTGAGTTCAAAGAGATTGATTTGATGAATGATCTTGATAGCTTACACACTGACTATGAACTTTGTTCTGACCATTGTGCTGAATTGCAGGAAGAGATTTATATGTTGAGAGATGCTGTTTTGAATTATAGGAATGAGCTTTTTCAGCTCGAGATGTTAAAGAATGATGCCCTTGACAGGGCCAAGATTGCCACAGATGAAAGAGAGGATTTTAAAGGAAGGCTAACCAAAGCCTTGGTCTGGTCACAAAGTATTGAGAAAGAAAAGAATGAACACCAGGAAAAGTTCAACAAGATTGAAAAGCTGAATACAACTTTAGAGTTGGCTCAAGAATACCATGTGAAAGCTTTCAGCTCAATTTTACAGGAGAAGTCTGCCTTGAGGATAAAAATAATGGTTTGGGATTGAGACTCAGTGAAATGACAGCAGAAAGAGATAATCTTGATGCTGCTCTTAGTTTGGTTTCTAAAGAGAAAGAAAGTCTTCATGTTCTCCTGGATGAAACTTTAAAATTCAAAACTTTACTGCATGAAGATTTAGAAGCAGAGAGGAAACAGTTTGAAGTTGAGAAGAAAAGAATACAAAGTGAAAATCAGATAGTCTTAAATTCAGTTACCTCCTCAGTGAAGGAAGTCGGAGATAATCCAACTTTCCTCGGATTTTGCAAGAATATGGTAAAGGACTGCTCTGATCAAATCTTTTCAGAAATCCTTAAGATTCATCCTGATTTAGATTTCAAACTGCTATCCCCAGAATTTCTCCCATCCATAACCTTTTTTGACCTTAGGAACTTGAGATATCCCAACTCTGATTGCTCATCAGAAGATGATTCTGACAATGATATGAGTGAGTTTTCCAGCTCTGGCCAAGACCATTCTACCAGTGATTCAGATAACAATGGTGATGACAACTCACCTGTTTAAGATGATAAAGAGACTGCTGCTAATGATACTGCTAATGTTGATCCATCTGGTAATGTTATAGATGTTGATCTGTCTGCAAAATCACAAGTTTGAAGAATGCACTCGTTTTGTTTATGAACTTACCTTTTTACTCCTTGTTTACCTCTTCTGCATACGAGGTCTTTGAACTTGTCAATCTTTTATATTAATGAAATTTTCTTCCTTTCTTTTGCTCTTTTTGGCTTTGGCAGAATAGTATCTTTTGTAATGCTGGCTATCATCTTATGACCAACTCATAATTGATTAGATGTATATATCTCTGATCAAACTTTGTATTTTTCATTGACTTCTGCTGAAATACTTCTGAAGAAAAAATATTTGACAGAAACTTTAATACCTGATCAGATACCTTGAGATGATGATTTACAAATAATCTTTGAACATCGATAAATAGCCTTCGATGTAACCTGATCCTTGAGTTATTTTATTTATTAATTCCGTTGTTCTCGACCCGAATGCTGCCTTAGAAAGATGGCTACTGGAGCTTGACTTCGGAAAGTCGGGATCATCCTCGGAAGGAGTGATCCGGGATCATCCCTCGGAAGGAATGATCCGTGATTAGCTTAGCATGACCTGGCTACCTGAGCCTGACTTACGTAAAGTCGGGATCATCCTCGGAAGGAATGATCCGTGATCAGCTTCGGAAAGCATGACCAGGCCTCGGAAGGCTGGCTACTTGAGCCTAACTCACGAAGAGTCGGGACCACCCTCGGAAGGAATGATCCGTGATCAGCTTCGGAAAGCGTGACCAGGCCTCGGAAGGCTGGCTACTTGAGCCTAACTCATGAAGAGTCGAGATCACCCTCGGAAGGAATGATCTGGATCAGCTAGCATAATCACGCCTCAGATGGCTGGCTACTTGAGCTTGACTTCGGAAAGCCGGGATCATCCTCGGAAGGAATGACCCTGAATCAGCGTTGAAAAGGCATGACGTGACCTCGTAAGGCTGACCACTTGGGCCTGACTTCGGAAAGTCGGGATCATCCTCGGAAGGAATGACCCTGGATCAGCGTTGAAATGGCGTGATCATATTTCATAAAGCTGACCACTTGGGCCTGACTTCGGAAAGTCGGGATCATCCTCGAAAGGAATGACCCTGGATCAGCGTTGAAATGGCGTGATCAGAAGACTAGTTCGCAAAAATGTTCCTTGGATTAATAATGAAGAAGAAATTTTAGATGATCACACTGAATAAGATGATTTCTCCAAGAATATCAGAAAATCTTGTCTCCTTTCTATTGATAATATTTCTTAAGGTGAATTACATTCCACGGTCGTTTCAAACAGCTCCCATGAGAATCTTTCAGCCAATATGTGTTTCTGCTCACAGTTTTTGTCACCACATATGGCCCCTCCCAGTTTGCAGAAAGCTTTCCACAGTTCCTTGGATCTGATGCTGATTTTTTCCTCAAAACCAAATCTCCTACTCTGAAAGATTTATGTCTGACTCGAGCATTATAATATGCCGGCCGTTCTCCTCTGATATTCTATATTACGGTACAAGGCTTTTTCTCTGACTTCATCTAAAAATTCAAGGTTTGCTCGCAGTCCTTCTTCATTAGTTATTGGATCAAATCCCTCATATCTGTTTGATCCCACCATAACCTCCACTGGAGCCAGTGCTTCTGACCCATATGTTAGTCTGAAAGGTGTTTCTCCTGTTGGAGTCCTGATTGTAGTCCTATACGCCCATAGTACATGAGGTAGTTCATCAATCCACAAGCTATGTGCTTCATCTAGCCTCCTTTTTATTCCTTGCAAAAGTGTTCTGTTGGTTACCTCAATTTGGCCATTGCATTGAGGATATGCCAAAGACGAGTGCTTGCATTCAATATGATAGTCTACACAGAATTCCTTGAATCATTCATTGTCAAATTGTGGTCCGTGATCAGTCAGTAGAATCTTTGGTAGGCCATATTTGAATATGACATGATTTCTGAAGAACTTTTCAATTTGACTGGTGGTAGTTGTTGCCAAGGCTTCTGCTTCTACCCATTTCGTGAAATAATCGATTGCTGCCACTACAAACTTTTTCCCTCCTGTTGTAATAGGAAAAAGGCCCCAACAAATCCATACCCCACATAGCAAATGGAAGGGGATTAAGAATTGATGTTAGTTGCTCTGTTAGTTGGCTCTGAATTGGTGCATGAATTTGACATTGATAACACCTTCTTACATATTCAATCGCCTCAGATTGCATGCGTGGCCAATAAAATCCTTGTCTTAGAATTTTATAAGCCAAAGCTTTCCCACCTAAGTGGTTTCCACAGATTCCTTCGTGGACCTCTGATAAGGCATAAAGAGCATCAGAAGGTCCCAAACATTTCAAAAGTGGCCCAGAAACTGTTATTTTATATAATAGCTCATTCTTTAGAATAAACCTGGCAGCTCTTCTTTTCACAGTTCTGGCCTTTTCCCTATCTTTAGGAAGAATATCATCCTTCAGATATTGTATAATAGGATCCATCCAAGATATCTCTGCATCAATTTCCATTATCTTTGGCTCTGAATATGCCGGAATATCTAGCTCCTCATAATATACAGCTTGTGGAATAGAAACAAACTTTGCGGATGGCAATTTTGCCAGAGAATCTGCTTCATTATTTTGGTTTCGGGATATCCTCGTGACTGAGAATTGTGTGAACCATTCCTTACATTGCCATACTTTTTTAAGATAGCTGACCATTCGGTCATCTTTCGCACCATACGCTCCCGTGACTTGACTGACCACCAGCTCAGAATCACTTTTTACTTCAATGCTTTGTACACAGAGGGATCTGGCCAGTCGTAATCCTGCAATAAGAGCTTCATACTCTGCTTCATTGTTTGAAGCATGAAAATTAAACCGGAGTGCATTCTGAATTACAAATCCGAACGGACTTTGTAAAATCACCCCCGCTCTTGATCCCTGTGAATGACTTGACCCATCTACATGTAAGGTCCACACAAAAGACACCTCACTAGAATCTTTTTCCTCCTCTGGTGATGAAATACTTTCAGCAATAAAATCAGCCAAAACTTGTGCTTTTATCGCAGTTCTAGGTTTATAATCTATATCATGCTCTGTTAACTCTACTGCCCATTACACCATTCTCCCCTGCGATCGGGCTTATGCAGTATTTTCTTTAAAGGCCAGTTTGGTAAGAACAATAATTGGATGAGCCCTGAAAATAAGGTATGAGCTTCCTGGCTGCTATTATTAAGGCGAAAGCCTGTTTCTCAAATTCCAGATATCTAGATTCTGCATCTAACAATGTATGACTTACAAAGTAGATAGGATTTTGGACAGTACCTTCTTCCCAGATTAACACCGCGCTTGCTGCCGCCTTTGAAGAAGATAGATATATCTGCAAGCTCTCTCCAGGCTTTGGCTTTGGTCGAGATAAAACTGGTGGACTGGTCAGCCTCCTCTTCAGCTCTTCAAATGAATTTTGACAGTCCTCCGACCATTTGAATTCGTTGAGTGCATTTAGATTTTTCAACGCCTTGAAAAATGGTGCACACTTATCTCCTGATCTTGATATAAATCTACTTAATGCTGCAACTCTTCCTGTTAAGCTTTGAATTTCCTTCATACTGCTGGGTGCTGTCATATTTAAGATAGCCCTGATTTTTCTGGATTTGCCTCGATACCCCTCTGCGTGACCATGTAACCAAGGAATTTACCAGATGAAACCCCAAATGCACACTTCTCAGGGTTGAGTCTCATTCCATTTCTCCTCAATACATCAAAGCACTCTCTTAAATCAGCGAGATGATCAGATCTAAATTGACTTTTTACAAGAAGATCGTCTACATAAACCTCCATATTTCTTCCAATCTGATCAGCAAACAGCTTGTTCATCGCCCTTTGGTATGTTGCACTGGCATTTTTTAACCCAAAAGGCATAACCTTATAACAATAGCTTTCCCGATTGGTCATGAATGCCGTATGAGGTTGGTCTTCCTTTTTCATAAGAATTTGATTATAACCAGAATAAGCATCCATAAAACTCAACATTTGCTGACTTGATGTAGCATCAATTAACTGATCAATTCGCGGCAAAGGATAGCAATCCTTGGGACATGCCTTGTTCAAATCAGTGTAATCTACACACATTCGCCATTTTCCATTATGCTTTTTCATCATTACCACATTCGCTAGCCACCTTGGACACTCGATTTGTTCAATAAACTCAAATCTCCTAAGCTTGTCCACTTCAACTTTAATTGCATCATGCTTTTCTGATGAGAAATTCCTTCGCCTCTGTTTCACTGGCTTGATAGATTTATCTATCCAAAGGCAATGCTCCGCCACTTCTCTGCTTAAACCTGGCATGTCTTGTGCTGACCAGGCGAAGACATCTGCGTTTTGCTGAAGAAATTCTCTCAATTGCTCCTTGTCCTGACTGTTCTGATCAGCTCCTATCATGGTCCCTTTTTCTGAATTCTCCAAACAAAAACAAATTTTCTCCAGCTTTTCTACTGGTTCACCTCTTTGAATTTTTTCATCATCCCTATTATCCATAACTTCCACAGTAAAAGCGAGTGCCTTACCTTTTGCTTTTGAATCCTTCAAAAAGGTTGTATAGCTTTGCCTTGAAGTTTTCTGATCCGATTTGCATTCTCCAATGCCTCCTTCAGTTGGTAACTTGACCTTCAAATGTCTCGTCGAAACTATTGCCCCAATAGCATTCAACGTTGGTCTTCCGAGAATTATATTGTATGCTGATAGACTTTTTATTAACAAAAATTTAGTAACTGTAGTTACCGTTTGTGGATGTGTTCCCAGTGTTATTGTTAGCTCCACAGTTCCTTCTACCGAAGTAGACACTCCAGAAAATCCAAATAACCTTGTGCCGCAAGGTTTTATCTTGACCGTATCCAACTTCAATCGCTGAAAAGCTTCGTAAGACATTATGTCTACAGATGATCCTGTGTCGACCAAAACTCTGTGAATATCTCTCAATGACCACCACAATGGCGTCATCGTGTGGTTCTTGAATTCCTTCCATTTCTTCCTCCGTGAAGACTATCTCCTTCATCATTTTGATTCTTCTAAGAGTAACATGAGATTCAACAACATTTACGTACCTGGCATGTGCCTTAGACTTTGAAATTGAATTCAAATCTAAACTTCCCAGGATGGTCATGATAGGAGACTGCTTCCGTTGAATCTGCTAATTTTCCTATTGTTTAGCATTTTCATCTGGAGAGTTGTATTGAAAATCTCCTTTGGTTCGGTCTTCTCTCGCTGGTGTTTGATTATTCCACCTTCTTGGCTGATCATCGGCATTTCTTTTGTTGCCTCCATTTCTCCTTTGAACAAATTGGTCCAATCTCCCCTGACTGATTAGTCGCTCGATTTCATTTTTCAAAATTCTGCAATCATCAGTATCATGACCATGATCCTTGTGATATCTACAGAATCTATTCGGATTCCTCTCATCCGCCTTTGCTATCATAGGTGATGGCCATTTCATAAATCCCTGATGCTGAATTCGCATCAGAACTTTTGATCTTCTTGCGTTGAGAGGAGTGTAGTTTTCCTGGAATGGTCTTGGGATGTCCCTTCTGTATTGACGATCAAGAATATTTCTCGAAAAACTCCTGCTATTCCTCGGCTCTCTTTGATCTCTCTGATCAGATCTCACAACTCCATCATCTTTCTTTTTAACTCCACTGCTGTCAGTTTCTTTTCTTGCCTGAAGAATGTCCTTCATATTTGCATACTGGTTACAGCGAGTCGTTAATTCCGCTATATTCGCCGGCTTGTTCATGATCAAGAATTCCAAAAGATGCTCATCTGTTAAGCCTCTGAACATAGCGTCATGTGCCACCGCCTCATTCAAATTTTTAATTTGAATCGACTCCTGATTGAATCTCTTCATGTAATTTCCAACCGATTCTCCTGATTTTTGACGGATTGCAGCTAAATTATCAACAGTTTTGCTGCTCTTCATGCTACTTTGGAAATCTTGACAAAAATACTTTCGTCAAATCCTTAAAATCCTTAATGGAATCTGGTAATAAGCTGAAGAACTAGGTTGTTGCAGATCCTTTCAAGGAAGATGGAAATGAGCGACACTTTAAAACATCAGAGTTACCTGCCAGCATCATGACAAAGTTGAACTGAGCCAGGTGTTCCATTGGATCTGTGCTTCCATCATACATCGTGAATGTCGGAAGTTTAAAATTGCGCGGCAATGGTGTTGACATAATGTCCTTAGCAAATGGATTTTGGTTCATCATTTCCTCAACTTTTTCTCCGTCATCTTTGTTCGTCAGTCGCTGAATTTTATCATCAAGGATATGAAATCTTTTACTGATTTCCGATCCATAGGCTTTAGATAAGCTATCTCTTGATCTTCCCGTTTCTTTCTTATCCCTCCAATCCCCAACGCTTCTACTCTTTTTGCTCCAGATATGACTCAATTGATCATCCCCGGATGATTCTCGATCTTCGGTCTCCAGTGGAATATAGTTTGGATCCGCACTCTCTCCTGATCCTTCCTTAAGAAATGACCTCCTTCGGCTTCCTCCTGACTTTTGAATCTGAGAATTTGGGACAGAGGTCGTCTTTGCTTGAGAAAAAGTTCGAGATCTTCCAGATGATAAGACCGGAACTCTTTCCTCAGGATGTACTCCGATCTGCTTGATGAATGTCCTCATCAGATTTTGTGTCTTCAGGATTTGATGATGCATGCTCTCAAATCGCTCAGTGATCAGATTTGGATCTAACTCTGGACGAGATGTCGACAATGTATCCGCCAATCGCTTCTCTTGCCTTTCAAACTGATCAGTTGGACGAGGTGAATGATCCTCCATCATTCTCTGCCTCTGTCGAGTCTGCATCATCGGGATTTGTGGTATCGGAACCACTTCTCTCGTTCTTCTTTTTGGATTTATTCTCCTCGGCTCCCTCTGGCTTGTTTCCGCCATTTCTACCGGTAATTCTTCCTCCCGCTCAGGTGATTGAGCCATAGCTTTTGCTATGAACTTGTTCCCACAGACGGCGCCAAAATGTTGGTGCTATTTCTGCCGATCGCCTTGAACCGTAGTTTTCCGCACCGAACTCCTCAAATCTGATTTGATCTAGTTTGCTCTTCGATCGATCAACCTCTCTCTCCTGAAAGAAATAGAATACCAGTAAGAAACGGAGCCGATCGTCTTGATCGGCGTCTCGTCTTCGACGATCTAGTTAGTATGGTAAAGATGGTGTTTCAGAGCTCTCTGGAGCTTCTAAAATGCTTGTAATGGAGTTCAATCAGAGTGAGCTTAGAGTTTGGTTGATTCTAGAGACTTACTTTGTTACAAATCTTCCCTCACTTTTATACTAGCTTTCCCGCTTATAACACTTTTTCAATCACAGCCATCGGATCATCGCTCCTCTTTGGACATTGTTGATCATCCTTCCTTTATCTCTCAATCGAACCCGACTAAGATTGGTTTGGCCGGTATGAACCGGCAGTGGATATTTTAGTCACAACACTATCAATGTGAGTACTATCTCTGATGCTTGACCACTTGTTTAAAAACTTAAAATGAATGATTTTAGTGATTAGAGGACTAATGACAACAACTTTGATGTTGTTCAAGTAGATAAAAACAATTCAAACTAACACCATGGAAAAAACAAATTCTGGTTTTTCAACAGAAAAGAAAGCAAGTTTGTCTTCACCAGCTCCAGTTTTAGCGATTTGAAATCCCTAACCTTCTTCTATTAGCTTCTAAATTCCCATATGTATCCAAATTATGGAACCTTATGCTGCATAAAAAACATGTTAACTTTTATAACACTTATACATATATAAGAGCCATAGCAGGTGGGGCATTTAACATCATTCTCAGCTCACATTATTGAGTTTGGTATTCCTTCATTTTATATTGTTTGCATAGAATTATAATGAACTGTAATTATTATTTCCATGTGTGAAAACTGGTTACCCCCAAAGTGCAATACACCTTTCAAGGAATTTGTCAAAAAAGATCTTTAATGTGTATTTACTACATAAGTGAGCTTAAAATGTTGGGACACAAGGAATAGAAAGGATATGCTATTACCTTCTTTCTCATTAAACTGATGTGATTGCTAAAGTTAACATTGCATGGAATCAAAAGGCTACAGAAGAACACCCTTAAAGCTTGTCTCTGCCTATTTCTACAAAACACTTCTTTTGAAACTTTTGACTAACATGGTTAGGGCATGATACTCTAGTGAAACCTAACCCAATTACCCAGATAAGCTACAAAGTTATTTTAGGGTAGGCTGCTTGGGTGAAACCAAATCCAGTTGCCCAGATGAACTAAAAAGTTATTTTTGGGCAAACAATAATAATTTGGTGGACCGTAACAAAAGATTCTCTAGGCCTACCCCATTCCCCTGCACCTACATATCAGCCTAGAGGTGTTAACACTAGATTTCGCTCTGGATCAAGTTATAGGTCAAATAGTGGACCGGTACATCCAGTTGTGGGAAGTCATGCTACTAGACCTGTGTATACTAACCCTCGTCCAACAGTGAGTAATCAGAGACCTGTGGTTCCAACCCTCGTCCAACAGTGAGTATGATAGTGCTGGATTTGATACAAATATTTTCTAGGGGTATCCTTACATTTCTAAAGATTCACATGCATGTTTGAAAGATAAATCTCTGTTTGGTTTGTATATGTTAGATGGTAGTACATTCTTTGATGGTGTCTCTAGCATTTGTTGTTTGTCTAGTGAGTCCTGCATCATAGTCAAGCAACACATGTTGAGTTTTGGGGTTGGGTCCCACTTATCTAGTGCTATATTGGAGTATGTTCATGTTAATTTATGGTGGTCAGCATCAGTTATGTCTTATGTAAGTAACTCCTATTTTCTATCCCTAGTTGATGACTATTCTAGGAGGACCTAGATTTTCTTATTGAAGTCCAAGGATGAGAACCTTTGAGGACCCAAGTGGTTTCTTTGGAAACATAGACCTTGCTTTGAAGACCTAGTTATTCGAGGTGCCATTGGGTGTACACTTTGGTTTATCATATTTTGTTCCTTTGTAAAAGGGTGGTCTATTTTATTTTAAAAGGTGTTATGCTTGTGTATGGAAGTTGATTATTAAATAAATAATTTAAATTCACAAAAAGGAATTGAGAAATCATTTTTTGTGCCTTTCCTTCTATTAGTATTGGTTAAGCTATGCTTTATGGTGTGTAAATTATTATTGTTTTAATGTACTCTCATATTTGCATTGGTGTACTTGCTTGACTGACGTTTGGAATGCTGGAGTGATAATGGGTGGTGTTGACATGTGTGAGGGTTGGTTTTGCACAGTTGGTTGCACACACATGATGATTCTTATTTCACTTGGTATGGCATTAGGAGTATCCTTGGTGTTTGGAGATGTTTTGGTCTCCATTTTCAGCATAGATAATGCTGGTCTTGACACAGGTGTTGTCAAGGGGTGTCCTCACATGTTGTTGGGGCTCACATGTGATTCAGGGGATATGGCTTTTGTTAGCTTGTATGGTTTGGGTGGGAGTATTTACTTTAAGGTGTCTCGGATTTATGTTGTTGTCTAGTAGGTTGATTTGCACCAGTGTTGTTTGCTAGGTTATGTCATGCTACCAATTGGACTTTAGAGCTTGTGTGTATTCTATCTAGGCATCATCATAGGTGGTTGGAGTTTGGTCCATTATCTTGTATTTCACTAGTGTGGTATTGTGGGATCAGTGTAGTTGTTGAGTCTTACGAAATTTACTTCTTTTCTTTATCATTGTTTGGTATCTACTATAGGTGTCACACCCCACTTAGCCGGATCTGGCCATACTCGAATACCCGTGGGGGTGATACACCGCAAGACCTAGGTTCAGTGACAATTCCACAACATGTAATATAGTAGAATCAAACGGACAAGAAAAAAATCAAGTTTCACATATAAAGTAATCAAATATGAAATAATGATTACAATCATCTATTACTTCAAATCAAAAGTTATAACATTAGAGTTTTGAAAAGAAAAGAGGATAGTTTTCTTCGCAGCGGAAAAATAAACTAGACTAATTCTCTAATGGAATCTAACTCCAAAAGAACAGTCTTCACTCTGGAATAAAGCTCCATGCGAGTCTACATCTTCTTCAGTCACTCCTTCAAGAAGATATGTTGGTAACGAATCCTCCATTTGGAAGAAGTCCTCATAACCTACAATATAATTTAATAGAAAAAGACATATAAAAATGAACGGGTTCAACAAAACTCAATGAGGCCAACTTAACATCATATCATGCATTCATTCACAAGATTCCACACCACACATATAACATGAATATCTATAATGTAATTAATGATAATGATATGATATATAAATAATTATGATATTATGCTCCTAACTCTATCATGAAGTCTCTATGGTAAACACGCATTAAGTCATACAATAGTCTTCTTTGGGTGATCTCAATCACTCTTCCCTCAACAAAAGACATCTATTGGGTTCTTTGCGGTTGTTGGGTAAAATTCTGTCAAGCCATGGTTAGGGATTATGTCACCACTCTCTCACATCACCATTGGTATAAGATTTGGCGCGTGTCAGGGATAATCCTAAGCCCAGTACAAAATCATACGGTCTCGTACTACATATGGTCCGAATACCTTCCCTATGACACCAACCAACTCGGTTCAGTATCTTTTTCCACCTAGAGTCATCGCATCCTATGACACCAACCAACTCGGACTATGTTGACCCCTAACCCTATGGTCATCCACATATAATGGACAGGATGCTCTCCATGCCCTCTCACGAGTTGGTTACTGGTCTTGAACACCCATGAGCCATTATCTATTATATGCAACCCTACCATCTCATAATGATAGTGGGCTTGCTTGGCACTCAGGACCCAACCACTAACATCACGGGTTAACCAGCTTCACTACCCCTGCTGAAAGGGTAGTAGTACTCATGAGGTCACCTAGCCAAACGTTTATAGACATGCCCTAGGTATGTCAACCAATAATCAAGGAAAGCGCCAAGGGCACCATAGGGCCAAAAGTGCATTCCCCATTCCTCAATCACAACCTAAACAATCACATAAGGTCAATAGGGCAATGTGCGAACCCACGACCCTAGTAAGCAACATAAAATAAAAGGAGTAATATAATTCAACATCATTCATATATTTTTATATCAATAATTTAAAATTTAAAAATAAAAGAAAAACTCAATCCATCCATCTCATCCATCTCATACATTCTCATATCACCATTTAAAGGATATTGAAAAATATAAGACATAATCACAAGATAATACTAAAGCAAGTCAAGATATCAATAATAAAAATTAACTAACATCATTATACATGTAATATAAGGTTAACTATATTCCTCACCTTTCACTTTGATCCTTTCTCCAAAGTTCCAAAATTCACTCCCACAGTTTGGTGACTAAAAATACATAAACCTATTCATGCAAGAGAATTAATAATCACAAATTAGAGTCAATTTGGGTTTCAAAGGATATCCCAAAATCTTCTCACGAAAACAGAATTCTGACCACTAATTTAAAAATGGTAGTTCTTAACCTCATTAGTGAATGGTCTCTAATTCGCCACCGATTCGAGGTCTAATCAAAACAAAATTTTAGGAAAGTCTAATTGGCAGCAAAAGGATCTTACAAATACCTCAATTTGATCCAATTTAATCTAGATCAAAAAGCCCCAAATTTGGCTCTCCTAAATCACCCGTGGGCGACTTAGAGAATCAAAATGCGAAATCTTTAGCAAGGGATTGCACCATTATTTCTTATACTCAAGGGATACATTAATACAAGAAAACAAGAGCATCCAAGATACCTAACACTCTTCCTTTTCAAGATCTCACAAAAGAAGAGAAGAGAATTTCCACAAACTATGTTTAAAGAGAAAGGTTTAAGAATTCTAACATTTCCTATCGTTCCCGCAACGATCCAAGTCGTAGAGCACCTTTGATTGGATGGGATCTCCTCTTCTCCTTGGTTTATCCTCTTCCCCAAGCCTTCGCCTCGTTTTAGCATACAAAAATGCGTTTTGGGGTGAGTTACAACCTAAAATAGGGTTTAAAAACCCGAAAACCCGATTCTATCCCGTAATTGAAAAAGGGGTGGGGGATTGGGTCACCCAACCTGCCCAACTGACCTGTCCATGGTTGGACCCCCATCCAAACTCCGATTTTTGTGATTTTTGGCTTGATGGAAAGGTCTTTCAACGATCTTCGTTTGGATACCTTAATCTCACAATTGGACTCTCCATCGTCGATCTATGGACATTCCAAAATCATCTTTTTTACACCATCGTGATTAATCTTCTCTCTTCTCTTAAACTTTAGGAGAGTTGTTGAGTCATCACAAGGGTCATCCACCTACATTGGTTCCATTTTCGAACCTTCGGGCTTGACTTGAATGGCCCATAGTTGTCGCCGTCTCGAGGTCCGGGTTATCGATTTTGAAACCATGGGTTAAAGGGGTAGAAATCCGAGAGATTTCACACTAGGTGACCTGGATTTGTCTAGTAGTTGACTTGTGCCCTCTTTGTGGTTTGTGGGCAGTGAGGTCCTAGTTGAGTAGTGGACCAGTGATGGAGTTAAGAGAGTGATTGCCTTTGGGTTTGTCTTTATATTTTTCATCTTGTTGTTAAATGTAGGTCTATAAGAGTATTTGTCATCTTGAGTTGCTCCTTTCATTATGTTTTTGGGTAATTGGATGCTTATTATCTTTCTTTACACTAATATAGAAGAAAGAATTATTTGCAACTTTTGTAGGCATTTTAACAATTGAATTGAAAATATGACTCGTAAATGAATCCTGTTGTGGTTTCATGTGTATTCCCTTGGCATTGACATATAAGATTTAATATTTGAGTTTAGCATTGTGTTTTGCATTTATAGGTTTGACAGTTACCTCTAGTTTCTCATTTCTTTTTATATACCTTAAATCTGCCGTTATGTGGTTTACATATTGGTTGCATGTCTTATTTTTTTTGGAAGTTTTTAAAATCAAAATTTTGAAATGGAAGTACTTGGATTTGTTAGGAATTTTCTAGAGTTTGGGATCTACCTGGTTGAGGGGGAGAGGTTTATTCTTATTTGTCTGAGTTTATTTTTTTGACAAAGATCACTAGAAATTTAATCTGTTGCATTATATTCAGTTAAAGTTTCTTTAGTTGTTCATGTGTTAAACATTCATTGATCATTGTCATGGTTATACATAAATTTAAAGGTTGAATTGTTCAAATTTCTCTCCTCTAGTTGTTAAGTTCTCTTATGTATCATGTGATATGTATTAGACTTGACTTGGCTTACTTTGTGAGTATTTGTGTAGATTCATAGCTTGTTTTGGCAAGATTTATTTGTTTGGTTCCAAGTTGTTCATTGTGATGGTCATGAGGCTCTATTGACCTAGTTTGTCTTTGGGTGTCACCATTTTTTTTTTTTTTGAAAGATTACACTTGCTTGGTGTTAAGTCTTACTTGTTTTTTTACATCATATTATTATTATGCTTTTGTTGGCATGGATAAGTCTATTTGATGGTTTAGCACATCCTGTGAGAATGGTATCCTTTGTTTTTCCATTTATCATTGGTGTGGTGATGTCCAAATATGTTTGATTGTTTCATCAGATTTTTTTTGTATGTTGTATTTTTAGGGGAGATGCTGCCTAATTTTTTATAGCACTTGTTCATTTTTATATTTCTATTTTAAGATGTATGCCTTGTTTGTGCATATTTGCTCTCCATGGTTGTTTGGTTTGAGTAGTGGACACTTGAGTTATGGTTTAGAGCTTCTCTACTTGTTGCATTTGTTGTATGATGTGCTTGCAAGAAGTCTTTTATTGTTGCATGTTAGTTGCATGTATTTAGGTATTTTGCATGTTTGTATTTGCATAGTACTGCCGGTTTTTTTTGTTTTTTTGTTTTCCTTTTGTTTTATAGGAACATTTGGATGATGATGGTTGTAGTCCAGTTGCTATATGGGAGATTGTACTTACAGATTAAGAGGGAGCTTTATAAGGGTTAATCTGTAATTTTTTTTATCTTGGGTGAACCATTGATTGAACCGGCTTGATTCATGTTGTTGTATATATAGTTTGGGTGGTTGGAAAGCTCATTTGTTGGTTTCATGAAATAAGGGTTTTGTTCTCTCTCCTCTCTCTCTGTGCGTTTCTACCGGAGAGATGCCGTTGTAACTAGGAGTTTTTTTTTTCTTCCAGCGATCGTTGTGCTTTCTCGGGTGAATGAAGACGTTTGTTGGTTCATCGTGATTAGCCTTCTTTTATATGCATTTATCCTAAATCTATAGGACTTCTACTTCTCATATTGGAATCATACTCTTTCTTGAGTCCTAGAGATGTAGGTCACATGACCGAACTTCGTAATCACTCGTGATATTCTTTCTTGCTATCTTTTGCAATTCTTGTGTTTCATCACGTCGTAGAACTACAACGGCAAATTGCAGGTTTGAGATTGTTGAAGCTCAATTGATCTCCATATGAAGGAATAATAATATGCATATTGACAAGACGAGACAAGAGACTTTTAGAGGAAGGCAAAGAACTTTTACAAAAGAATTTTGAAATTACCGTTTTGACCTCACTCATAGCCATTAAGGTCACATATGTTTTGAGAACCCCCGCAATAAACAGATAAAAGTGATTTTTTTTATAGAAAATAAAAAAATAGTTGTGACCCGTTTTCAACTTTTGATTTTTCTTCAACCCTATTAAAAATAGAAATACACTACATAAACGATAAATTGTACCAAATGTTATCATTTCTATTTATTTAGATAAAAATAAAAAATAAAAATCAAGCCAAACATGGCCCAACAAAATTTATGTTCTACCAATAGGGACCAAAAAAAACCAACACAACTACGGATTTTTATTTGCGGCAGCAAGCAATTGCTGCCGCCGATGGTTCAGATGCAGCCACATAATCAAAATTACATCCAACGGTTGTAAAATAGAAAGCAAGAATATATTTGTAAATATAAATAATTATTATGCCAATGGAGGAGTAGTAGGATGGTTAGGAACCTGCTTCTCAGTGGAGAGGTCATGGGTTCAACTCCTACCGGCGGCATATGTAATATCCCTATCCCCATATATAAAAAGCGCCTTTGTACAAAAAAAAAAAATATATAAATAATTATTATTTCATCTAAAAGGTTAAAAGTCTTGAAATTTACAAATTCAATCCCCAACCGACCCAGTCCCCAAATTCCCAAATCCCTTTGTGCGCTCCACCTCTTCATCATTCCACCACCTCAGAAACGTCACCGATGGGTTCATGTAGAAGCAGACTAACCAACATCAGCTGCCCATCTTCTGACCGGCGGGTGAGGTGTGCGCTCTGAGGCCGGGCCGACCTTGAGCACAACGAGGGCCTTGCGAGTACCTGCTCTGGTCATCGATGATCCGGCAAGTTGGGCGCTCGTATAAGCGGAGCAAGCACGGCAGCCTGACGGAGAAGGCCAGCGATGTCTCCGTTTGGATTTAAACCATGCAGTATCCCTAGGTGTGGTGGGTGTTGGCGAATGATCACTTGATCCGCCAACTGAATCGGCTTCGGAATGGTCTCCCGCCATGGCGCAACCCACAAGATGGAACAAGATCATACCACAGCGGAACCCTTAACCAAAGGAACCAAAAGCAAAATCGAGAATGGATGCTAAGAAACGAAGATGAGCTATGTTTACTGATCCGAATGGTGACATCGCAACGCTCTATACGTCCCGTGGTTTTGGTTTTGGGGGGGGGTTTGGGGGTTTCATTTTGTAAATTAATAATCTCTAAACCTGTAAAATGTAAAAATAAAAAATAAATATTTACAAATAAATCCAGTCTATTGATTTTCAACCATTCGATCAAAATTTATTCATGTGGCAACATCAGAGCCGTCGGAGGCAGCAGGCAGCTGCTGCCGCAAATAAAAATCCCACAACTACACCGGTGAGTTTCAATAGTTTTCAGTACAAGCCGATAATTCAAACTCCTTACGTACTCTCCTTATCAGGATTTCGCTCTTGTTGATCTTCTTGCTTGAACGCCGTGGTTCGCGCTTCTCAGAGAGAGCTAGGTTTCTTGTTCTATGACTGTCGGAGCATTGGCACACCACTATAGCTGCTAGTTCATCTGCAATACTTTATTCTTTTAGAACCATAGACAACATTTCAAAGTTTTCTGGTTGAAGATCAAGATTATAGTGTTTTAGATAGGTAGGTAATTCCGTAGAGGGATTTTCGTCTGCTTAGGTTAGGAAAAATTAAAAAAAGAAAAGAAAAAAAAAGGAGAGAAATCTAGGTGATAGTGGAATAATATTTGCTCGTTTGCAGGTGTTCATAGGGAGAAGGGCAAAAGGACTAGAAACTACGATGGATTTTGCTGAGGAGAAGACATACGATGACGAGCGCATCGCCCTTAGCGGTGTAGATGATGAGGTGGAAGAGGTTGATGAAGAAGTTGAACAGGAAGAACGATTTTCAGAACGCCGGACTCATATTGTTGAAATTGCTGGCAATGAGATAAAGCAGTCAAACCGTCGTGATTCATCCTCAGGGTTAGTTTTCAGGTTTAGGGATTCCTAGATTCTAGATATTCGATTTCTCTGTGTTTGTGTGGAAATTTTGCTCTCTTTAGGGTTTAGGGAGAGCGGGTTCTCGTTCTGAAATTCTGCCCTCCCGAGGCGCTGCCCAAAAAAAAGGGGGGAACAATGATGAATGACTAATTTTTCTTGTTTGATAGAAAAATCTTCGTTGGTGGCGTTGCCTGGGAGACGACTGAAGGTACGAAACTTGTATTTGATTCAACCTTATCTGTCTTTATAAAAACCTGAGACAAATCTGGATTTGAGACTTGTCTGTTGTTGACATGTTGTTCTTCTGCCTTTTGGTTTTATACTCGTCAAACTGGTGTATTAGCTATTAAGTATGTTGATTTTTTTTAATGATTTCTCCTTGATTGATAATTCTTTTCACACCATAGTATAACTAATGAGCAGCATCAAATTATTTAAGTTTCCATACTGTGAGTCTTTTGCTGCTTGGTTTCTTCTGAATTCTGCATCATCCCTATTTTTTACACTTAAAGAGTCATATTTGAGTAGGACATTGTTCCAATATCTTCATTTGAATATATTCTCTAAGCTATCAAAGTTAAGAATCACTTGGAAGAATCAGCGTGCATTTTCTTTTGGTAGTTAGCTTTCGATAGTTCATGTAACCTGCTGTTTCTAATGGTTGAATATCCCTATCAATCAGTGTTCGTGTGGACCTTGTTTTTCAGCAGAATCTTGGTCCATTTTTTCCTGGCTTACTACAATTTGTTCACTCATTTCTTTTAAGGTACAATGTTCCGTCAGGTTATGTAGAGCAAGTTATGGAATAAAATTTATGTAACAATGGCCTATAGAGATGGGTCTTAAAGCTGCCAAGTGACATGAATTCTTCCAAACGGCCAAAAATTGCAGTATTAATTGAGTCACTAACTGCTTACACTTTTAAGGTTGTAGTTTGTGAGAATCATGTCATCTGATGTGATCTAAAGTTCTCTGTATTGCAAAGAAGAATACTTTCCATACCCTCCTTAGGCAGAAGAACAGATTCTTGGTATACATTGAGCTGAAAGTGCTTTATTTCTCAAGTCAGTCATTCTTATGTCAAAAGAACTATAAGATTTCAATCATGCTTTGCCAAATGTCCTT
Source organism: Hakea prostrata (assembly GCF_041222555.1). Taxonomy (NCBI): domain Eukaryota; kingdom Viridiplantae; phylum Streptophyta; class Magnoliopsida; order Proteales; family Proteaceae; genus Hakea; species Hakea prostrata. The sequence continues at coordinate 64,634,612 of NC_142606.1, read as the reverse complement.
CTGGTACTAAAGGCACTCTCAGGGAATGGGTGATTATTGGTCTGATTTTGGGCAAACCATTTTCTAGGGTGGGATTGGTGGTGAGTGCTTGGCAGGGGTCCACATTGATGGAGACATGTTGATCATATTGAGGTTAGTAGCAATTCTGACTGCCTAACCGTGGTTGGTTCTCCTTTTTTTTCTTGTTGCCTTTGTTTGTGAATATATACCTCCCTCCATTTTCCCCTTTATTAGCTAGGGGCAAGACTTCAGAAAATGTGATCCAAAGGTCAGATAGGATTGTGCTTTGAATTTGTGTGGGCTGTTTCTTGATGATCTACAACCACCCTTAGTAGGGATGTGCCTGAGATTAGTTGTAATAAGCTGTGGATGAGTAGTGTGACTAGGGGCAATTTCAAGAAAGTAAGAGAACTTTTACTTTGGCAGAGATATAGAGGCTTAGATGCTCATCTATGTAGGAGAAGGTAAAAACTTTCGATGCACGTGTTACATTGCTTGAGACTCTGATGTAAAGCCTTCTATCGATTGCTTCACAAAACGTTAGTGTAATTAAATGTACAAGTAGCATGAGCCTTTTTAAATTCACTACATATGAGGGTTTATGACATAGGTTTTATCACTCAAAACTAATGTCTCATATATTATTGCTTGTGTAATTCATTCTTGTATTGCACCTATCTTAAAATTTCAAGCGTGTGTTGTTGGGGTTGGTGGTTTACGTCATGGTTATTAAAGCGGCAAAGCGACCAAAGCGATTGGGGATCTGTCTTGGCGATTAGGCGACTAAGCGGCGCTTAGGCGGCAATAATGCGACCAAAGCGGTTTAGTCAATATTTTTAATATAACTACTTTTAAACTACTTTTTAATACAAATATTTTTTATAATAAACTAAAGTGCTAAATAAACATTCAACAATTACATTCATTAAAAAAAAAAAAAAAAAAAAAAAAAAATTCAAGAATCACAATTATGAAAAATTATCCAAATAAAGAATAAAAACATAACTTCATCTCATCAAGCATCATTAGATTCATAACAATAATTATGTAGTATGCATTGAACTTAATTTCGCCAAAATTCGGTGGTTTCACCCCCTAGCGAAACGATATCAGGGGGCTAAACGATATTTACAACATATCGCTGAGATTTCGCTTTTTTTGCTATTTTTTGTTATTTTTCGTATTTTTATATTTGTGGGTGAGTTTTTTTGATAGTTGAGCCACATACGTGGCTCTTGTTAAAACCACATAATTATAATAAAAAAAAAAAAAAAAAAAAAAGAAAAAGAAAACGTAAACATCATTACTTGATATGACAAGTTGAGTTTTTTATTATTTTTTCAACTTATTACTTTACTTTTTACAGCACCGAGGTATAGGAATTGACTAATGACTAGTGACGTTTTATAGCTTTAGACTTTAGTCTGCATATATATATTATATATATATATATATATATATATATATATATATATAATAAAAAAATAGCACAAAATTCAAATTCAAATGACACTTTAAGTTTTTAACATTTTACATTATCGGTGAATTCGGCGAAATCTCGGTCTGGTTCGCCAGTGGGCCGGCGAATCTCAGCGAGATTTCGTTCTATGGTAGTATGTACTATATCAGTAATCAATGTGAAAAATGAAAATGAAAGTAGTAATTTTACATTCTTACTTACCTCTATGATAGTGTGACGCCAAATAAGTGTCTTGTACTCTTGTGCATAGATTAGTAATCAAAATTGATGTATCCATTTTTCCCTTTTTTAACCAAACAAGGGCCGACATGATAAATTAATAGATCTCATTATTCCAATTTTCAAGTCATTGTTTATTGCACTTAGACTGGCACTTTGGGCCTCGGAGTTCATTTGCAAATTGGCCCTCGATTTTGAAATGGTTCACATATTTAAATTTATATACGGCATTGTAAAATAAATTATGATTAAAAAAATAATATGCACAAATTACAAAATGTAAAAAAAGCGGCTGCTTTAGCATCTATGCGGCAATATGGCACAAAAGGAGGCAAAACGGTAGTGCCTAAGCAAAAAAGCAGCAAGAAATCAGCCCGTTAGTTAAGCGGCAACAATTTAAGTGGTTCAAAAACCGCTTTGCCGCCTAGGCGGACGCTTTGATAACCATGGTTCACGTCCATTATAGATTTGTAGTTGTACTTGTTTCAGTATAGTTTGAACTGGCATGTATCATTTCAAGCCAATTGTTATGCTTTGTACATGTAAGGGTGTCAATTTGGTTGCCAAATTGAAGCCACCTGGACACAAGTGTACCATACTAAACCATTCCAAAAATGTTACGGTATGTTTTTTTAAAGTGTTGGTTGTGGTACAGTGCAGAAATGGTTTCTGGTTCAAAATTGTCAGTCTATACTAAAACTGTATGCATATATACAGTTTAGGGGTATGTATACAAACATGTTTGTCCGTACGTTTAGTTAGATAAAGTAAGTATATAAATAGGTGATTTGATGCCTTAATTTATATTTTTTGCACTAGTTAGTTACAAAACTGTTTTCATACCGTTTAATACTATATGAGTACCGTTTAGAGATACCAGTTTTCATACTATGCCGTAGTGGTATACATATGGTTTCACAAAAGTAAATCTTATGCGGTATGGTCTGTTTGGTGTTGGGTAGGTATTTCCATTCCCTACGAGCCATACTCTAATACCAAACTGTACTATAATATTGAAGCCCTGCTACTTGACACCCTTATGCACATGTATATGAGTATATCACTCCTTTCCTTACTCCTTATCTATTGGAATACACACCCCAACTATGCAAGTGAGGGTGTGAGGGCACATCATTAAGGACATTGTAGTCCAACTGAAATTAATGAAATTGACTAAATCTGAATCTTACAAATTTTACTGCCCTACACACGCACCCAAAGTAGTTGAGTCATGCATTGCTAAGTTTCTAGAGGATGACATCAACTGTGGGAGCATTAAGCTTCTAAATGTTGAATTTAAGGAACTTAACATTTTGCTTAAAGGTGAAAGCACACAATACTTGCCTTTACCATTATTGCCTAATTCTACTCTTGAGGTTGAGGAAGTAACTCCTCATATGGACATGCCACGGGAAGAACAAATTGTTGGTGAACCAAGTGCTCATCATGAGAGAATTTAGATGAACATCCTAGATTGAGAAGATCCACTAGAAGTAAGAAATTTGCAATTCCTTCAGAATATCAAGCATATCTACAAGAAAGTGAATTTGATTAATGAGGATCCAATATCATTCTAAGAAGCCATGAGCAGCTAAAATTCTATGTGTACAATCAACAATGCCATGGAGGATTAGATGGAATCGATGGAAAAGAATCATGTATGAGAACTAATTGAGTTACCTAAGGGATCTGCACTTATCGGCTGGAAATGGGTTTCTATAACCATGAGGGATTACGAAGGTAACATATAATGGTATAAAGCCCGCGTGTGGCAAAAAGCTTTAATCGAAAGGAAGCATTGATTATGTAGAAACCTTTTCTTCTGTATTAACTATTAAGGAAAGATTCAACGTGAATTGTCTTGGCTTTGGTGGCTTATTATGGTTTGAAACAACTTGAAGGATTTTCGTTGGACAAGGGAGATCAATGTATTCCATTAAAGCTTAAAGGAAAATTCTATAGGTTTGTCGTTCAATCAGCTATGATGTACGGTGTAGAGTGTTGGGTTTTAAAAAAGAATCGTATGGATAAACTTAGTATAACAGAAACGAGGATGCTAAGATGGACGAGTGGCAAAACTAGGGAGGATAAGATAAGGAATGATCATATTAGAGTTGCTCTGGGAGTTGTTCCCATAAGTGATAAGCTTTGGGAAAGTTGTTTGAGGTGGCACGGCCATGTTCAACAGAGACCTATAAATGCCCCTGTATAAAGAAGTGATATAATCCAGCTTTAAGGAACTAAAAGAGCTAGGGGTAGACCTAAGATAACCTTAAGAAAGGTGGTGAGAAAGGATATGCATAGCTTAGGCCTTGTATCTAGCATGGCCCCAAACAAATTGATTGGAAGGCAAGAATCCATGTAGCTGACCCCATTTAGTTGTGACAAGGCTTATTGTTGTTGTTGTTGTAAGGGAGATCACCTTGTGTGTAAACCAAATAGGTCCATATATAGGTTGAAACAAGCTTCTAGGCAGTGGTATCTAAAGTTTGATCACACAGTTGCTTCATTCGGATTTGTTGAAAAACGCATTGATCAATTTACCTACATTAAGTTTAGAGGATGTTGTTTTATCATTTTGGTATTGTATGTGAGTGATATCCTATTAGCAGACAATGATCTTGGGTTACTACATGAACAAAAGAGTTTCCAACTCAAAACTTAGATATGAAGGACATAGGTGAAACTCACTCTGCTCTAGGCATAAAAACTCACTAAGATAGGATAAAGGAAAACTTTAGGACCATCTCAGAGAGCCTATGTCGATAAAGAATTAAGTCCGTTCAAAATAATGGACTCTAAACTAAGTGTAACACCAATTGTTAAATGTGATAGACTTAGTTGGGAACAGTGTCCAATTAGTGACTTGGAGCAACAATAAATGCAAAAGATCCCCCATGCATTTGTAGTAGGCTGTTTAATGTATGTTTGGTTTGTACAAGACTTGACATGGCCTTTGTAGTGGGAGTATTAGGAAGATTCCAAAAGAATTTAGGAATGCCGCATTGGGCTATAGCTAAAAAGTTGTTGAGGTACTTGAAAGGAACCAAAGATCATAAGCTTACTGATAAGCATGTTGATGATTTGGTACTAGTTGGCTACTCGGACTTGGACTATACTAGATGTGGTGATACAAGAAGATCTATAGCAGGATATATTTTTCTACTGGCTTCTGGTCCGTTTTCTTGGAGAAGTGTTAACCAACTAAAGACAACTTTGTACAGGATGGAAATAGAGGTGGTAGCCTATTGTGAGGCGGTCTCTCATGCATTAAGGTTGAGGCAGTTTTTCATGGACTTCAAAATTGTACACTGAATTGAAAGGTCTAACAGGGTATATTATGACAACACTAGGACAATGAGGTTTGCCAATAACACTTGCTTAATATGCCGTTGTTGACATATTGAGACAAAGTATTTTGTTGTCACGGAAGATGTTCAGGATTGACGAGTAGCAATTCATCATAGTGTCATCAAGGACATGATCGCTCATCCCTTCCTTAAAGGGCTTGTACCTAAACTGTTTATTGACCATGCGGGTTGCTTGGGAGTATGCAGTTCTTTGAGTTCAATCCATCGAGTTTGAAGTTTGAACTGTATTGATATAATACATTTTTAGTTTTCAAGTTTATCGTAATGACTTGTTTATACAATTTATGGTTTCAAAATTAACGAAATTTCTCTGCCAATTTCTATTATGATCATTAATATTTTATTATTGTATACTTTAAGAGTTTAAGTTGATGGGTTCAAAATTAATCATTGGATTAGTACCTAAATGTTACCACATTATGGTTTGATTTAAGGACAATTCATAGTAATACCTAGAAGGAAGTGTTCTTTGCATGGGTATACACAACCATGATTCATGTATTAGAATTCTCATATCAGACATTTTTGCCCCCTAGGATAAAGTTCAGCATGGCCATGCATTTAGTTGAGCCTTATCAATCTACTGGGCATCAAGACGTGCCACTATAGGCTTAGTGGGAGAATGTAAAGGGATGTGGACTCTGTGCCCCACCAACATTAGTGGAGTTGTGGTATTGTAGTGGGTTTATGCAGGTTCTCTAAATTAAGATAAATATAAAATAAAAGGAACCCACTAATTAGTAGCCGTTAAGTCATGGGATACACTCCAGCAAAAAGCTTACTTGATGGGAAGAGTTATTTTTTGGTTGAGACTTTTAAGGAGGTTGAACTCCCTGGTTTTTTGGGATAAAGACACAGCTTATCTATCACGGGTATTGCGATTAAGTCAGAGACTTAGACGACCGGAAGAAGTTCAAGCACACTAGACATCTTCTTTTTCATCAAAATTCGTGAAGGTGTAAAGGACCTCGGTCCTAATGGCGGAGGTGCATTCCACCTCTTTGAATTTTTTCCCCCAATGAAATATTTTTAGAGTCCACCAATAAGATTTAACTTAATTCAGAATAGGTGGAGTGCACGGAAATTACCCCCACCATTAGGACCAAGGTTCGCTATCGCTATCCAATTGCGCTCCTTTGCACCTTCATAAACTTCGATGAGGAAGACGGAGATTCTTAGTGTGCTTGAACTTCTTCTGGTTTTCTTAGTCTCTCACTTAGTTGCTATAACCACATGGATAAGTTATGTATCTTTATCCTTAAAACCGCACTAGACGCCAGTAGAAAAATATATCTTGATGTAGATGAGTAGATTTTCTTGTATAATTAGTAATCACATTTAGCGTTGTCCGAGTCTGAATAGTTGACTAGTTCCAAATCATTAAGTATATAAGTAAGCTCATGAACAGAAGGTTCTTGTCTAGTGACTACAAACGACACACCTCAGGCTTGCACAGTTGAAGTTGGAGAACCTAACTGTTGAAGAGTACATTGATGAATTTTATTATTGTGCTACTCGGTCTAATTTTGATTGGGATGAAGAAGTATTGGTTGCACGGTTTCGTAATGGATTGCATCCTCAAATTAGTGCTGCCTTGCTTACATTAGACTACCTAGAATGGAAAACGCTGTATAGGTTGCATATCGGGCAGAAGAGAGTCTGAAACCATATATTTGGTGGACTTTTCAGATACCTCCCCTAGGGGTAATGGTTACAATCAGCCATAACATGCTTAACAAGAGAGGTTCTTTGATAAAGCCCAGGTGTCTGGCGCACCCTCACAGCCTGATGGATCATACTCACCAACCTGGTGTGGTTCCATTCAGTGCTTCATGTGTAAAGGGTAGGGCATAAGAGTTCTTAGTGCCCTAATTGATTGATGTCCTACATTGACAAGGATAACATACATTCATAACCAAAGGAGCAACCACCTACAGGAACAGTCAATTTGGTGGCTGAAAGTGATCCAGAGCCCTATGACCTTAATAATGAGAGCGAAGATGAGCTGTGATAGTGCTGTGTTATTCGTTCTCTCTTAGCTACACAAGTTCCTCAGGAAAACGATAAGGTTGGCATTGGAATAATATTTTCCAAACCCGAGTGCGATGCAGGGACAGCCTATGTGATATGGTGATTCTCCCAAGTAGTTGCACTAATCTTATTGCTGAAGCATCCCTTACAAGGTTGTATGGGTGAACAACAAAGCCTCAAAGTAAATGAAAGCTGTTTGCTTGTGTGTTCTGTTCATGGGTTAATTGATTAGGTGCAATGTGATGTTCTTCCTTTTAAAGTCAGCCACATTTTTCTAGCCCATTGTTGTACAACAAGAAGGCCAAACATTGTGGTTATGACTTATGAGTACACATTCCTTTCAGCATGGTTGACTTGAGATGAAATACCTCCTAGCAAAGGATCTTCTAGCAATCAGGCTTAAGAAGACTATTGGTACATATCTTTACAATGGGTTGATTCAGACGGCATTCTTTGATCTTATCCGAACTTGTCGGAGTTGAGTTCCTTTCAGAGGAGAGTCGATGCAGCATTAGACAGAGGTTCAAAAGCTTCCGATCCAACCCCAAGAGAACCAGTCCCATGGGGTTTGGTCCATGAGAAAGTTGGACCTAAATAAGTATTTTATTTCAATTTAGTTTACTCTTCTATTTGGTTTAGTGTTCCTATGGGAGGTTTTAGACTTTGTTTTAGATTTTGTTTTTGGACTTCAATTTCAATTTGTATTTACATTTTATTTCCTTTAAATAGATAGTATTAGGATACAATTTTTAGATCAAATTGATTGAAGAGTTCCCTTTGTTAATGAGAGATTTTCTTCCCCCTTGTTCCCTTCCTTATTCTCTTGTTTCTCCTTCCATTGTAGCCCACCATTGCAGCTCTATGCCAGGCCTGCATCAGATTGTGTGCCATTATTGCTATATTATGTGAATTATGTTTTGGATGACCTAATGTGCGGCTGTCTTGAATGTTATTGTCATTTCCTTGTTTTGTGCTGAAATAGTGGATGTGCTTTCTATTCCTCTCACCCAAGTCAATGGCCTTTGGACCTATGGTGTTTTATACTTATTTGGCTTTTACCATGTATCTTTATGGAAATATGTCTGCAGTTGTGTCATGGTTCTGCCTTTTCAGTTGAATCTTTTCGCACTTAGTTTTTTAATCCATCTTGTTCTCTCTTTCCAGAGACGTTCACCGATTATTTTAAGAAGTATGGAGAAATTACTGATGCTGTAATAATGAAGGATAAATACACCAAAAGACCTAGGGGTTTTGGATTTGTAACATTTGCTGATCCATCAGTTGTTGACAAGGTTTTGGAGGAGGAACATGTTATCAATGGAAGACCAGTAGGCTCCCTTTTGTTTGCAGATTGCAGTACAGAATTTCTTTTCTGCATGGTTATTCTGTGTTTTATTTAGAGTTCCCTCATTTATTTTGTTGAGTTCCTGATTGGCTGCTTGCTGATCACAGGTGGAAGTGAAGAGGACAATACCAAGGGAAGATATGCAGTTTAGTGGAGCGCCAAAAACAAGAAAAATTTTTGTTGGCGGAATACCCCCTTCTTTCACTGAAGGTATTAATCAGACTGTTACCACTGAAAACTTATTTTTCGTTGACTACTTATTCTAAAATCTTGCAGATGAATTGTGGGAATATTTCTCATCCTATGGTGAGATTGTCGAGCATCAGATAATGTTGGATCACCACACTGGCCGATCACGTGGATTTGGATTTGTAACTTTCATGAGTGAAGACACAGTAGATGATATCATCTCTGAAGGGAAAATACACGAACTTGGAGGCAAACAGGTGAGCTCCTAACCCCACCCTAACCTCCCTCCCTCCCACCCCCACCCAAAAGAAAAAAACCCAAAAAAAAAAAAAAAGAGATAATAAAGCATTGTATATTAGTGATTTAGTGGGTGAATACAAAATCTTCATTTGATTATCAAGATAATGAGTGAAAGGAGGCTTGATTAAGCCTCCCTCACTGTTTGGTGCTTGCTACTGGCCTTAGTAGCTATGTCAGGTTATTTTTCGCCTTCCCTTAATTCCAGGGGGTAGAGGATTTTCCTTCAGCCAAGGTCTGGCGAAAATCCACTGACATATGCATTCAGAAGGTATTGAGATGGTATTGGGGTAAGGGGTCAATTATTGATGCTGTACTGTAATGGAGCTGACATTAGCGACCCCATGTATGTATTCTTTTTCTCCTACTCCCGAAGTGCTGCCTCAACACCCCCCTCCAGAAAAAAGGGAAAACAACCAGCCACCTACCCTACCAAGGACATCAATTCCCCTGGGTGTTCATTGATTGGTTGTACATCTGAATGGCTGAACAATCTGTATTGGTCTCCTCTCACTTTATCTCCTCTTGGTGCTGCACTGGACTCCCATGACTGCATTCATTATTCTGTCCTCCCTAGTCTGGCACACTCAATTCACTCAATTTACATGTATGTCCAAATCTCGGCTAGTCAGGTGCTACACTGGAATCCCATGACAGCTTTAATTAATGTATCCTATCTAGCCTGGCAACTCATTCATATCTATGTCCACATCTCAGCCAAATCATTATATTTTGTGCTATTATTTTATTGCCTCACAAGTTCTCCACAAATCATGGTTTGTAAACCTTAATTTTTTTCGAGTTGTAGTGGCATGTCCCACCTGTATCCCATATATTTGTCAAGTCTCAGTTTATGATCTATAAATTTGTTTTCAATGTCTTCATGTTTCTAATGTCGATTGGTTTTTTAATTTCTTATAACCTGGTTCTTGAGAAGAGTCATAGTACCTCTTATTCTTGTCTTACGAATGCTGATGGTTCCTTTAACATTTTCTATTTGTTCTCACCCTTTAAGTTATATAACGTGATGCAGATACCTGTCTGGATCCGTTTGACCTCTTCTGATTGTTAGCACTTGGGTTGTTGGTTTTAGTAGGATCTCAAATTATTTGTTTGTTTATTCTGGGTTATTTTGTCATTTTTTTTAATAGGAAGTAGGATAATGTAGGGGGTTGATTTCTTTGCTGCAGAAAGTTACCTAGTTTACAACCATTGATATATAAGGATAGGGCTAGTAGTATTGTCCTTTCTCTATAAATTCGCTGTGACCCTATGAAATATACAGGACAGAATTTTAAGTTTCATCCCATTTGCTTACGTGGTTGTTATTATGCTTTCTCTCTCTCTCTCTCTCTCTCTCTCTCTCTGACATCCCCTGCTCATCTCATCTTCTTTGCATTCATTCTGGTTCTCTCTCTGCCTTTTCCTTCTTTCCCTGTTCTTTTACGTCCTCTCTCTGCTAATCTCTCCTCATCATTCTGCTTTTTATTTCTGGGTATGATCCCTCCATGCCTCCTTCCTTATTTCTTTACTAATATAGTTTTTCCTGTTTGTGTTGGTTAGGTGGGTTGATTCTTATCAAACCTTATCTATTCCTTCTTAAATTCTGGGATAGTTCTCTCATGCTGGAATATGTAACACCTTAAACTTTTGTTCTCCAAAACCTATGCTGTGGGGAGTTACACTACCTTCTGAATGTTTTTGTTCCCAATGCGATACCAAGTTGCAGGTTGAACTTTATTTTCATCATTTGATCCCGGGGTTCTGTCATTTGTCACTTTGGTAGGGATGGTGGTTGTGACTCCTCTTAGGTATTATTTTTAATTGATCAATGATTGAATGAGATAGCTTTGTCTATTCGAATGATCTTTAAGGTCACTGAAGCCCATTGATATGTAAACGTAATCCTTCTCTTCCATTCAATAACCCCACTTTTTCACCTCAAATTATGTACCTGCCCTTATTTTACTTCGTTGTCTATTCTGTCCTTAGTCTTTAAATACAAATCTCTCTTGTATCTCTGCTTTCTTAGTCTAGCAAATATGCCTTCAAAATTCTGGCTAATTATAGAGCTGATCTTACCTTCCTTGTAGTTTAGCACTTACTCACTTAGGTGAGTCCATAGGCAATCCAAACCTGGGTTTTCCAATCCCAGATTGCATTTCCATGATTTAGCTCTTTAAGTTGCAGGTGCCAAGTAAATCTTTGGTCATAACCTTTTGTTTAGGCGGAATACTTGTGACAGTAGAACATTCAAGTACTGATCTTAAATTTTGTTTGGCTGACAGTAGAAGCAACAACAAGAAGAAGAATCCTCTTTCGAACTAAATGGTCAGCTACATGGATCCTTGCCTTCTAATCATCTCTATTTGAGGCCATACCAAATACAAGGCCTAAGTTACGTATATCCTTTCTCATCACTTTTCTTAAAGTCTACACCTAGTTCTTCTAATTCTTCAATTTGGATTAAATTGCTTCTCCGTACAGGGGCATTTAAAGGCCTCCATTGAATTTGGCTGTGTCACCTCAATCGACTTTCACAACAAGAAGCCTCATCCCAACTAAATGGTCAGCTTCATGGATCCTTGCCTTGTAATCAGCTCTGTTGAGGCCATACCAGATATGAAGCCTAAGTTACGATATCCTTTCTCATCACTTCTTTCAAGTCTGCAACTAGTTCTTCTAATTCTTCGATTTGGATTAAATTGCTTCTCCATACGGGGGCATTTAAAGGCCTCCATTGAATTTGGCCATGCCACCTCAATCGATTTTCTTGTAGATTATCATTTGTGGGAGCTACTCCTAGACCAGCTTTAATATGATTATTTCTTACTTTATTTTGCCTAGTGTTGCCTCTTATCCATCACAACAATCCTCATTTCTACTATACTGAGTTTATCTATATAACACTTCTTAACAGCCCAACACTTTGCACCATACGTCATAGTTGGTCGGATGGTTAGAGAAATCCTTTGCTGTTAGCAGATAATTTTTCTTGAGTAATATTTTCAGTTCTCAGATTTCCCTAGTGGATGTTGGGGAGGGTTTGCCATTTTTGAGAAATAGGAGTTTAGTTGTAGTGGATTCCTACAAAGCCAACATATGTGGAGCATGAGGATAGTTTACACTTTTCAGGGCTGTTCTACTCTTCATTACTGTCCAAATGGAGTTCCACAACCTTGCATGATATCATGTCTTGTAACATGGTTTATGTCATATTTTGGAGGGCTCCCCCCCGCCACAACATAAGAAAAAGAACTGGACGGGTTCTGCTCTTGTAGAGTTTTGCAAAACTGATTGATACAAATACTCACTGTCCAAGCTCTCTTCTAACGTCAAATTTTAGGTTGAGGTCAAGAAGGCTGAACCAAAACGAAGTATTGGTGATCGAGGAGTCGGTGCTAGAGCTAATTATGGGAACAGTGCCATGGCAGATTATGGGGGCTATGGTGGTGGGTATCCTTCACAAGGTGGCTATGATGGGTATGGTGAAGGCTATGGTGCAAGTATTTACGGTGGATATGCCTATGGTTATGGAAATTATGGGTATGGTGGATCTGTTTATGGTGCGGTTGGAGATGGCATTTATGGTAGTGCAGCTGGCTATGGTGGTGCTGGTGTTTATGATGCTGATTTTCACCACGGCAGAGTTTATGGGAACAGTGTTGTGGCCAATGGAAGGTATCATCCATATGGAAGGTGAGGGATTTCTATGGGGTGAATATACATGGGGATCCTGTTACTGGTTCTCATGCCCAACTCTCAAAGGTATTTGTCAAGATCAAATTACATCTATTGGCTCTAAACAGTGAGAAATCTTCTTTACCTTTGCTGTTCCTTCTGTATGTCTGATTCCTACATTTGCTGATGGTAACTGACTAGTGTCAGCTATACAATTGTCCTTTCTTTCTTTTTTCATCCCCACATAGGGTTTTATGAAGGGTGATAAGTTGGTTTTTCTTTGGGTTGATAACTCTATTTGTGATAGGAGACAAAAGAATTTACTTATTGTCAGACATAGAGGTGGATGTTTTAGGATGATAGTGTTACATTGATGCTTTTGTGTACTACTGTGTCACGTTGTCTTGATAAGTGAAACTTACATTTACATTATGTATGCTTTCTGGTCTTCCACTTTAATTTTTTTTTTTGAAAACGAGAAATTGGAGCAGCTCCAGACGTTTGTTAGCGGGGGCATTTGAAGACTCTGGAAGAAAGCTGGTTTGAATTTTGTATTTCTTTATGAAGTTGTTAAACTGATTCTTACTTGGACTCAGGAGCCATTTGTTCCTAATTCAAGTCTTAACAGCGGGCTTGACTGGAATATCCTGGTCTCTGGTCCAAGTCGACCAAGTCTAAAATGGGATTCTGTATGGGAATTTCTTGGTTTAGGCTTCTAGATAATTGGAAAAGGTTCCCAATGAAGATAAATGCCACAGAACTATGGCTGGTCATACCAAAGAAGTCAATTTGGAACCTTTTTTTCCCCCTCTTTGGATGCAACAACTGATAGGTGGGTGGTTTTGTAAAGCCACACCTAATATTATAAAGCTGAGTTATTCTGAGCTAGGTAGTGTCCACACTAGTTGGTCCATGTTGTACCTGGCTTTGGGCATTTATCTTAGGCTAGGTTTGGTATGATTTCTATTTCAATCTCGGATTGATTCCAAGAAAAATTCCACTAATTGATTTTCAGTCAAAAAATGAATTTTTTTTTAGTTTCATCAAATCTGAAATATTTCATGGATCAAATTCCATTTGGTAATTCAATCTTTGAGAATAAATAATCTGAAATAATCTTTGTGTTTCTTAGAGAGAGATGCTGATCACAAGTTTGGTTAAAGTCCTCGACTTGTATCTCCTAGTATTTTTATGTTGGGTAGGCATGCATCCTCTCCTTGGAAGGGCTTCCTAATAAGTTATAAGATTTAGTCACGTGTAATATTTTAATCCAAGAATTATACATGACTGAATTCAGTAAATCAGTGATATTCACTTGGAGATTCTTTGCTAGGAGAAGAGTCAAATACCGGATTTACTAGGGGCTGATGTCGGCCGACTTTATGCATACATATTTTCTTGGAAATTGAGCTTTTTTCAAGAAATTTACATGCATCTCGACTAATCCTCAGGGTAGCTTTATATGGGGGGGGGGGAGATTCTTCTGCTTCAAACTTTCGTTCACTTTAGTACAAGTGCAATAGATCTCCACCTTTCATGGGGTATAGAATCCAGTTCCAATCTCGTGCCTTTTTTTATTTCATCAGATTTTTTAGATTTTATATTATTGACTGGACCATGGATTTATGATTTAGCATTTCTATCACTCAATATATATAGCAACCGATAGTGACCGATACCAATACAACAGTGACCCATAGAAGAATCCTTTATTGGGATGATGGGCTTGTTATGAACCAATATGGAGCCAGTCTAATAAAATCTGTATCTATACCTAACTGCAATGATATAGTTATGTTTAGTGGGTCCCACCTTACTCCTTACTTCCCCCCCACCCAGAAAAGAAAAAGAAAGATTGAAAGAAAAGCTAGCTTCTATGAGATCATGGAATGTGTTGGACAGTAAGAACCGCAAAATTAAGAACTAGTTAATTTGTTTATTAATTAAGAAAAGGTTCCCATGATCAAATGATGAAGTGTGATGAAGTGTGAAAGAGTTGAACTGATGTTTTTAAAACTATTTATATAAATGCATGAAAATTAGTGATGATGTAAAGATAGTAATGCATGTGTATGGATTGTCATTTTCTTCCACTCTTAGGATATACTGAAACCTCATCAATGTTCAATACAACCTGAACAATTATTAAATACTCTCACCACCACGAGACAAAACCCACAATTTACTTAACCATTTAACCTTATTAATGAATCCACACTTGACTTTCCTTTCCTTTCCCATTCGAAACTGACAAATTTGAAGTGCCCAGAACTCAAACTTCTCTTCCTTATCCTTTTTCTCTATCTCTCTCCTCCCCCTCCTCCTACCCAGAGAGGAGACCTCAGACCTCACACCTCACACCTCAGACCTCTGAGCTGCTGTGGTTTTTAATTTTTCTTCAGAGATCATATACGGAGAGAGAGAGAGAGAAAGGATCGACCCAACAAAGATGACACAACTCAACACTATGAGAATTAATGAGATGGATCTCCAAACTAAATCAAGAACAGCTACAGATATATATATATATATATATACCTATCTTTAGAAACATAAATTTCTTCTTGGGTACCTAAGAAACCTGCTGCTGGGAGAGAATTCTCCAAGAAAGGAACCTAGAGATGCAGAGCATACAACACATCAAGTACTCAATATGACATCCATAGGGCACCAACATCTCTGAGCATGGGCACTAATTCTCCACTGAGATGCAGAGCCATCAGACTCTCCAATCCTCCAATCTTCTTCCCTCCTATGAACACTGCTGGTGCTGGTGCTGGTGCTGGTGTAGGCCCTGCAACAGCAGTTCCTCCTTTAATATTCTGACCTTGCTGAACCTGAGATTGAGCTTGAGGCTTGAGCTTGAGCTCGATCTTGGTTATCATGGGCTGCCAAGGCTCCCAATTCAGATTCCTCTAATTCGATCACCACTGGATGAACTTCGATCTTGGAGAGAAGCTTCTTCATAACATGACACATGCAACAAGATTTTTTACTAAATATGATCACTGGATTCTCTGTTATCAGCCTCTCTATCATCCTCTCCGGCGACTCCCCCACATCTATCGTCAGCGGCGCCGCCCCTCCTCTCGCCGTCGCCGCCCCTTCTCCAGCCGGTGACGCAATTTCCACTCTTACTCCTCCCTCCGATAACATTCTCACTCTTTGCATCACCAGAGAGATCACTCTGAGAAAACTGAGAAAGAGAAGACCGCCTCTGGTATTCTTATAAGAAACATATGGTACCGATCCAGTACTTCTCTCTATACGCCTTTGATTTAGAATCCGATGACGTCAACGGTGATGGAACGTGTTGTGACATTTTGACTTGGTATTCGGCGATGGATACTGGAGAGTTACTCCATGCGGGGGGAAGATCCCAAGATGGGCACATGGAGGAGTCGGGGAACAGGAAGGCCATGACGTCACCATGACGTTATATCGCCACGTAGGATCAGGTAACGACGATTCAGGGAAAGAGAGTTGGTTATTGACGTAAGCAATTTTCTGGTAATTTTAAAAATTGATTTCTTTTAATGTGACGTCAGCTGAGATGGACGAACGGCTCTTTTGTTTTCCTGGTCCTAGTGGTACTTGACGTCATCACTCTTTCCACGTCACCTTTTTACTTTTGCTTTTGCCACGTGTCATCATCTTAGTTCGTTGAACCCTTTAATAATTGAAAATAGTGATTTTCCTTTTTGACAAAATTAAAATTAAAAAAGAAAAAAAAAAAGGAGAGGAAATGACGAAATGCATTTACTTGACGACAAAGACCCAACATCTTCGGGAAGCACCTCACGATATCGAATCTAGGATTGACACGTGGCATCCAAAACGTCATTTCAGAGAAACCTTAACCGCCAAGAGAGGAGGGATGGACATAGGGCGTGTTTGGAATGTGGTTCTGAGAATTAGAATCAGGTTGTCGGTCTTGGTCGAAATTAGATTGGAATCAATAATATTCAATGCTAGGGTTTGTGGCTTAGGCTAATTCTAAACAATTTTTGAGGAATTTCAGATTGATTTTAGTCGAATCTACCCATTATTTTATGTTTTGACTGAATCAGAATAAAAATTGACAGATTTCAACGTAGTTATTGATTCTGATCATTCCAACTCCTAAGCACCAACACTTTTGGAGTGTGGTATTGTGGTCCTAAGCATCTTAGGGTTGGTAGTTTTTCAAATTTTAAGGCAGAGGATCAGTTAGTCACTCGTTAGGAACGCGCAATTTGATTGATTTTTAAGGATGATAGCTTGTATATATAAAGGAGAAACTCTGCCTCCAAGAAGGTTCTCGACAAGAATACTGTCTTCCTAGCTAGCTAGGGAGTTTGTACAATTATTCTTTTCTTTTGATCAAAAGTAAGGGAAAAGAGAGGAAACTTGGACTCTATACCTTAACTCCCGTACTACACTTTTAATAGCCAATGGGATCTCACCCTATGTTTTTTTATTTTTTTTTATTTTTTTTAGAATTTTTGAAAAAATGCAAAGAAAAACTTTAATTTTGATAAGTAGGTTGCTTACTTTGACGAGTAAGTCATATGTATTTATAAATAAACATGGCTATTGTACAAGATTCGTTTACAATATTCAAATTTGAATTCAAAATAAAAATTTTGAATCTAAAAATTAAATTTAAAAACTTGATTCAAAAATCAAGTTCAAACCATAACAGATCCGTTATGATCTTTCATCCCCCTCAAACTCTGCATTGGCAGGTGCAAGAGTTTGTCTCTATGCTTAAAGAAAGCTTGTGATGTTAAACCATTAGTAAACACATATGCAATTTGATCATCTGACCGAATAAAGTGTACTTTTATGATGTTATTCTGAACCAAGTCTTGGACAAAATGATAGTCCACTTCTATATGTTTTGTGAGAGCATGTAGCACTGGATTTGAAGCCATTTGTATTGCAGACACATTATCACAATAAGTTTTCATTCCTCTTGGAAGTTGTACTTGCAAATCACGTAGAAAATAAGAAAACCATAGTAACTCAGATGTTGTGACGGCAAGGGATTTGTATTCAGCTTCCATATTTGATCTAGATATTGTAGGTTGTTTCTTGGAAGACCATGATAATAAATTATTCCCAAGAAAAATGCAAAACCCACTAATTGATCGGTGTGTTTGGACATCCTACCCAATCTGCATTAGTGTAAGCAGCTATGAAAGAAAGTTGGGTTGGTTTCAAAGTTGGGTTGGTTTCAAGAGAACACCAGCACCAATAGTATGCTTGATATAATATAAAATTCGTTTTGCTGCTTGTAGATGATCATTTGTGGTAGATTGCATGAACTGACACACTTGATTGACTGCATAGGAGATATCTGGTCTAGTAATTGTCAGATATTGTAAGGCTCCTACTAATTGTCTATATGGTGTTGGATCAGGTAGGGGATAACCTATTGTTGATGATAACTTTGTTCCAACTGCAATTGGGGTTGTGCATGACTTTGAAGTCTCTATTTCTGTAGACTTTAATAAATCGATGAAGTATTTACTTTGAGTGAGTAAAAGACCATCTAAACTTCGATTAGCCTCAATTTCCAAGAAGTAATGCAAGTATCCCAAATCTGTGATGCAAGTTTTGAATTCAAGTTTTTAATTTTGAATTCAAATTTGAATATTGTAAATGATTCTTTTATAACAACCATGTTTATTTATAAATACATAAGACTTACTCATCAAGGTAAGCAACCTACTTATTAAAATTAGAGTTTTCTTTGCATTCTTTCATGGTATTAGAGCTAAGGTTTTGAGATTTTTTTCTTTCTCAAAACACTATATTTTCAATGGCCACTGCTAACACTCCATTCCCCATTACCAATCTCTCCAATTTTGTTTCTGTCAAGCTTGATGGAGCAAATTATCTCACGTGGAGAGAACAATTAGAATCCATTTTTATTACATGTGATCTTATGCATCATCTTGATGGTACTGGATCAATGCAAAATCAAACTGTCACTACTGGAGGAACTCAAACGCCGAATCAGCATTTCAAACCTGGAGAAAGAATGATCATTTTGTTCGAGCATGCATCAATGCCACCCTCACACCGTCTCTTTCTTTTCATATTCTTGGTCTTCAAACAATGAAAGATGTATGAGATTCTTTTGCACAACTTTTCCAACAACAATCCACTACTTGAAGGACTTATCTTTGCAGTGAATTGCAGATGATCAATAAATGAACGAGCACAATTACAGACTATCTTCACAAAATTAAATCCATCGTTGATTCCTTAGCGGCAATCAATGACAAGGTAAATAACTTTGACTTGGTAGCATATACATTAAATGATCTTGGTTTGGATTATCTCATTTTCAGCATCACTGTGGAAAATATTATCCCATCCATTACTTTTACCGACCTAAGGGCCAAACTACTTACTCATGAGCAACGGTTACGCCATGGCTATGGGAACACCCAATCAATCTTAACTAATTCCCATTCCCCTACTGCATTACTTGTTACAAATCAACCTAAATTTAATCGGCCTAATAATAATATTAATTCATATCCACCCAACAACCGAAACCCACCTAGATCTGACTTCCAAAATTCATCAAATGGCCCTCCAAGATCTCAAAATTCCTATAACCGACCAAACGAAACCTTTAATACAAATTCCTTCAAATGTCAAATATGTGCTAAGCAAAGCCATTCAACCAAATAATCCTAATCCACCACCTCACATTTTTTATGTTGGTTTACATGATACCCAAAATACCCAACGCATTACACCACATAATGATGCATAGTGGATACTGGATTCAGGTGCTACCAACCATATGTCATTTGATCCAGTCATACTACAACGATCTGCCACTTACAAAGGAGAAGACTAGATTTCAATTGATGATGGTAAAAAACTCCCTATAACTCATATAGGCTCCTCAATTTTGAAAACAAATTCAAATCATTTATCTCTTAATGACATACTAATAGTTTCCCAATTGTCAAAGAATTTAATTTATATTTCTCAATTTACATTTGACAATAATTGTTCTGTTGAATTTTTTTTCATGGGGTTTATGTGTAAAATCCGGCCTTATCCTAACCCTGACCCGGCTTCGAATTTTATACTATTGCAAGTCCGAAGACCCGAAGTGGTGGTAGAAGAGATTTGTGGGCCCTCTTAGTTGAAGATTCGATGCTTGATCTAGAGCCTATGGACATTGACAATGATGCCCCTTACTTGAGCACATTGTTAGTGTTGAGTGAAAATTTGCGCATCGATGAACATTGAATTAGTTGAAGCACCTATTGGACCCCCGTGATCAATCCGAAGGTATTTCTTGAAACTAGATTTGTTGATTGACTTGTAGGAGAAAACCCAACTCAATTCGGATCTATCTGGCCTTCCAAATCCACTCCTGAAGTTGCTGTCATGCCTTGGTCGACTGCTTGGTTGACTAAAAGTCAGCCACTCGACCAGTAGTAATGGATTTTGAAAATTTACAAAATTACTTTCCATTTTGCCCCTACCTTTTTGGAACTCGTGAATGAGGACCTAGACTAATCATTTGCACTCCAGAGCACGAAGTTGGACACTCTCTTGGGCTTTTCTTGGTGTTTGGGAAGATCTTTAACTGCAATCATTAGTATTGCACATCAATCATCAACTCAAGGTATGATTCCTTCTATTCTTCCTCTAATCTATTCAATTTCTACCAAATTATGATCTTAAGACCATGGTTGAAGTGCTGCAACCTTGCAAACACTTAACCATGAGTTTTCCCCATTCAATCCCATGATTATCACCCCATTCTTGCTATATTATGATTCAATTAGGATTGCTTACATTTCATTACTTTGATTTCTTCCTTTTCAACCTTGTCTTGATTCAAAACTGATATGTAAATACATGTTAGGCCTAGATTACTATGAATTCGTGATTCTAACTTGATTATTACCATTCTCTTTATTGATTCCCATCATTCTTTACACTTTCCCTCAATTCCAATTCGATTCTTGATAATTATCATATAGAACATAAGGCTTCGATTTAGGTGTTTGCATTTGGACCGTTGGATCGTCATGAAATTTAGTGTGTAGTATCCTCATATTGTTATAATCATGCCCTCCAAATTTCGTGTAGATCGGAGCACCAGAAGGTCAGTTTTGGACCAAGTCTTCAATTCTGCCCATGGTTAACAAGTCTTGGTCGATCGACCGACAGTCGACCAAGCCAGTCAACCAATAGATGGTAACATCCATGTACTTGGCCGAATTGCTTCGTTTGACCTCCGATTCAATTGTTTTCTTCTCTGATTTTACTTGTATGTTGTCTAGGGTACCAACACTAATTTTTGGGACTATTCTTGGTGATCATTGATTTTATTTATGACTCGATTAAGGTAAGGACGGTCCTTAACTCAAGTACATTGATTATGTAATCATGCCTATGCTTTAAGAACTCAGTAAATATATTTCCTAGGTGTACTTCTTTACCATGCATGACTTTTATATACATTCTTATCAGTAATAGTATGTTACATGTCATTCGGAATATCATGCTTAATTATACTTTATGATTTCGTATATGATCAAACATGTTATGATATGTTTTTGTTTATATGACGAATTATTGATTATGAATGATATGATGAGATTGAGCTTGTGATTGACTACGTATGACTTGGGATTGGGAAGTGTCCTTCCGACACTCCTGTCCTTGGACATCGGAGGGAATAGTATGGGATATTCTCCGAAGGTGTTCATTGACACTTTCTCGGATTATTGGATGACATACATAGGATTGTCTAGGTATATGGTTAAGATATTTTCCTTGTCGTATAAGACCCGAATCGAAAGGTATTGAGACCGAACGACCCGTGGTAGAGTATGGTTGAGGGGTGCTCAAGACCGGTAACCACTCCGTGAGAGGACTTAAACCATGGTAGGACGTGGATTCCGAATCCGATCATCCGTTTCGTCCCCGTCGGAGGCCCAATCACTTTCGGATCCTTCCTCCGTTCCGTTTTGTTGTCCTTTTCTTTTTTTATATTTCTTCCGTCCGCTTCCGGGTGTTTCTTTACTCTTCGGTTTTCCGTCCGCTTCCTCCCGTGCGGCCTCGTTTGATCGGTCCCCTCGGCGGTCCTTCCTTCGGTCTATTGCGGATACCCAAAAGGGGCCATTTATTGGTAGGGTTGCAAATGGATAGACCTGGGCTCACGGGCGCTCAAGATTGGTAACCAACTCGTAAGAAGATGTGAGAGCTTCCAGTTTACCATTTGTGGATGACCAATGGGTTGATGAGTCCGTAGTCCGAGTTGGTCGGTGCCATAGAATACGCTGATTCTAGTGTGAAGAATACGGAACCGAGTTGGTCGGTGCCATAGGGAAAGTATCCGGATCTGACATGATACTACTGAGTAGATGACTTGCATTGGGCTAGGCTATGCCGTGACATGCGCCATTACTTATATCAATGGTGATGTGAGAGAGTGGTGACTTAACCCCCAGCCGTGGTTTGATGAGGACTTTACCCAATTACTCCGGTAGACCCAAGATATCTTGTATGATTGAGGGGGAGTGACAGATGACCTAAGAAGTATGGTGCTATGGCTTAAAGCATGTCTACCTTAGAGACTAGCATACTTAGGGTTAGAATCATATATCATCATTGTCTCATATCATATTGCATCATATCATGATTTGTATCGGATGAACTGTGTATTATGAAATGACTTGCCTTGCTGAGTTCTTTTGAACTCATTCCTTTCGTGTAATTTGTTAGATTATCCTGCAGGTGTAGAAGATCCTGATGGCGCACCATACGACCCGAGCTATGATCCCGCATACTACCCTTCGAGTGATGGCTACGATGAGACTCAGGATTATTGTGCCGAGGAGGATTATGGTTCGTACCAGGGTTAGCCCCACCATGGTGAGGGAGCGGCCACGCTGGGTTCACTTCATCCATACTTATGAAGAAACAATCATTAGGATAGAAGAGACCTTTGCGTAGTGCCCCATTTCCCCGGATGACTGTTATATATTTTGGATATATTGTCTTTAACTCTGATGGATTTACTCTGGATACTGGTTGTAATTAAGTTTAATTAACCACTTTTCCGCTATTATTGAAGGAGTGACTCCTAATCACTCTTTCTCTTTGAGATCATTATTATGTGAAGTTGATACTTGATAATTCAACACTCTGATTGATTATCTTTTCTTATTCATTTGATCTGTTTATTGCTTACTTTGAACATTGATTATATTGTTCATGATTATGTTATCGTGTATGTGGGAGGCATGGCCGCTCGATTTGGATCTTCGGGCTGTGGATCACATCCCGGGTATGCTAGATAGGATACCGGCTGGGTGGATGTGACATTATGTGTTAAGGATTTGGAGTCAGACATCACTCTACTGAAGGGTCTAGTCAAAGATAAATTGTATTCATCTTTTTTTTTTTTTAATTTATTTTTATTTTTTTTTAATTGATTATTTTTGAAAGTGCCCATGTAAGGGGGGAAAATAATCTCTTGTCCTATAGCGTCTCTCCGACTTCCACTCACCCAATTTCCTATCTTACCGTTCTCTCGGATTCCTACGGTGTGAGGGTGGCATTGATGCATGCTTGAACAAAATGATCATTCTTTCTCCAGGTTTGAAATGCTAGATTTGGCATTTGAGTTCCTCCAGTAATGACAGTTTGATTTGGCATTGATCTAGTACCATCAAGATGATGCATAAGATCACAGGTAATAAAAATGGATTCTAATTGTTCTCTCCACATGAGATAATTTGCTCCATCAAGCTTGACAGAAACAAGGTTGGAGAGATTGGTAATGGGGAATGAAGTGTTAGCAGTGGCCATTGAAAATATAGTGTTTTGGAAATAAAAAAAAAAAAAAAATCTCAAAACCTTAGCTTTGATATCATGAAAGAATGCAAATAAAACTTTAATTTTGATAAGTAGGTTGTTTACCTTAATGGGTAAGTCTTATGCATTTATAAATAAACATGGCTATTGTACAAGATTCGTTTACAATATTAAAATTTGAATTCAAAATTAAAAACTTGAAAAAAAAATTGAATTAAAAAACTTGAATTCAAAAATCAAATTTAAACCATAACAGATCCGTTATGGTCTTTCAATTTCTAGTAAAATAAATGTAATATAGTTTTTAGAATTTTTTTCAGAAATTTAGAGACCAAGGGCCTTTTTTTGTTTCAATTCTCATTTTCATTTTCATTTTTCCACATTTTTATTTTTTTTGATGTGTTTGATATACATTTTAAATCCTATTTTTATTTAAAAAAAATTAGAAAAACCCCCCAAAACATATAATAGACTTTTTGTCTTATTCTAGGTTCTAGGTCAGAATTGATTCTACATTTTTTTTTTTTAATTTCTCGTTAAGACGATTTTGTTAACAAACAAAAAAGACTAAATTGTAGCTGAACGGATGTGTAGATTGACTTTACTGAACACTCGTTGAGATCTTACCGTTAGATCTATAGAATTAAGTTTGAACTGTTTATTAAAGTTTTAGATTTTTCCCACTACTTAAGGGTAATTTTCATCACTGGTTATAGCTAGTTTTTTTTTTTTTTTTGGTTAACTTACTAGAGAAAGTCGAGTAGCCTCTTCAGGATTTTAACCACTTTATCCCTTACTTTTCTCTCTCCTGTTTTGGGTGTTTGTTGTCTCCCTTTCCACCTCCGGCAATATCGACTCACCATTGGCAGC
The DNA here is from genome assembly GCF_041222555.1 of Hakea prostrata. Taxonomy (NCBI): domain Eukaryota; kingdom Viridiplantae; phylum Streptophyta; class Magnoliopsida; order Proteales; family Proteaceae; genus Hakea; species Hakea prostrata. Next base: position 64,610,278 of record NC_142606.1, on the reverse strand, counting down.
AACACTGATTCACCACGGACACCAATGCCTCCTATCTCATTTTACAGTTTCCCTTTTCAGCTCCGGCAAAACCAAGCAACAATAATTCATGGAGCAGCAAAACGTGTGGTGGAACCAACAGATCAAGAATTGGAATAGAACCATAAGAGGACTTCCAAATAGAGAAGCTGTATCAATTGAAGATGCAGGGAAAGCAAGGAAGAAGATGACTGGTGAGAGGGAGGAGGAGGAGGAGGTAGTGAATTAACAAAACAAAGAGAGACACGCCAGGAACCACGTCCTTCTGCTGCTCGGATCTTCTCTAGTTGGGTAACCCCAAGACCTCTTTGTGGGATTTTCTTCTTGGGGTTTCTTCTTTCTTCTGGCAGTTCAGTTTTTTTTTCTCTGTTCTTCAGTTCCGCTGTACTACAGTGGGTTCAAGAAAACCAAGAAGAAAAGGAAAGAAGAAGAGAAGAAAGAGAAGAAGACAAACAACACCTGCAACTATCGCTGCTTGCTGCATCTACTGCCTCGATTTGAGAAGAATAGCGACGGAAAAAAAAAAAAAAAAAAAAAAAAAAAATAATATATATATATATATATATATATATATATATATATATATATATATATATATAGCTCCTTATGGAAGGGCTCCTCTTCGCTTTGAATCGAACTAGAAAATAGAGGAAAGTAGAAAAGAAGAAGTTGCTTTGCTTTGAATCAAACCAGGTTTTTCTCCTCTCTTCTCTTCCACGGAACAAACATCGTAAGTTAAAGGGGTTTGGTTTTGTAAATTTAAATTATTTTCAGGGATTTTTTGGTAATCTTGCATATTGTCAGGGGCTTATTTATAAATTTTAGGGGCTTATGTGTAAATACACATAGTTCTAGGGGCCTAATTGAAAATTTATAAGTTTTCAGGGACTTATTTGGAAATTTACACAAGTTTCAGGGACTTACGTGTATGTTTGCGTAATTTCAGGGACTTAATTGTAAATTCAGATTTGTTAGGGACGTATTTTTCATTTAAAAAATCGCTATTCACGTGTTTGTTTTCTTTTCGGGTATCCTGGAAATGTATATTGGGTAATTAAGTGCATGTTTAGGAAAATTTTGTCTAAGGAGTTTGGTATTTAAGCGGACCGGTTGTGTCCCTCTAGTCTTTTCTGGAAACTTTCCTAGTGTACTTTGGTTCAACAATATACTAATTGGAGGTAACTTGATGATATACTTTTCATGTGTTATCATTACTTAGAATTGTTTTGGGTTGTCCAGCTATTGCATTTTGGGACATATCTGTTACTTCGAAAGGTTGAAGACTGAAGAACTGCAGATAATTTTGTCAACATCACAACTATTGATGGTACTCCTGTTGCCACTGGCTCCAAACATTATCCCACTCTTCATCCTCTTTCGGTAAGCTTTGATGGGACAAATTATTTGATTTGGTCCCGATCTGCTTACTTGACAATTGTGGAAGAGGACTTGTTGGACACATTACGGGCACCACTATCAAACCTATTACCACAGGCGTTTCACAGGATAAATGGATCTCGAATAACTCTCTTATTATGTCATTTCTTTTGAATTCCATGATTCCAAATATTGCTCGTGGATATATATTACTTGATACTGTAGCCCAAATTTGGAAGACTACTACTGAAACATATGGACAGTTGGGGAATGATGCACATGTTTATGAGCTACAAAAGAAACTTCATGAGACTACCCAAAAGGAATTGACTATGGCCCAATATTATCATAGTTGTCAAGGCGTCCTGGCGGACTTTAAGGGGTTGAGGCGACAAGCGCCTCATGTGAAATCCATAAGTAACAACATGAGATACGTGGGATCATTAGATTCCAATTGGGAATCATCTAATGGTTGAGTGCATATATAAGTTTTACATGGGATCATGGGATCATCTAACATTAAATCATTAACCAAAAAAATAAATAAAGCAAAACAAAACAAAAAGAAGAAAACCCGAGAATCACTCGATCCCAATTGCAATTTGCGAGCCCTAACTCTTTGCTCTCGTCGTCTCTACCTCTCGGCCCTCTCCCTCTGCTACTCTCTTCACCTTGCACTTCATTGACGATGAAATCATCTACTCCGGCGACAGTCATCGACAGCCAGAACTCTCTTTTACCTTTTCATTTCTTCTCTGGTACTTTCTTCCTCTGCTACTATCTTCAGTTCCACTCAATCGACGACAGCAGCCAGCGACTCCGGCGACATCCAGTGACTTTAGCGACATCCAGCTGGGCTCCAGCGACAACCAGAAACATCACCGGCGACACCATTGTACAATCTTTTTCAGCTTCGAAGGTCCAAAATTGATCGACTTTTGTTGCTAGCCTGCTACTCTCTTACTTTTGCTTCTTTTTTTTTTTCTTTTTCCCTCATAGGCTCATACGAAAGCCACCGTAGTTGCAGTGACTCCGGTCACCATCTCAGGCGACGGTATGTTGCCGGAATTTTTTTTCCTGCGTTGTAACAATGTTATAAGTTGCTCTTTTTTTTTTTTTTTTTTTTTTTTTTTTTTGTTTGGTTTGCATTCTTGAGATATACTTCTTGGTGTATGCATTGTGTACATGAGATTCCTTTGAAATACAATTCTTTTGATATTATCTGCTTTTATTTATTTATCCCTTGCATTTGATTTATGTGCTTGTACTTCTATGTGTTTACTATTTAGTTACATTTTTTATCGTGTCTTGATTCTTGTTAATGATAGGATGATACTTGGAATTTATTTAGGACCTACTATGTGTGGTTTGTAGTATGTTGGATGACTTGATGTAGGCTAAATGGCTAATATTAGTTTTTTGGGATACCCCCGCCTTTTCCTACCCCCACTTTTTTGCACCCCTTCTTGCATTCTTCCCCCTTCCGTTCTGGTTTGTCTCTTTTTCCCCTCCCTCTTTCTCTTCTTTTTCTTTCTTGGGATTCTTTTTTTTTCTTTCTAAACCCTAAAATTTTTTCTCCGTTCCTGGTTGTTTTCTTTCTTTTATATTGTTTGTTTTCTCCTTCTCCTTTCGTGTGTCCCCTTTTTTTTTTTTTTTCTTTTGTTTCTTGGGTTGTCTTTTTTCTTTTTTTTGGGCTGCTTCTTGTGGTTCTCCCGTTGTGGGGGGGTTTTCTGGGTTTGTTGTTCTGTCGGGTGTTCCTGTTTTTTTTATTATATATAAGATATGTTTATAATGAATTAGTGTATGAGATGTATACTACAAAGTAAAAAATTTCACTTAAAACACCTCGACCGCCTCAAAAGCGCCTCGGAGGGCGGCTCGTCGACTCATCGCCCCAAGTAACTAAAACCGCCTTGCATCGCCTCGTCGCCGTGACAACTATGAATATTATGCCGCGTTGCGATCTCTTTGGCAGGAGTTGGATCATTATGGGGATTATCATCCCACTAACTCAGATGATGTGACTATTTATAGGAAGCACATTCATAAGATTCAAAGCTTGTGATCTTATGCATCATCTTAATGGTACTGGATCAATGCCAAATCAAACTGTCACTCTTGAAGGGAACTCAAACGCCGAATCCAACATTTCAAACCTGGAGAAAGAATGATCATTTTGTTCAAACATGCATCAATGCCACCTTCACACCGTCTCTTTCTTCTCATATTCTTGGCCTTCAAACAACGAAAGATGTATGAGATTCTCTTACACAACTTTTCCAACAACAATCCACTACTTGAAGGACTTATCTTTGCAGTGAATTGCAGATGATCAATAAAGGAACGAGCACAATTACAGACTATCTTCACAAAATTAAATCCATCGTTGATTCCTTAGCGGCAATCAATGACAAGGTAAATAACTCTGACATGGTAGCATATACATTAAATGATCTTGGTTTGGATTATCTCATTTTCAGCATCACTGTGGAAAATATTATCCCACCCATTACCTTTACCGACCTAAGGGCCAAAACTACTTACTCATGAGCAACGGTTATGCCATGGCTATGGGAACATTCAATCAATCTTAACTAATTCCCATTCCCCTACTGCATTACTTGTTACAGATCAGCCTAAATTTAATCGGCCTAATAATAATATTAATTCATATCCACCTAACAACCGAAACCCACCTAGATCTGACTTCCAAAACTCATCAAATGACCCTCCAAGATCTCAAAATTCCTATAACCGACAAAATGAAAACACCTTTAATACTATTTCTAATATTTGCTAAGCAAGACCATTTTGCCAATAGATGCTATTTCCGTTATGCTTAGAGCCGAAATAATCCTAATCCACTACCTCATATTCCTTATGATGGCTTACATGATACCCAAAATACCCAACGCATTACACCACAGAATGATGCACAGTGGATACTGGATTCATGTGCTACCAACCATATGTCATTTGATCCAACCATGCTACAACGATTTGCCACTTACAAAGGAGAAGACCAGATTTCAGTTGATGATGGTAAGAAACTCACATAGGCTCCTCAACTTTGAGAGCCCGAACAAATTGAATCATTCTATCTCTAGGTTTGACATGCTAGATAGTTTGAGCCTCCATTGTCAAAGAATTTAATTTTCCATTGATCCATCAATATTACGAATTTGACAATAATAAATGGATTCTAATTGAATTCTCTCCACATGGGATTTATTTGCTAAGCAAGCTTGAGAGGTTGGAGAGATTGGTAATGGGGAATGAAGTGTTAGAGTGCCATTGAAAATATAGTGTTTGGAAGAAAAAAAAATCTCATAACTTTAGTTTGATTTCATGAAGTGCATTAAAACTTTAATTTTGAAAGTAGGTCCTTACTGTGATGGGGAAATCTTATCTCTTTATAAATAACATGGCCGTCTCTCCAAGATTCCATTCACCCAATTTCCTATTTGAATTTAAAATCAAATTCGGATCCATACCGAATCCGTATGGTGGCTTTGATGCATGCTAGTAAAATAAATGTAATATATTCTTTCTCCAATTTTTCGAAATTGCCTAGGCCTTTTTCTGTTTCAATTCTCTTCTCATTTTCATTTTCATTTTCATTTTCATTTTGCATTTTTCCACACTTTTATTTTTTTGATGATGCTTAGGATCACATGTAATAAAACTGGATTTTAATTGTTCACTCCACATGAGATAATTTGCTCCATCAAGCGACATAATAGACTTTTGGTCTGATTCTAGGTAATCCGGAATGAAGTGTTAGTAGTGGCCATTGAAAATATAGTGTTTTGGAAAGAAGAAAAAAAATCTCAAAACCTTAGCTTTGATATCATGAAAGAATGCAAAGAAAACTTTAATTTTGATAAGTAGGTTGCTTACTTTGATGGGTAAATCTTATGTATTTATAAATAAACATGGTTGTTGTACAAGATTCGTTTACAAAATTTAAATTTGAATTGAAAATTAAAAACTTGAATTCAAAAATCAAATTCAAACCATAACAGATCCGTTATGGTCTTTCAATTTCTAGTAAAATAAATGTAATATAGTTTGTATAATTTTTTCAGAAATTTAGAGACCAAGGGCCTTTTTTTGTTTCAATTCTCATTCTCATTCTCATTTTCATTTTCATTTTCATTTTCATTTTCATTTTTCCACACTTTTATTTTTTTGATGCATTTGGTATACATTTTAAATCCTATTTTTATTTTAAAAAAAAAATTAGAAAAACCCCCCAAAACACATAATAGACTTTTTGTCTTATTCTAGGTTCTGGGTCAGAATTGATTCTACTCTTTTTTTAATTTCTCATTAAGACGTCGATTTTGGTAACAAACTAAAAAGGCTAAATTGTAGTTGAACAGATGTGTAGATTGACTTTACTGAACACTCGTTGAGATCTTACCGTTAGATCTATAGAATTAAGTTTGAACCGTTTATTAAAGTTTTAGATTTTTCCCACTACTTAAGGGTAATTTTCATCACTGGTTATAGCCATTTTTTTTTTTTTTTTGTTAACTTACTAGAGAAAGTCGAGTAGCATCTTCCGGATTTTAACCACTTTATCCCTTACTTTTCTCTCTGTTGTTTCGAGTGTTTGTTGTCTCCCTTTCCACCTCCGGCAACATCGACTCACCATCGGCAGCAAACCGATTCACCACGGGCACCAATGCCTCTTATCTCATTTTACAGTTTCCCTTTTCAGCTCTCGGCAAAACCAAGCAACAATAATTCATGGAGCAACAAAACTTGTGGTGGAACCAACAGATCAAGAGTTGGAATAGAACCGTAAGAGGGCTTCCAAATAGAGAAGCTGTATCAATTGAAGATGCAGGGAAAGCAAGGAAGAAGATGACTGGTGAGAGGGAGGAGGAGGAGGAGGAGGTAGTGAATTAACAAAACAAAGAGAGACACGCCAGGAACCACGTCCTTTTGCTGCTCGGATCTTCTCTAGTTGGGTTACCTCGAGACCTCTTTGTGGGATTTTCTTCTTCGAAGAACGACCTCCCCCATTACTACTACCACCACCACCACAACCTCCACCATTGGTGTTATTTTTATATTTTTGGTGTTGTTGTTCTTCTTGTACCATTCTTCTACGTTGTTATCTAACTACAAATTCATTGATGACTAACCCAAGATTCATTGATCGTTTCCAAAGAGAGATAGAAGTTTAACGTTAAAGGCTCTGTTCTTTGTTTGTTTGTTTTTAGAAGTTTAACATAACTAACTCATAAATAAAAGAGAAAAATTAAGAATATTGTTTGACGATTTAGATTTATTTTACCAAATCTGATGGTAGATATTTAGAAATGTTCAGCTAAGAGATTCACACGTCCGTTCAGCTACCACCTTCCCAACAAAAAATATGAAGAAAAAAAAAAAAATATATATATATATATATATATATATATATATATATATATATATATATATATATATATATATATATATATATATATATATATATATATAACATTTCCAATTGTCACAACAAAACTAAAACATCTACCCCTTCAAAGAACCAATTAAAAAGAAATATTTAAATCTTATATCTTGCCATCTTAGTGGCATCCCGTTTAACTTCCATTTCCATCATCCTAGACCAATTTTTCACCTGATTTTATCTAGACTTTGTTGCCGCCTTTGCCAATGAATCTACAATTGGTTAGTCCTGAATATTTAACCATATTTGTAGCACTATCTGAGGGAATATGAAGTCATTGATACACCTACATTGTAGCCACTGAAAAGTCATTATATTCATTGTTGTGCAATCCACTTCAAAATTCATCACCAGGGATGATGATCTAGTGGTTCCAAGCTCACTCCCATGCGATTTGATAGCCTCATGCAATTAGTCCATCAAGCATGGAAGGGGTTTCGTCTTTGTAAAAGTCATTAGACAATTGATTTTTTACAATTCATTCAAAAATTTTTATACCTCCATAAACAAAAACAACCCTCCCTACAAAAAACAATAGACAAAAATCTAATTTGTGTTATAAAATAAAGAAGATATTGAATACAAAGAAAAAAGACAAGATGAGTTCAATAATAACTAATTCATTCAGTTGAGTGCATTACATATTTATAGTAGAATGAGCATCTACTCTGATATGGAAATACAATATATGATTCTTGCACACAATAAGATATTCTTGATATGGAAAGATAGATTGCCGCCCAAGATAGAAAGTGAATAGAATGGAAATATTGACTACCAACATTAAGTGGTGAAATCACTGTAATCTTCAATTAAGATGGGAATGTGAATCACCAAGATTGTATGCTAAGGTGGTTGAGATCTTCAATTGGAAGTATTGTCTATTGGGGGATGATGGATATCCACAATCAATATTATTTATAACACTCCCCCTTGGATGTCCATCAATAGATAATGTACCTCGTTAAAACTTTACTAAGAAAAAACCCTGTGGGAAAAAAATCTTAGTGAAGGAAAAAGAGTATACATATCTAAATAATACGTATTGAAAGCTGCCTCATTAAAAAACCTTACTAGGAATACCCAGTGGGACAAAACATTGGTTAAGGGAAAAAGAGTACATCAAATATTTTACTCCCCCTGATGATAACATCATTGAGTATCTTTGAAGACGCACACTCCAATATCATATACCAACTTCTCAAAATTTGAAGTAGGCAACGCCTCAAGAAATAAACCTGTCAAGTTATCACTTGAACAAATTCAATGAACATAGATTTCACCATTTCATTGAAGAACATGAGTGAAGAAGAATTTTGGTGAAATATGTTTCATTCTATCTCCTTTGATGTATCATCCCTTCAATTGAGCTATGCATGCAGCATAATCTTCATATAATATTGTTCAAACCCCTTCTTCTAGTAGAAGACTGCATGCTTCCTGAATTTGTTGTATCATTGATCTAAACCAAATATAAAATAGCTAACATTCACTTGTGAATAAATAGCCTGTTTGAGATCTAGTTTTATATAGATCAGATAAAAATCCTGCATCTGTATAACAAGTAAGTTGATGTCCACATTCATAAAATAATATCATGTCAATAATTTTTTGAATATACTGAAATATATGTTTTATAACATTTCAGTGTCTTCGTATTGGAGAAGAGATAAATCTTGCTAATACACTTATAGAAAATGCTATATCTGGTCTTATACTATTAGCAAAATACATTAATGCCTTAATTGCACTAAGTATGGATGACCAAGAAATTTTCCACTATTTTCTTGGGGTCGAAATAAATCTTTCTTTATAGTGAACGATCTCACAACCATTGGGGTACTCAATGGATGTATTTTATCTAGATAAAATCTTTTCAAAATATTCTCTATATAAATTGATTGATGAACGAATATTTCATTCGTCAAATGCTCAATTTACAAGTCAAGACAAAAATTGTCTTTTCAAGATTTTCATTTCAACTTTCTTCAAATAATCTATTGCTTTTGGAAACTCTTCAGGAGTTTCGATGATATTTAAATCATCATCATCATATATACTTACTAAAATTAGATCCATATCATTTAATAAAAGCACAATAATAAATTGGATCATTTTTATACTTTTCATTTAAGGAGATTATACCATATATGCCCTGATCATCTTTGAAGCCTTATTGAACAAACTTCCTAGGAATTTTTATATGCTTCAGTCATTTTGAATCCTTCAGGGATTTTCATATATATATATTTCACACTCGAGTGAGCCATATAAATAGGCTGTAATAATATCCATTAGACGCATGTCAAAATTTTCATATACTGCTAGATTAATAAGATATTAGAAGGTGATTGCATCCACCACAAGAGAACATGTTTCCATATAATCAATGCCAGGCATCTGCGAAAATTCCTGTGCCATAATTCATGCTTTATATATCACTATTGCATTCATTTTCTCATTTCATTTTTTGCAGAAAACTCAATTGTACCCCACTGGCTTTATACCTTCAAATGTTGGACTATAGGTCCAAAAACTTTATTTTTCAAGCGAATTCAATTCTATTTGAATTGCGTCTCTAAATTTTGACCAATCATTTCTTGATCAACAAATTTATGTTCAAGATCCTCGTCTTGTTGTATTATTTCAACAATAACATAATATGCAAAAATGTTGTCAACAACTTTATCTTTTCGGTTCCACCTTTTTCCTGCAATGACATAACTAATCGAGATCTCTTCATTATTTTCAGGTACCTGAATCTCTTTTGGGGTTTTATAGAAAGTTATGTTTTCAGGAAATTCATAATCAATTGTCTCCATATTATGATCATCTTAATCATTTGCTCCTTTCTTTTTCTAGGATTTTATCCTTAGAACCGATTGATCTTCCACATTTTAAACGTGGTTTAATTTCATTTGCACTGATAGGATGTCCGAGCATTGTCCTGCTGGGACATCAATTCTAATTGGAGCATTTACAGCTAGAATATGAGATTTAATAACTCTTAGCAGGTCAGTAAATCTGGCAGTTGATTCATAATATTTATTGCATTATCCTTCAAACTTCAAGTTCACAGTGCTCAGTGCGAGGATCTAATGAGATAATGATAATACATACAATCAATCTCTTTTCCCAACTGTTTATTCTCTCCCCCTCATGTTGGAAAAACTAATTTATTAAATAATATTCAGCAAGTATTGCATTAAATAAATATCCTATCCTTAGTAATATATTGAATTATATAAGGAGATTTATATCCAACATATATTCCCAACTTTATTTTGGGATTCATCTTTGTGTGCTGTGGTGGAGCAATTGGAACATAAACCGCACATCTAAAAATTTTAAGATGAGAAATATTTGGCTTCTGACCATAAGCTAATTGTAATATGGAGAGTTTATGACAACCTTTTGGCCTGATGCGTACAAATGATGCTTTGTTCTCATAACCAATGGTTTAGCTATTAATTGGAGACATTTAATAAGTGATTTTGCTAAACCATTTTGGATATAAACATAAACAACAGGCTATTCAACTGTGATCTCAGTTGTTATACAATAATCATAAAGCCCGAGATGTAAATTCACCAGCATTATCAAGACAAACTGTCTTTATCTTATAATCCATAAATTATGCTTTTAATCTCATTATTTGAGCAAACAATATCGCAAACACCAAATTGCGAGTTCATAATGAACATACATGTGACCACTTTATAGATGCATCTACTAAAATCATATATTATCTGAATGGTCCACATGTTGGGTGAATGGACCAATATATTTCACCCTTTATACGTTTTAAAAACGTAGAATGTTCAATCTCAACTTTAGTTGGTGAATATTTAATAATAAATTTTTCTTGAGAACAAGCAATACAAGAAAATTCACTTAATTGAAGAATCTTCTGGTTCTTCAATGGATGACAATTGAATTTTCAATAGATTTTCGCATCATACTTGATCCGGGATTGTCCAACTGGTCATGTCAAATAATAAAATTATTGGAATCAATGTTCATTTGATTTACCCAAGTATGTGTTTCAACCATGCGATATTCGTGTAGTACAAATTGGGAGAAATATCTAATACCTTTGTATAGATATTTACTTATACCATTATTTGTAGTTTCAATCTGATAATCATTTTGGCAAATAACTTTGAAACTTAATAAGTTTCTTTGAGACTTCCAATCAATGTTGTACTAACAATTCTTGTATGAACATTGGTTTCCGTGTGCAAAATAAAATAACCATAACCAAATCTTCAACTATTATCTTCAAAGGAGTTTACAGCATCTAGATGTGTAGTATCTTTGAAGCCATTAAAATCATCCTTTTTTTTATAGGCAAAAATTGCTCAAATATCATGATTTTGGAAAATCCAATTTATCTCCACATTATTTTTATTTCTTTAATTAAGGCTTGACAAAGCTTAATTAAAAATTGTAGAGTACGACAGATACATGTCTAATGGCTTTCATACCACATCAGTAACAAATATTATCTTCACTCCTTGAATTGTTATATTGAGAATCCTTATTATTCTCTTATTTATTTTCATAATAATGACGGTAATGTCTTTTGTCTCATCCTCTTCTACAGTCATGACCATAATTTTAATTTTGCCTTCTTTCAGGCATATCATGAATTGTTGCATTCACTTCAAGGAATGGAACAGAACCAATAAGACGAGTTTCATGACTTTTCATTAATAGTTCATTATTTTACTCAGCCACAAATAGGCATGATATCATTCAGAGTATTTCTTAAAACTCCTTTTACAATATTACTATTGTAACAACAAATCTGAAATTTGAAAATTTGCTGAGATATTTTTATAAATAATATTTTCTCCTTATAATTTCAAAAGAAAATTAATTTCAAAAACTACAGAACTGTATTTATTTACAGTTTCAAATCTTGCAACTTCATGTGCATCTACAAAATTGTATTTATTTACAGTTTCAAATCTTGCAACTTCATGTGCATCTGCAGAACTGTATTCATTTACAGTTTCAAATCTTGCAACTTCAATCTGCATCTGAATCGGACTTATTTACAGTTTCAAATTTTGTAACTTCATGTGCATCTGTAGAACTGTATTCATTTACAGTTTCAAAATCTTGCAACTTCAAGTGCATTTAACAATATTTGTGGTGCAAAGCTAGCAACCACTATATACAATAAATAAAACCACAATCGTTAAAGCAACATAATATCTTATTATTTGATTGATTCTTAGATTCAATAAAACACATACCTTTTTATCATGATGCACTTACATTTCAAGATGGACAAGATAAACTCCATTGTTTACAAAAACGTGCGAGGAGGTCGATCATTCTTTTCATTGGAATAGAAAACATAATGATACATAGTCTGCTATCTTTTTTCTCAAAACGCAATACTTCGAGCGGAATCGTGCTGATAATGTGTTATAAAATAAAGAAGATATTGAATACAAAGAAGAAAGACAAGATGAGTTCAATCAGAACTAATTCATTCAGTTGAGTGCATTACATATTTATAGTAGAATGAGCATCTACTCTGATATGGAAATATAATATATGATTCTTGCACACAATAAGATATTCTTGATATGGAATGATAGATTACCGCCCAAGATAGAAGGTGCATAGAATGGAAATATTGACTACCAACATTGCGTGGTGAAATCACTGTAATCTTCAATTAAGATGGGAATGTGAATCACCAAGATTGTATGCTGAGGTGGTTGAGATCTTCAATTGGAAGTATTGTCTATTAGGGAATGATGGATATCCACAATCAATATTATTTATAACAATTTGAGATCAATTTTCATTCTTTTGATTTCTACATCTAAGGTAAACAAGGTAAATATATGAAATGTATTATTTAAAGTAATAACACATGAATATCATTTGTCACATAATGACATGATCCCTTAAATCCATAAAATATTATTTCTTAATAATAAAAAAGAAATCTAATTATGTCAAGTGGTGCTTGTGTCTTAGAATCATATGTGATAGGAGTACTGAAGATAATGGGCAGTTGACTCAAAGTACCCTTGTATACTGGAGTATCAATGTTTGAATCCATTCTAATTTATCTTGACATTTTGAATTTTTTCTATTGGAATGATTTTTACAAAGTAGACACTAAAAAAATTAAATAAAATTATGAAGAACGTGTTTATAGTATAGAATGAAAATTCAAGATACTATTTAAACAGTTTATAAAAGAGAAAGTAGGTTACTTACGACAAAGACGATGATTGACCATGAGCAAATTGTGGGTCTTAAGTGTTATCACTTGTTAGTGAAGAAAAAAATAAAAACAATGGAATATGAAATTAGGGATTTTCATAATCTCTTTAGGTTTCTATTTTCTATTGGTTATCTTTTATTTTTCTAAAAAAAATTAAAAAAATCAATTAGTATGCCAATTGATAAACCAATTAAAATACTAATTAATAAGAAAATCAATACGACTTCTAAAAAGGTTACGACTTCTTTTTAGAAGTCGATTACGACATTAAGTGTATGCTATATGTACAAGAATTTTTTTTTTATTTATAATTATACATCAGGATATATGTATTAATATGACGATTGATATGTACTTGTGTTTACTAATTATGGTTGTGTGCTATTTGACTTGGGTATGTGATCACTACCGATTTCTGTGGACTATACTAGACTTTCAGTGGGGATGCCTGACAGCGCCAGTGCTTGCGCTGGTAGTCACAGGGCTAATGCTTACATAAGTTGAACTCGAAAGTCTGAAATTTGCGTAGCGGGAGGGCAAAAGGTCGCCACTCTGCATCTCCTCTTTTGTCTATATTAAATAATAAAAAAAAACCAATGTATATTGAGGGTATAATAGTTAATATAATTTTTTATATGAACATCTTATATTTCTCATTAACAAGTCCCAACTCCCAACCCTAATGATCTATTGTCAATTTTCATTATTAATTTTTCATTTCGACATACCAAGCTTATTTTCATTCCATAATCTATTCTAAACAACACTTATCAAAACATTTTCATTTTTGACCAAAAATAAAAAAGAATTCTTATATTCATTTCTTTTAAATAGGAAAAATAGAGATAAATTTTGATACAAAAAGGCCCTAAGAAGAATTGAAGAATGATTATTTATTGAACCCAAATCCAATGCTAATACATTACCAACAAAATAGTATGTAGTTTAAAAGATAGTCGTACGTCCATTACGATTTATTTCCATTCGTATCCATTTGGGAGAGTCTATATTAAAAACTAACTGTAAAAAAACTAATATTATACAATTTGGATTTGCTTACATCTGCAATCTTCTACCCCTAAAAAAAACCATCTCTAGATGCAATCTCTTGATAGTGGAAACTTAAGTAATTATTATTTTTAGTCTATTTATCTTATTTATAAAATTGATAACTACTTAATTAGGATCAAATAAGACAACAATATTTTGGGAAAATTGTTTATATATATACAAGTTTCACATATATACCCTTTTAAAAGATAAAAAAAACCTTCAAGTTTCACATATATACAAAAAAATAATTATATACATGTCACAAAAAAGACATACATGATATAGATCACATAATGTAACATAATATATTTATCAAAGAGGATCCATATGGTGTCACTATGCCTACTAAAGTGTAAGGCATCATTATTGCCATTTTTGGTACATGAGATCTTTATCCAAAGTAAGAAATCTTTTCCATAACTTTAATTCAAAAAAGTAAAAAAATTATCAAAATGTCATGCAGATGAATATAAAATATGAAATGACATCTTTCATAATTTTAATTTTTTTAATTTTTTATCTTGAGTTGAAATTACTAATGAAATGCTTGTTTATTCCTCTATTGATTGGACTAATTTATGTTAAAGTGTGATAAAAATTAAAGCTTAGATTTCATTGGCATAGTGGAAAATCAAACCATCCTTTATCAAAAGTTGATTGATTGAATAATCTATATGAAACCATTCCTAAAAAGAAACATATTATCATTCACATGACATCATTGTAATCACCATCTTCTACCTATGGCTTTATTGCCTTTTTTTGCAAGTATGAAAATTTTATCAGGTGTACCATCCATTTCCTTCTGGATGAAGGACATATGTCCTTTAGTTACACCCAAAGGCTAAGATTAAGGCTCTTTTTCGTATCAATTCTCATTCTCTATTATGTAGGGGTGTAAACAGACTGGATTCGGATCGGATAGTGGTAATAGCATATCTGCATCCTATTATATTTGGATGGATTCGGATAATATTCTCATCGGTCTTCGGCCAAATTCAGTTAGATTCAGATGACAATTGGATAATTATTTTCTTAAGTAGATTTTTCTAAATGGACATGAATACATATTGAATACAAGTTTTTGACTACCTGTTTACATTTTTACCATTTTATTTGTGAGGGCTATGTTTGAAATTTAGGAATTTAACCACTTTGGTAGTTATTTTAGTAGAAAATCTAGAAAAATAGTCACATATCATGGGTAAAAAATTTATAAAATAAGAAAAATAAATCTAAATAAGTAACATAATCGAATAATTTTGTCGGACAGATAATAATTGGTAATAAAGGGATATACTGTATCCGCATCTTATTAGTAATCGGACGGATTCGGATACACCTAAATGGACACGGATGTGAATTTGGAAGCGGATTTCGGTTATCCATTTACACCCCTACTATTATGCCTATTTAAAATAAATAAGTACAAGAATTCATTATTGGTCCAAAATGAAAAATGATTTGGTGAATTTCGTCGAAAATAAATTATGAATGAAAAATAAGTTTGGTATCAAAATAATAAATTTATTAAGAAATGATAGTGAACAAGTGAGAAAAGAAGGAAAAAAATATGGTTTTTTATATAAAAAAATGTATTGACTATTTTACCCTCATCTTAACTATAAAATTTTAGGTAAACTTGCACATAAATTAAGAAAATGAAATTCTCACCATAATCTTTGTCTATTATGGATTTTGGAGTTTTTTTTTTTTATTATTTTCAATAAAAATAAATTAATAATAGATGCCAAACAATTTAAAATAATGAAAAATTCTCATAATTGAGAATGATAATTGATAAAAAAAAAAGAGAACTTAAATCAAAATAAAAAATTTTCTATCTTCTAAATCTTACCTCAACCTTTGGATGTAACTGATGGACATGCATCTTTCATCCAGAGGGAAATTGATGTTCCATTTATTTAGGCTGCAACCCCCCGGGTGTTTTTTTGTTTTTTTTTTTTGCTTGTTAATGGTACAGTGGATAAAATTTTTGATTTCTTATTAGTTGGGTTGTGTATTTTAACTCAAGATTCAGGATAGAAAAATTTCACTTTGAACACTAATAAGGTAGATCTCTTACGAATGTAAGGTGATCGAAGGGAGAAGATAAGGGAAAAACCACCACTAATCAAGCTTTTTCTTATAGCGGTAGTATTGATGGTAGATAAACTCGACTCTTGTGTTTTAGTTCATTTTTTAGTCTTTTCGAAGTGAGAGAGAAGGATATTTGCAGTAAAAGGTCAAGAAAGAAGAAACCGAAAGAAAATCAAGCCAAAAAAGTGAAAAGAAAAAGAGTGAAAGAAAAAGGAAGAAGCAGGAAGTCACATAAACGTAATCATTTGTCATACTACTGTTGCATATTTCTTTACTAGCTGAGTCTTTCATTTCTAAGATTAATGATACACAATTATAAAGTTTCAACATTGTGGCATTTAAAAAATTTCTTTTCTTTTAATTTCCTCTAATTCCTTAGAAGTGTGATGGTGGCATAGTTTAGGGTAGACATGTTGATACTTCATAGGCATGGTGATACAATCGTAATGTAATATCACTAATTAGGGTCTTGCACTTTGTGTAGGAATTATAGGGTATCGTATAGACCTGTAAATGGATAGCCAAAATCTGCATCCGAATTCGTTTAAGAGTGTAAAATTTCTAATCCGAAAATATTCGTATCCATCCGCTAAGCATCCGGATTTGGATTCAGATAATTGCTTATCAGGATCGGATAATATCTGGATAAATTTTTATCTAGATAGAGTAAAGTATTCAACATTTTTTCTTTGAAATGGATGATAATCGGATTTGGGAACCGGTAATTATCCGGTTAGAGTAAAAGTTTAAATATTTTTCTCTAGAAAAGGGGTTAATAATCAGATTTGGAAACAGGTAATCGGATAATCGGATTTTGAAAATTGGAAAAAAAAAAAAATGACAATCACCAATCAATAATCGGATAATTTATCGGATTGGATTATTATTGGATATCCAATAAAGTTCCGAGTTCAAATTCGGATGCCTACTCTAAATTTTTGGCAGATTCAGATTCGGATTTGGATAGCGGTTTTGCTAATCATATTCGAATTCAGATGATGGTATATCCGAGCCGAATCTGATCCGTTTGCAAGTCTAGTAACATATACCCATCTAATGTTGAACGTATGATTTCTTTAAGACCTACATAATACTCTTAGTATTCAACCCGTAAGTAATAGGATGAAGATTCTCTCCAACTCCTTACCACAGGGTGAAAGGACAACTCTGTCCTTACCCAAAATCCAACAACTCATAAGTAAGATCAAGAGTTAAAGTCCCCTTAAGAAGCTAGACAATTTTCATCAATTCTATTATTCTCGTCTAATTATTTTTAAAATATATGGTGGAGACTTTGGAGGAAGTGGCAAAAGTGGTGGTTGCACTTTGGAAGGACAAGAACTCTTGGAGATCAAAGGTGAAATTGTAGACTTGGAACTCATATCCTAAATATCTATGGGAAGCCAAAAAGGCAAAGCAGCAACACAAATTGATCCCAAGAACCATTAAACGGACTTGTCTCGAGTATATTCTTTCTCCACTTCCAAGAAAAGAGAACTGTAAAAACGAGACAACACAAAGCACAGAAGAATCCCTGGAGTATGTATACGTGGATGGGGAAGCAAACAAGAACCGAAAGCAAAAGGAAATAGGCAATAATTAAAAGCCATAACTGTTTAACTATAACTGTAACTGTTAACTGTTACCTCACAGAATGGGAGGAGCTTAATTCTTGGTGGTATGCAAAAAACACTGAAATCTCAGTAAATTTTTATGTTGTTTGTCCGTAGAAAAGGGGCTAGTGGTGAGATGAGCGTAAAACTGAAATTAGAAGGAATTAGGGTTTATGGTTGGGTTAATGAAGGTTTTAAGTGTGAACAGAAACAGACCTTCGGTTGCGCGCGGGTGGTGGTGGTCGCTGGTCGGCACCTTGCCGGTTTTCTAGTAGAGTCCGGAAAAACAGTTTTCCTATGCAGCTTTGTTAAGAGACTGTTTTGACACCTTGATCTCAGGCTACAATTTTGGCCCACACACGATTACACCAAGGTCTACACCTAGTCAATGTAAAACTTGATGTTTGAGTTCTTGAACTTGACTTGAATGTTGTGCATTTAATGCGCATCAAAGACTTAGTCGAGATCGAAATCTCCAAAAATTTGATTTCAACCGTCTGTTTCGTAGGTGGTTGAAACTGAGACGGACGGTCGAGATCTAAACCTTAGTTGAGATTTCGATCTCAACCATTGGTAGCAACTGAAATTGAACCGAAGAGTTCTATGTTAGGGAGAATGACCCTGCATTAGACTTGTAAATGGATAGCCTCTAAATTTGCATTCGTATTCGTTTAAGGGTATTTGTATCCAAATTTTTCTTACCGAAAAATATCCATATCCGTCCGTTAAGCAACCGGATTCCGATAATTGCTTATTGGATCGGATAATATTCGGATAAAAATTTATCCGGATATAGTAAATGATTCAACATTTTTTCTCTAAAAATAGATGATAATCGGATTCGGATACCGATAATTGATAACCGGATAATCAAAAATTAGAAATTATCCGGTGAGAGTAAAATATTAAATACTTTTCTCTAAAAAAGAGGTTAATAATTGGATTTGGAAACCGATAATCAGAAATTGAAAATTAGAAAACAAAAATAAAAAAGATGACAATCACCAATCAATAATCGGATAGTTTATCCGATCAAATTATTATCGAATATCCGATAAAGTTCCGGATTCGAATTCGAATGCCTTTTCTAAATTTTTGCCGGATTCGGATTCGGATAGTGGTTTTTCTAATCAGATTTGAATTCGGATATTGGTGTATCCGAGCCGAATTCAATCCGTTTACAGGTTTACCCTACATCAATGTGGATCAATGATGGAGCAAAGGAAGTGCATAAGAAAGGATCAACAACAATAAGGTTTTCTACCTTTAATGAGAAACTAGATTGACAATTTCTCATCCTCATATGTCTCAGCACAGGAGGTACACTTTTTGCACAGAATCCGTTTCCCCAAAAATCAGTTTAGAAGTATACACACTTCAGAGGTATCTATCAATTAGACCCAGTACTAAAAGAGAATACACCAGATGTCACTCTCCTGTAGTACTCTTGAAAACGCATCTTCTTTTGCTAATTTTCCCTTTTCAGAACTAAACAACTGTAATGTCATCTCATCTGACTGGACATCTCACCTATCTAGAGGCCCGGGGAACTAAGTGGGTTGCTTTTGGTGTCGGCACAGCCTGAATCTTTGTCGGATTCTTCACCATCACAAGTTCCTCAACAGTAATTACATTTGAGAACTACTTTCTTTCTCAAAACCCACACCACAGATGTCAAAACCCACACCACAGATGCTGAAAGTACATGAGTGATACCGTTAAGAAGCAAACTCACAATTTGGCTTCTTCCCATGCTCCAACTTCCTACAATTATGGTCTCTCTGCATCAATCTCCATCATCCAAACACAACACTGAATGGAATTTATTGTAGTCCCAACCATTTGCTGCCATGACCATCACCACCTCTGTATGTATTCCATCACAATAGTCTCTTTCCTGTCACTGTTACTGGAAAGATTTCATGCTATACTGCTTGACTCTTGCTGCTGGGATTTCAACTTCTGATCTTACATCTAAGATTCTTTTCCATGTATGGGTTAGCCATAAAAATCCTTGGTCCCCACAAAGGATATTAAGTTTATTTATATAGCAGATGCTGGTGGGTAATGGGATGAGGTAGTCAACCTTAGTGGAGGTAAATGTCACTACCCTGCTCAGCAAGATTTTTCCATTACCATCTGAACCCTAAAGTCTCCTCAGACTGTCTCTTTTCCTGCTTTTGTAATTTCTTTCTTTTTTTCTTTTCTTTGCCCCTTCTTCTCTCCTTCAATTATTTGGCACCATCTTTCTTCTTCTAGAAGGTATACCTTCTCTGTGAAGTAAAATAATAAATTGATGCCCACTTTAACATATCAACAGATTTTGGTGCCACAGGTATACACTTGTCATCCCCCATTACCACGGCCGCAGTTGCATCATTGCCTTTAACTGGGAGAGCTCAAATTCCTCCATCAGCCCTAACTTGCTTTTCAAGTTGTGTATTCATTATCAAATTATGTGATGGTGACAACAACAGAAACAACTCAAATTTTGATACAATGAGATTATCCAGCTTGCCCAGCTGAAAAAGGCCAGAGCTTCACTATCTTCACCAGGAATTGACAACCACTTGCTCACCCCAAAATATGCAACAAAAAGGAAGAAGAAAAGTAGAATGAATAGCTTGATTTCCATTTACCAATTTCAACCCACTTAAAAGGTCGGTTGTTCATTTAATTCTAAGCTGCAATGACATATAATCATACATGGAGCACTTGCATTTCACTCAAAAATAGTGCCCACATTACACAAGCTATCCAAGTGGAATATGTCCATTTGTTACCAGATCCGTTTTTTCAGGGCCATTCTCCATGCTTCTGCTGTTTACACAGAAATTGCAGATCTTAACAATATTGAATCCTATCAAACATCACATCTCAGAATCATATGCAGAAAGGGGAAATAATCATTCATGTCAGATCTTGAAAGACATTTACAGTAGGAATTGAACTTTGATAAAATCATAGATTTTCCAGACCACACATTAGCCCAAAATTATTGGATTATAGCATTAAAACCTAGTGGAATTCATGAAGGAAATGCATAATAACAACCAAAGCTAGTCAACTAGGTCATAGGTTACAAACTACAACAAAGAATAAATGCTACGATGTTCACAAGAATCTCCGTCTCATGACTTCTAAGTAAAATACTAAATCAAGGTCCCATACAGTTGCAGGTCAAAGATGTGAGAGGGGATTAATTTAAAACAGTGAATGGAGACAATTGGCCATAATATTATAGGTAGCTTCCTAATTAAAATGCTGATTGACCTTATCAAATAGATTCCATAGTTGCTCAGGAGAAATGAAGTGAGGATGATATAACTTAAAAAAGAGAATGGAGACATTTGGCCATGATTTTATAGATAGCTTACAGACTAAGGTGCTGACTGAACTTATCAAATAGCTTCCCCAGCCAAATCTTATTTTCTTGTTCAAATCCAAGTAATTTGGTCCAAAGTGAAGTAAAATTTAATTACTATATTTCTCAAACACAATCATTTCTGCCAATGATCAGAAACTAATTATTTTCCCCATCCCTTCAATTGACTATCAATCAAACAAGGCCTATGATAATATAATCTCATATGCATCTATGTCTCCACATATAAGAAAGAATCACGGAAGCCAATAATGCCTGTATCCATACATTAACCATGAATACAACAATTATTTAGTAAAGGGAAAATTATTGAGAACCCCTTGTACTTTGGCAAAATTACTATTATCCACTCCACACTTACTGAATTACCAACAGACCTCCTCTGAGTAACATTGTCAGTCTCCTGTTAGTTTTCAATATGCAACGACAATTATACCTTTGTAATCCTTCCATAAAAAACCTAATACTTTTTTGTACTTTGGTGAAATTACTCTTACAACCCATGCATTTTTCTCTATCACTAACAGACCCTTCTATTTTTAGATGGGCATGCTATTACACCCATAATGAATGTTGTATCATTTTTTCATAATGCTCAAATTAACCCTGGAGGATAGATCTTCTAGGAAATCATCACTTCACCCTTCTTCCTTCAACTTTTTCTTCTTCTTCATACAACTCTGCTCCATGACTACTTCTGGTGCAATTAAACAGTCAAAAACTATTCCAAGTATCACTATCAAAAAACTTATGAAAAGATGATTCCAGAGGTGGAAAACAGAAGCAGAGCTGACTACTGGACATGATTTCTCACTTTCTCTCTCTTATGCACAACTTTGACTATAGCTGCACTTTTGTGATTCTTGTGAGAATCACAACCTCCTCTATGGTTCTCTGTCATCTGCTTCGCAGAATCTTTGAATCTTCTCTTTCAATGTCTATTAATGGCTGATTTTTATGTCAGGAAATGATATGAAACCCCAAAGTTTTGCCTGTGATCTTTTTACTTTTTTGAAACCAGTAGAGGGGGTCAAGAAGAGCAGAGTCGTATATAGTGTCTTAGTAGAAGGGTAATAATGTTCTTTCTGAAAAAAACTAACAGCAAGCAAATGCTGTTAGCTAGTAGAGGTGGCCCGTTAGTAATTTTGCACAGTGTGGGGGGTGTAACAGTAATTATGCCAAAGTACAGACGGTGTTGGTAATTTCTTAAGAGGATTCTAAAACCGAGGGTTATTGTTGACATTATGAAAATGTCACATAAGCCACCTCAGCCATTAACAGACGGATGTTAATGGTAGGGAGTATAACATAAAGACTTCCAAACTACAGTGGTTTTGTTACTAATTCAGTACGTGCAGGTTGGGGGGGGGGGGGGAGGTTGACCAAAATTTCATCAAATTACAGGGGGTGTTAGTAATTTCCCCTTTTAGTAAATAATACTAGTCTCAAGAATATAGAGAAATTATCTATACAACTAAAGCATGGCAAATGGTTCTCAGCCCAAGAATGACAGTTTAAGCTTGTTCTTGAAAGAGACGTGACAATAATTAGCACCAGAGGCATCACATCCAAGGAAGCACAAAGAATTTAACATTACGTATGGCTTGTAGCCTTGTATTTGATATGAAGAAACTCCAATAAAGTCTTCTAGAAATTGAAACCAAGGCACTGATACAAATTATACGCTCCAAGCAAAAGGAAGACAACATACTATAGGCCCCAGCCTTACTCTCACATTATGACATGGTTATTGTAAGTCATCATTGATAGCAAGCAATAACTTTCTCCAATCTCAAAGAACTGTAGAAGGGCAATGATTAAAATCTTCTGGCTAAGAATATATACACACATTCATTTGCCATCGGATGCGACATTCTTGTGGAACTAATTCGCTCAACAGTTGAAAGCTGGGTTGCCTGTTCAATTCTATCAATACGAACTTGACACCTTACGTGAACTTCAAACAATGAACTGACCATCAGAATTATAGGTGATGGTTGTTCACTCAGTTGAACTGCTTGTATGAAAGACACCATAGTAAAGGGATTACCAGAATGTTGTCATACACATAGACCTAGGATAGAAAGGTGTATCTGTTTAGTTACCATATGTAGTACAGTTGCTTGTTTTATTTAGAGGATATAGTTAGATGAGTCCCAATCAGTTGAGAGAAAAATTCCCGGACACTAGGTCTGAAATGCACCTAAAAGATGTAAGGACAGTATATATAACAGGAGTACTTTATCGAATATTAGTAATAAATAAGGCTGGGAAGTATAGTGCACTAGATATAAATGAGACGCAAGGTAACCACTTGGAAGGTCCTACCAAGTCCAGACTCAACTAGATTCGACTCTGAGAAGCTTAGATATTGATAGTGATATACCATTGGAATTGATAAAGATAATGGTAGATATTGAAAATCTTGGGAAGGCAAAGATTTTCAGCATACCATGGAGATGTTTAAATATGCACATGGTCCACACACTTGGCTCCAAAATTAAGGTTCATAAATGCTGAAGAAGAAGATCATGGACCATGGTAGATGCAAAGAAGCACAGATGATTGTATGCAAAATTGTTGGTCTAAGTGCATCCTAGATGGTTCGGGACCCAACTCACCAATCATCAGTTAGTAAGTAAAGCATCTTTTATATAGAACTTGGCACGGAAAAACAAAAGACTGGCTAATCCAGGAGAAACCCTCGGGACTAAGGGTCCTACAAAGGCTGGTTAGGCATGTTCTAGTAGGGTTAGTGTCCTAGGGAAGTCACTAAACCAAGATAGGAAGCATCATATAGGCTGACAATGATGCAGATTAAGAATGACATAAACTATAGTAATGAACAATAAAATCTTAGTTAACATGCGCTAACTAAACATAAGGTCAATTCCAGAAAATTGGGGTGGAGATCAGGACTCAGGAGCAGCATAACATTATACTGTTGCAAGTTCTTTCAAGGTTGCAAAACAGTAGAAGTCATGCAACTCCAAAAGATGCAATCAATAATGAGAAGCTGCTAATAAAATGAATGCAAATAAATCATAGCATGATATTACTACCTGGGTTAAAAGAGGAAAAGGGAAATAAAAAACAAAAAAGAATCTGCAGTATTGGGGCAAAATAATAAGGGCAAAATGATAAGCTAGAGAAAGAAAAGAAAAGAAAAGAAAAGAAAAAAAAAAAAAAAAAAAAACCCCTATCTGCTGAGCGCATGCATGTAAAGTTGAAACAAAAATTTCCAGAAGTCCCAGAACCACTTGTAAGACACTTGAGAAATTGGTATTCAGTTGAATAATTTTCTTGGATCCTAGGAATAAGTAACAAAAGGAATAATCTGTAAACAATGAAAACTTTTGGAAATGAAGCACATAAAAAATTTGACCATAATAAAGTTGTATTTTTTAGCAAAATAGATTTACCTGCTTGGGGTTAAAGAAATTTCCATATTAAATATAGATCACCAGAGGAGAATGGTGGAATGCAGGTACACATTTTCTTCTCAAAGGAGATAAGCAAAAATGAAAAAACACACCTATGACATGAAACTTCTTAAGCAACAAGCCAAAAGCCACAAATATCTGCAAAATGTACAAATTACAACTACATACATCATAATGCATGTGACAAAATTCCCACCTTCCAATATGTTGACTTCTAGTCTTCATTGTCATTGTCATTGTCATTGTCATCATCATCATCATCATCATCATCATCATAAACTTCTTCTTCCTCCTCTTCTACATGTTCTTCTACTTCTTGGTCATCATCATTCACAATGAAACCACCAAGATTATCTTCATCGTCGTCCTTTTCATCTTCACCTTGACCAGAACGGACAGTTTTACTCGGCCCTAAATGTGTAATACTACTTCCCATGTCCTTAGAGGCTTTGCCATGGTCTTTTGATCTAGTCACAGAGTGTCTGGGCCTTTTTGCCTTATTTATTTTTTCCATTTGTACTTTCTCATCTTCACTCTCACCTGCCCAGTCCTCATCATCAGTTCTTTTATCTTGCTTCTTCTTTTTTCCAATAATTTGCCTCCCTCTTGACCTATTTCTCTCAAGCGGTTCTTCATCTTCAATATCTTCCTTTGGTTCTTCAAGGTACCACTCCCAATCATTTATATCACGAACCATTTTCTTTGGATAGCGGTCAAATTCATGCCCCATTACCACAAAACCAAACTCTGTTTTCCAAAGAAGGAATGAATTAGGACATCCAACATATAAAGAATGAACATATCTATGATAAACCAGAACCAATGATTTGTGGGACAGCCATCATATAGATCTTTTACATTTACACATGTCACATCTTTTTTTTTTTGGGTGGGTCGGGGGGGGCGCTGGTTTACCATACTTTAATAATGGTTCCAATATGACATTCTCTTTTTGTCCCTAATCTTTCAATCTTCGTTTGTCTGAGTTGCTTTACAACTGTGTAACTAGCCTGTAATGTAACATGTACGCATTGCTGTTGGTTTGAGTTCACACTTGATTCATTATTAACTCACAAGTTGCAAGATATAATACTACATATGTGAGGAAAAGGCAGAGAAGAGCATACATAAATACATACATCAGAGAGGAAGAACACAAACAATGGTTTTTCATTATCAGCAGATGGAACTTAATAACTGTGACAATAAAAGTTTTTCGGTTTTGGTAGAAACTTAAATAGTATTTTTTTTATGTGAATATCCCAAATTAAGACATTTTTTCTATTACATGAAACTCTTTGGTAAGCATCATCATTTGGATGATTTCTTTGGAAAGTACCAATGCTTAATACAAGTCTCATAAGTACAGGACGGCAACAACTCCAACAGTACATGATCATATATTTTTGAGGATCTAATGGAGAGGATTTGCTGTACTTTAGTCCATTTAGAAACTTAAAAATGATTTCAACATGTTTTATCCCACTAAAAAGTGTTTGGCTTCTTTCCTTGTTGAGTAATAACTTGGAATATTTGTTCTGAGAAATTCCAAAATAAGTAAGAACAAATAGTCCATCTCAAAATGAAAGACCCATGCATGTGTGTGGTGGTTTTCATAAACAAATGCACATTGCCATCTCACTTTTTCCATTTGAAAGTTTTTGTATAAAATAAAATGCCCACAGTGACATCAGAATAGCTGTAATGTCTGTAAATTATATACTAAATTACTAATCCTTAGAATTTCATTAACCTAAAGCAAATTTCTGACTGATGTGAATCAAATGTATTTATTAAACTATCATGCATGTGCTCTCCTAGCCCCAAGTAGCAGGGACCTTGTGCAATGGGTATGACCAACTTTTATCATGCATGCAGCCCCCTAAAATAGTCGAGTTTTATCAAACATGTTATCACAATGAACTACAAACTAACAGAAACCACAAGGCACACAGCTTGGTGGTGGCACAACTCCTGGAATTACTGAACTGAACTTTTAATAACTTGAATCCTAACATGTTACCTTTCTCCATAGGAGTCAAAGCTAGGGATCAGGTTCAGCTATTCCAATTAGGATCATACAGAATTATCCATAATCTGCCCTAGCCCTAGAATTCCCCTCCAAGTAAGCAACATGTACCATATGAAGTCTTGTGTGCTTGACTCAACTAGAAGTCTCCCAGCAGGACACAACCCCAACAGTGAAAAGGACTAAATTGGACACAATTTCAAATCCTATTTGATATGAAGATACAATTGCCAAAACTTATCAGTTACTTTCCCAAGAAAGACAAGCCTAAGCTGAAATAAACAGTGATCCAAAGGCATAAAATTGACAGATTTCTAAGTGGGTTGGAGCTTATAATTGACTGAAATCGACTGAGCCCATTTCAGGTCCACAAAATGTTGAAAAATAGTTAATTCTTTGTCTTTCTTGCTTTTCAAATTAGTTCCAGTCTTTTAGGAGTTTGTCGTCTGATTTAGCCCAAGCTGTTTTCCCATTTTGAGGAGGTAGTTGGAATAACGGATCTATGTAATCTGGGTGTAACAAGACTCAATTTTTTTGGTGTTTCTGATATCCTTTATTCCTACTTAATAGGCCTTTAACGTATTGGATGAATGCTGTTGAAGTTCTTCATCTTCACTCTGTTTTTCGCTATTTCTATTTTAAACCTCTGCTGTTTCGTTCTCTACTCAAACATGAATTTGAGTATTCCTCTTCAGTGCCATGAAAACATAAGATTTGCAACATCAACAATTCACAAGGATTTTGCACATTTGAGAGCCAATTAATCGTTATAAAATAAAATACAGGAAAGAATCCAGAGAAACAAACCTATAACGGGGTCAATATCTGAGACGTTCAACGATTCAAAACCAAAGCTTTCGTCCTCCTTAACCTTTCCATCGACGTTTTGAATACTTTCTGCCATTTCCTTGTGTTTTGAAACCCTTTGGCTCCACTCCACCGCCTTCGTGGTGCATTCCTCATTTCCTTCAGTGGCTTGAATCCCAGTTCTCTTCAATCTATACAAGATAGGTTTCTTTGCAGAGACACAGAACCGATCATCGTCTCTGATTTCCCCTCTATCAAACCTCCGAAAAGCTCTAACATCGCCACTGCTACTGCTGAAGACCCAAATAGGATTTTTCCCCAAAACTTCAAAAGAAATCATAGGTTCCGATTTTCCAATCCTGGAAGACGTGTTTACTTCAAATAAAACATGGCGGCGGGAGATTGTTCTATCATTGGATGGAAATCCTAACCCTCTTCCACACTCCTGAGAGCCATTACTAACTAGTATTCTCGAACTATCTTCGCCTTCAATCTCCATGAAAACCTTCCCAGACCATTCAATCTATCAAACTATTCAACTATGGAGCAGAGGGAGAAGCAAGAAAGATACAGAGTTTGAGACACCTAGGCACGTTGGCGGGGACAATTAAATTTTTTTCTTTTATTTTACAAGAAAATTACAAAAAAGTCCTTCTTTTTCCTGAATATTACACCGCTGAAGAAAAGTTTAAAAACCCTAACCGCTTTTGCTCCGTCGTCTTCTATGTTCTTTCGCCTTGAAAAGGTGTTTTGCTTCCTTCTTGCAACTACTAGAGAATCTGCTCTGCGTAATCGAGAAACCATCAAATGCCGGATCAAAATCCTTCTGTTTTTCCTATTCGTCGCCGGTCTCATCTTAAGAGTGAGACTGTGCGTACCCTTGCTCGAATCCTCTCTCTGTGTACTGATGAAGCTCAATGTTTGCCTGCCATTAAGACTTCTCAGGAGGCACCGACGCTAGGTAACTGTCGATCCTCTTGTCTAACTCATTTGGATTTGTTCTAGGTTGTTTTCTTCATCTCAATTGGCATTAGTCAGTAACCCTTGATCATTACCTTTGATGTGTAGGTACTCGAGATAGCAAGCAAGAACCTGAAGGTTTGTCTTCTGAGAATGTTAAATTTGTTGGGATCCATAATAGAACTTCCTGTCCTGAACAAACAGTGACTGATGAATTAGAAAATAGAATGAGACCGGAAGTTGATGACAAATTAGGATGTCTAGAAGTTTCTGAACCTGCCGATATGTCAACGGAAAAAGACCTAATAACCAATAATGATGTTGTCTCCAATGATGATCACTCAGAGAATATTGTTTCAGAACAAATTGTTGTAAATAAATCAGACGAAATGGGCGAAATGATGGAGGAGGATACGGAGCACCCTAAATTGTCCAGCGAGAATGCTGGAGTGATTGGTTTTTCAAATGAAACTTCTGTACTCGAACAAATAGTGACAACCGGATTAAACTGTAGAACCAGACTGGAAAGAAATGAGGCTATTGAGTGTGGCATTGATACTCACAGTCCTTCAAGTAGAAGAATGGAGAAAGACTCAAGTGATACCTATTTTAATAATTCTCTTCTGGAACAATATGATGTGGTGGAAACAGGTGATGTGGCGGGACAGGGGGAGTACAAAACTAACTCAGATTTTTCTATCAAGAATAGTGAAGAATTTGGTGGTCAAGATGGAGCTTCCGCTCCTGAACTAGGAGTAACAGTTGAGTTTGGCCAAAAAATGGGGCTTAAAGGAAATAGTGATCATCCTCCAGCTGATAATCTTAAAGATAGATGCATATCACTGGAGAAAGATCAGGTTGCAGATGATGTTGGTGCTTGGATTGATAACTATAATAATGATGTACTTGTTTCAAAACATATTGATGTGGAACAATTGCCTCACATGCCCGATGCAGTAGAGGGTGAACTCTTGAATTCCAAAAGTGTGTTGGAAAATGACCTGATGGCAAAAGAGTTCACGATGGACAAGAATGATGAGGCTTCATTGTCTGATATAATGAAAAAACTAGAATATGAAATGCATCAGAATGAATTGGACTTGAAGGAATCAGCTTCTTATAAGGTTTCAGCTGGCTTTGTTTCAGATAGGGAGATTGAAGAAGGTGAAATTTCTGATGATTCGGGGGCTTCTAACCACTCAGTTTATTCTTCCTCTGAGGACGCTGCTGTATCACAAAGTAAGGGAGAGGGTGTCATGAATAAAGAGATGTTCTTTGATAAATGCAATGAACATAAAGAAGAATATGGAGGTTGTGTTCAAGCTGAGCGCAGTGGAAGAAAGAGAAAGGTGGAGGAAGCCGGACCTGGTATATTGGTCAGAAATCAGAAAGAGAAAGACAATGGCCCCAAAGAAGACATCAATTGCGCTATTTCTGCTGAAGGTTCACAGATGCGTGAAAAAATCCCAGATAAAACTGTGACTCAATCTCCTTCATTGACATCCCAAGAAAAGGTATATTTTTTGTTTGTTGCCATCATCCCTCTGAAAGTGTACGTTTGTCAACTTGATGTCTATTTCCTTTTCTTTTACCTGGTTAGGGTATTGATTTTTTTCTTCTTTTCTTTTGTTGCTGTTGTTGTTGTTGGATGAATAGTAAATACATTAAACAACCCAGAAGGGGAGAAAGAAGTGTTTTTTTTTTTTGGGGGGGGGGGAGAGGCGCTAGGAAAGCCTTGAAGTAGGCTATTCTGATAGATCTAGGCCCCAGGTAACATGTTCCTTTGAGAGTCGATAAAAGGCTCTTGGGAAAGCTAGGTAAGCTTGAGACTAATATCCTTATACTTGGCCTTCTGAATTGTGGTTCTTTGAATTGTCACTGGAATGATGTATGTAGCATGTTCCACATCCAAAATATATTTCATTGCTCATTGTACAACCTTCTTGCATCTGGAGGAAATATTGAGTTTTGGTAGTAGTCCTTTAGGTCATCAGTCAGGTGTTCTTTTTAGACGAAAAGTGGTTTGGCTCTAAAGAGTACTGGTTTGGATCTCACAAAATGATGCTCCATCTCTGAGAAGAACTAGAACCTATTTGGGCATTATTTCCTTAGAATAAACCTAGGGTTGGGTTGTATCCGTTATGGGCCTTGCCATGGGTATAAGCTATAATCGGCCTCTTCAAAGGGCCCAAAGTATGGGTAGAGTAGGTACCACATGGTTTGATTCAAAGATTAGAGTTTGTACAACTTTACTCTTGGTTCAAATTAAGTTAGAGCTATTGGGTCAACTTAAGTTAGGGTGTAAGAATCTTTTTGGATTGTAATTAAGTCCATTGCACTCCCATGTAAATAGCTGGGGTCATTCTATATATTAGTTAGAATTTCTGATTCTGTACTTGGCTTTAAACCTCCATATTTAGTACTGCATCATGAATGAGTAAAATCGAATGAGAGAAAACGATTTTTGCTGTGTGTAATTGAGGCTGCAGCTTTCTCCAATGTGAGAGTTATCTTGTCTGGTGAGTAACATCTGGACAAAGCTTGGTGAGTAATCCAGGTTGCATGCTCTTCATGTGTAATGCTCAAGTTTCTGGTTGGAGTTTATTTGTGGTTTTTCTACCTTCCACAACTCATATTAGTAGGTCCACACATAAAAGAGGGGCGCCATGGAACACTCAAGGCCTCTCTTATTGTGCCCAAATTGTCCACAATGGTCACTTGATGTAGCTGCAACTGAATGAGGGCCAGTTCTTCTAAGATCATTAAACACGATCAGCTCAAATAGGACCAACAAAGGGCTTGTTGATCTTAGAGATACGTGTTGAACATTTTAAAGACAGTAAACTAAGGTCTATAGGTGTTAGTTTGGATGGAACTTGGAAGAGATGTAGGTAATGATATAGGGATATGATCTTCAAAGTTTGGTTGGGACTTTCGGATTGGATTGCTAAATTGGAAGATATGGGGGTTCCTGCTTTGAGGGTTTTAGGGAGCATGAAAGGTGTTAGTTTGGATGGAACTTGGAAGAGATGTAGGTAGTGATATAGGGATGTGATCTTCAAAGTTTGGTTGGGACTTTCGGATGGATTGCTAAATTGGAAGATATGGGGGTTCCTGCTTTGAGGGTTTTAGGGAGCATGAAAATTCAAGATATATATATATATATATATATATATATATATATATATATATATATATATATATATATATATATATATATATATATATATATATATATATATATATATATATATATATATATATATATATATATATATATATATATATATATATATATATATATATATATATATATATATATATATATATATATATATATATATATATATATATATATATATATATATATATATAGTTTGAAAGTGCATGGTCAGGATGTGGTCAAACTAGGATCTAAGGTCACTTGGGCTGGAGTGATGATGTGCCTAAAATGTGGGACAGATATAACAGTTAGATTGGTGTGGATCTGAGATTGAATTTCGGGTATCTTGGGAAGTCCAAAAATTCAAGAAAATAGGAAAAAAAAGGCGATCAGAGAAGGAGAATGGTGTAGGTTGCCAGTTAACCGATGGGGAGCTTTGTTGATGCTTAGATTGGAATGGCTTTTGGAAGGTTGTCTATTCAGCTATAGCAAGGATTTGGCTTCATTTCGCCATGAACATTAATGGAATACTTAACTTTGGATCTTCTATGACAAAAATTGACATAAACAATAGCTGCAGCAGCAACACACACATAAATGCACTCAAGGCTTGAAGGGAAAATAATCTAGTATCAACTGTAGTATATTCTAATCAATAGGGGAGCTATTTACTGCCTTACATAGAAAGTCTTTAGTGAAGTTGAGGCTTATAAACTGACTTAAACTAGGAAAATAGAAACTGACTCAGACTCTGAAAACTGAAACAGAACATAATAAAAAAGACTATCCTGGCTTTATAATTAAACTTGGGTGGTATTTACATAATTAAACTAACTAAACTAATTAACTAACATAATAAAAAAAGACTATCCTGGCTTTATAATTAAACTTGGGTGGTATTTACATAATTAAACTAACTAAACTAATTAACTAACATACTTTTGTACTTGGCCTACAAGTTAAACCTTTGTGCTCATAGAATAGGTCCATGACCACATAAACCTATTGACAAAGGTCCAACAACCATATTTATCAAACCTAGGTTGATTTCAATGGGAATTACGCCTATTTGGTACTAGATCTGTATCATCACACCTAAGTGTATTTCTGTCATCTCTATTGGGTGGTAGTTGGCCTCTTTCTGCACCTTGCCAGTCTCTAAGGGAGCTAAGGTAAGATCAGATAGAGCCACGGATGGAATATTTCCCATAGCCGATCTTCAAGCCTCCTGACTTTTAAGTAGCTGTAAACATCATCTGAGGGAAGAGGCAACTGGCCCAAAATCTGTACCTGGATTGGTTCATAATTTGGGTTCAGCCCAACCAGGAGAATCAGGGCAATGTCCTTCTCTAGTGTTGTCCTCAGGGTTGGATGATTAAAGGTCCTTATAATGATCGTACTCCTAGAGGCCAATAACTGTGTTATAGTACCAAAATTATCCTGTCTCCCCGCTTCATTATGATAACTTTCTGAACAAGTTGGTAGAATTTAGCTGGTTACCCAATGGATCATAAGTTTCATTGACACATCCATAATATCCCTGGCAGTCTCCTTTTGCATAATCCTCATCCTAATTTCAGTCTTCATAGAAAAATCAATTGTCATAACAATTGAGCCTTAGGTCTCTCATTTCTAATATGTTGGATCACTTGGATTAGGTGCCTTAATGGTGTCGGTAATGTACTCCCAGCTTCCCCCAACTTCACAGAGATATCTGTATAGGATGAGCCAATCCAACTAATCGCTATTAACCAACTTGACACTGGAGATCTGTTTGGTGGGGTTCTTTAGGTAACCTAACTATGGGAACCGCTAGAATCACGAGTCGAAGCTTTCACAGAACCATTGATGTCAAACATATTGTAGCAACACATAGAGAAACGTGGGGATGATATCCACACCAAATGAAAAATGCATATTGCATCCAGTACACCTTCTTGGTACTGAAAAAAATTTAGCAAGGAGAAAAACCACAAAGCTGGAAGGAACCCATATCAAATACACCATTCAGAGATCTCAGGACAATTCAAAAGGTCCAAACTAAGTAGCGCATAAATACAATGACTCAATGAGACTGGAAATAACATACATAGCATCTCAAATGCAAGGAGCATAACTACCAATGCTGGCTGGTACCTGGAATCTATGGGGGATGTGAGTTGTGTTCCAACGACTCTTTTCCTTAAGACCCAAGATCATGTGGAGGTTGCATGGGCCCTTGGGGGACTCAATTGTTCTTGCCTTTGTTGAGATCCAATAGCCCGAACATCACAGGAGACCTTCTCTTAGTGCTTCAATAGGTTTTGCCAAAGACCTATTTTATGATTCTTCAAACTTTTCGCATGGTAGGTAGCCTCTTCCTTAGAACCTCTCTGTAAGATAGGGTTTCCAAAGTGAGGAAATTGAAAACTTGTAGTTTAACTTTCAGACCAGAACTGTGGGCTCTGGTACCAATTTAAAACTAAGGACTGTAAGAGAACAAGGTGAGAAAGGAGAAGATGACAACTGGGATCATGTTTTTCCTTTGGATGAATTCTGGGGATCATGCTTGTGGGGATAAGAATGCCATATTGAATCATGATCCAGTTGGTCATTATTAGTGAAATTACCTACTCATTCTAACATAAGATAGCTAGTGAGCTACAAAGGTAAAAACACATTGCAACATAATATCCTAGTACCCAAAGTACTTACAATTTAAATATGATGTTGTTCTTGTAACTGATCTAGTTTGGTGGTGTTCCTTTCTAGCAAGATGTCAAAGCTCGTGACAAGAAAAAGCGGGGTGGTTCAACTGAGAAGAGAAAGGTACTTCTTTCAAATTCTGGTTAGTGTTATTGTTCATTCAGTTGCTAAGCGGTTCAAATTACTCTGTTAAATCATTATTGTTTATCATACGTTAGGTACTCTGGTCAATACTGCTATATGGATGCAGTAAATCAGCCACCATTAACATTTATACTCATTTTATATGCTTTTGCAGCTTTTTAAATAATTTGTTTCACTGCAATCATGCTTTGCAGCTGAAGAAGAAAAGGAAGCGAGCTGAAAAGAACAAGCTTCTTGGGGTTAGGAGGTTAAAACTAAAACCAGTTTTGAGACCAAAACCAATAGCATATTGCAAGCACTATCTTCATGGAAGATGTCGGCAGGTGGTAACTTGAACCTTTACTATCTCAATGGAAAATATCCGTTGCTTCTGGTCAAGAGAACATATTTTGTCTATATACAATTAGGTTGCATGCACTATTTTTTAATTCAGTCTGAGTCATCATTGCTTCATCCTTGCATTTGACACCATGGGTAGTCAATTTAACATCCTAATATACACTTGGATCATCCTACATATCCCTAGTTTCTTGATTCTACATCGTTTTGAAGTGGGGCGCTACTGTTCCTCCATCTGACATTCTCTTGCTTTCCAAAATATGTCTTTATATTTATCCAGCAAGTCAGTCAACTAGGACGAGCTACCGCAATGGTGATTATATCGTTGGTTTCCTGACTAAATATGGTACCAGAATTTATTAGTCATTTCAGTCACCAATGGTGTTTATTTCCTCAACCCTTCGTTTGTTTGCAAGATAAAAATGGGTGGAAAAAAATTAACATGTGGGACCTACTTATAGTGGGTGGGGGAACAAGAAAGGGAAGGAAAGGTTTTTGTGGAAAAATTGAAAATGTAGGTTCCACTTTTATCATTTTCCTCTCTTTCCCACAGAATACCATTAAAAATGTAGGACTTTAAAATGAGATGGGGTGGGAAAAGTGGGATGCCGCGTCAGTAGACAAGCTTCCTTAACTTAGGGAAGCTTGTTTGCTCAATTTTCCACCCCATTGAACCAAACAAACCATGCTTTGGGATTTGATAGAAAAATTTACTTTTTCCCACCCCACTTCAAAATTTTCAAACGAACTGTGCTTGACTTACCTCACTTGTCCTCTTGGTGGGATATGAATTAATTTTCAATAACATGCTAGGTTGTCAGAAACCATTATATTTGGTTGCAAGTCACAACTATGTGGTTCAGCGCTCATTATTCTGCTTTGAAAATAAACATACTTGCTCTAAGTCTGTAATGCCTGAGTGCTCCTAAAGAAGCTCTGCTTCACCAGAAACATCGTCCCTGTGCTCTTTTAACATTTACATCTGGATGCTGTTTCTTAGCATCAAGAAGCAAAGACTTGAGAGAAAAGAATAGTTTTTCTTGTTTGAGCTCTAGGCTCTTGCATCTTGTATAGATTCTCATACAAGGTTTAAAGTATTGGTAGTGCGTTGGACAATTTTAAGAGACGTATTATATGGTGTCATATCGTATAAGAGATACATATTGAATGGTATAGAAATGCATGGAAATGGTTAAGGTACACCATGGAAATACAGTTTTGGAGCTAAAACAGTATAACTTTATAGTGTGTAATGCATAAACATTGAAATGAATAACAATGTATAACAAGGCAATAGACTTTCAACGATTTGAGTATAAATTCTAGTGAGTGATCTAAGTCTGATGCATTAATAAACTTAGTTTTATGTAAATGTATTGGTTTTTCATAGCAAAAAATAGAATTGGGAAAAAAAAATTCTTGATTTAAACACAAAGATCAAGTTATTCTGAAACCTACTTTTCATTTTTTGTGAAATCTCCATTCTTCTATGGAGTCTTCTTCAATCTTTGATCTCAAAATCAAAATCATAGTTTTCTAGTCATGTGCTCTATCAGCATGTTTCAATTGGCGTGTTGATCTTGTCGGGTTGTATTGCATAGGTCCGTATTGGCCAACAGTAGAAAAACAGAAAATAACAATGTGAGAAGGTCTAGAATTTAATGCAAATAAAACCCTACTGCAGCAAGAAAGGGAAACAAGCTGATTTGAGACAGTAAAGGTTAAATTCTCTAAGCAGCAGGATGTATAATTTACATTATCAGAACAGAGGCAGGGATTATTTAACAAAACAGTGTAACCTGCAGAGTTTTGGGGATGGCTACAAACACCGGTTAGAGAAGTAGTAAAAAGATAACTTTGGAAGAGAAACAAATGGTAGGAGTTAAAGGAAATACAATACTCAGAATTTTTTTATTTTTTATTTTTAATGGGGGGGGGGGGGTGTGTTGTTGAGGAGGGGTGTTGGGTTCATAGAGGACTGCTGTGAGAAAACAGAAGGAGAAGGTCTGTTGTGGAAGGAAGAAAGAAAAAGAAGAATAGGCAGAAGGCATGTCGAAAAGAAAAAGAAAAGAAAAGAGAAAAAGGAAAGAGAAGAAAGAGGCACCCAGTGGCTGACGTCAGAGAAGAAAAATGGGGGAGGGGGGAGATAGTACCTGTTTCACGCAAAGATGGAGAGGAGAAAAAGAAATTACTGAGAGAGAGATAATCATGCCAAAGAGATGATTCCAGTATAGAAAGATTTTTTCTTTTATTTTCCCCCAAAAAAAAAATTCATTATATAGTAGAACCATCATGATTAGCTCCCTTTTATAATCAAAAGAAAAAGAAAAAAATGAATCTTACTTGTAGTGTCTATACCTAGGACACTGTGTAAGGCTGATTATGACCCATGGATCGACTCAAAGCTCAATTAACATCAATAACCCAAATAAGAATCCAAATAAACCAAATCAAACCAATGGACTCCGGTGATCCTATAGCCACTAATCTTTGTCCTCCATCCATACACGCTTTAGTAGGCTGATCTCTACGTGGGTGTTGATGATAAACTTGAAATTGCCGCTCCCTAGGACTGATGTCCTCATCAATAGATGTCATACATGCCTAAACTGAACAAATTATGATGCAAACCTGTCCACCCAGTGCAATAGTGAAAACCTTGGCTAACTGACCATTTGACAATGCAAAGGATACATGAATAGTTCCTTAGTGAAAACATTAGCAGTGGTTGCTCACATAGAAAAAAATTCGAGGGAAACTCAAGTTTCGACTGGGTGAAAATGGGAAACCTAGGTGGGAAACTGGGAAATTTCGAGGAAACTTAGGATTTTTTGTGCAAGTTTCGACAGGTTTTAGGAAGTATTTTAGAGTGAGACTCATCATTTAAGCTAATTAGAGTATAAAGAACACATTGGCTTTATTTTGCTAAAAAAATCAATGTAAATATGTAATTTAATGTACATGACATCAATGTAGAGTTGTTCGAGAAATACACTATAAACTTATCTATTTAAGTATATAACATTCAATATATAATTTCTAACTTCAAAACATCAAATACAAAGTAACTAACAATAAAAGAAAAGTGCAACTCAGTGCCAAGAGGAGTGCCTCGGTGGATCCATCATGTGAGCCGAGTAGTACTATACATGTAACATCCTCTCCTCCAACCAACGAACATAGACATCCCATGACATTTTATGCCTATGGTTGT
Organism: Hakea prostrata; assembly: GCF_041222555.1. NCBI lineage: Eukaryota > Viridiplantae > Streptophyta > Magnoliopsida > Proteales > Proteaceae > Hakea > Hakea prostrata. The sequence goes on along the minus strand of NC_142606.1, from coordinate 64,572,225 downwards.
CAAGGTAATCAATAACTGTAACGTTATAAGTCTGGTCATCAACATGCCTAAGATAACCATCTGAGGGAATACACAATTTGGATGGGGAAGTCCTGATGGAGGGGGTATTTGGGGAAACATGAGAGAAAAAAATTGGTAATATGGGAAAGCTATGAAACTTGGAGGAAAAAGTCTCAGGTTTCCACGAAATTTCCTAGGTTTCCACGAAATTTCCCAAGTTTCCACGAAATTTCCCATATTTCCCACAAAATTTGGGAATTTTTTCTCTCATGAACCAGCTGTTGGTCTAGCTGGGTTGAACCAGGTTTCGACAGGTTTCAAGGTTTCGATTGAAACTTGGGATTTTTTCGGTCCCCTAGTTTTTCGTTTCGAAGTTGCGAAAATGGGCACCGAAATTTCACAAGTTTCGAGGGAATTTTGTTCTATGGACTTGCTCACAAATTGAAAGAGAGTTTTTTGTGTTGAAAAAATAAGACAACTTTATCCTGCTTTCTAAGAGAGAACAAAATGGTCGTTTAAAACTGGCACAAAGCTGATATTCCTTATGGAGTGAATTCCCCCATAAACATCTATTTAGTTCAGGAATGGGAAGTCAACCCTTTTGTGGGTTGGGAGGAGTAATACCATGTTGAACTAGTTTGACTGTTTGATTCAATAATTTATGGTTTTGATTGTCTAGGCTTTGGGTCCTGCTGTGAGTGTATTAGAAGGCTGGCTTAGTTTGTATCTATTTTTCTTCACTTAAGCAATAAATTGATCTTCTTCTGAAACAAACAACCACTAGCTTGGTTGGTTGATGGCTTGCAAGTTGAGTGATGCCTAGGAGGTCAAGGGAATCGACTCCCCTGAATTGCATTTTTTGCCAAAAGGTCAACTCCTCTTCCCTCATCCCATTCCCTACCCAAAATGCTTGTAGATGCTTGGTATGTGTTAGCTTCCCATTTGTTTCTAGATGGCCAATGGCCCCTTCAATTAGGATAAAATGAAAAATAGGACATAAAAGAAGGGGAAAGACCCCTGTTTCTTGGGTATCACTGTTTCTGCAGTCTTCTGCTATCCATTAATGACTGCTTCTCCCCCTCAGGCAGTGGTTGTTAACCAGAGTAAATGGCATAGTGTGCAGTAGGTGCTCACCAATGCAGGTCTGGGGAGTGTCATAATATATGCAGCCTTAACCCTGCTTTCTAGATTTGAACCCATGACCATTTGGTTGTAGTGCAGCTTAGCAACCTTTACTGGAAGTTCCTGTTAATACTGAACATTAAATCATTCTTGTTTTATAAACATTCGGAGGTCCAATTCTTCTTGTCATGGAAACATTTCTGTCTTTACACTTCTCCAATTTCATGCTTGTGTTGGTTCTCATATTTTTCTCTTCCATTTATCTGACTGTTTCTTTTACATCTGTGGCTCATAAATGTTTTTCTCTTCCATTAAAATTTCATTTACAAGGAATTGTTTCATATGGCCGGCTTAGATATATCCCCATATAAGTATGGCGGATCCATCTTCTCATAAATTGGCTCTGAATGTTTAATGCTTAATTCTCTGTGTTGTTCTGCTGTTATCAACTGTGAATGCTTGACTTTCCCTGTAATTCATTTTTATTGGCACATCTAGCTTTCCAACTTTTACCCATGCCTTCTTTTTCCTTTTCCATTTAACTATAATCATTATTTGGGTTTCAGGGTGATTCGTGCAATTTTTCACATGATACGATCCCTTTGACAAAATCAACGGTATGATCAATTGATATGCTATAAGATTTTTTTATTTTTTTGGCTATCATTTTGTATCATCGACTTCCGATAGATTATTGCATTTCCACCCACATACTTTTGGTCTCGTGTTGTGCTTTAGGTTTAAAGTTGTGAATCCGGCTCAGATAATCATATATAGGAATTGGTTATGGTCAATGTTTAAGATCTTGTACCCCCATTGAGATACTGGCATTTCAGCCGATATCTCACTACAACCTAATATAAATTTTGCCAGGTTTCAAAGGAATGTTTCGGTGGGATTTATGCATTTTTTGGGTCTAGTTTTTCTTGGACAGCCTATTTTAAGACCTATAAATACATATCCCTGGTTGGTTTGACTAAGAAAACAACCCACAATGGTCATTGGGATTCACACTCGTGCTTGATTGTATGTGGTCTGAATGTATTTTCATGTATGTAAACATGCTGGAAGTATAAATTGACATCATAGTTGTCAAGGCGTCGCTTAAGCATTCGGGCGGTCCTTGCCCAGTGAAAGCAACCCATCATTTTTTTTGAAGTCAATAAAGCGTCGGAGAAGACTCTTTGGTTGCCCAGCCACGCTTTATTGGCTTTTATTTTTTAAAAATCTTTTTATAAAGAAAGATACCAAATTAGTGGTATAGATTATAAATGCATTTGATTCTAATTTAAAGGTCTTTATTTGTTAGATTACACATTGTTGAGAAATATGATTTTAGTAGAATGGCTTGAATAGATCAGTGTGATCTCAAGCCCTCTATTTATAATAAAGTGGAAATAACACTATTACATAAATACCCTTACTTGGGTAACAAAAAATAGAAAATTATATGAAATGGAACTCTTAGTGAAGAGGTCGTGGGTTCGATTCTCGCTGAGGCATTATTAATATCCCATCCCCTGGCTTAATATAGCCCCTTTGAACCAAAATAAAAAGAAGAAGTTGAACTCCTAGTAGATTTCAACCAATATCCCCCCTCAAGTTGAGGCATAGATATTATTCATGCCCAACTTGCCTACAATAGGAATGAAATCTCCTTCCTTCAAGCCTTTAGTAAAAATATCTACCACTTGGTCTCCAAACCTCACAAATGGCATACAGATGAGCCCTTGTTCCAGCTTTTCTTTGACAAAAAATCTGTCAATTTCAATGTGCTTAGTTCGATCATGTTGCACAGGATTATTGACAATACCAATGGCAGCCTTGTTGTCACAATATAGCATTATAGGGTTTGGAACTTGGACTCCAATATTTTCTAGCAAGCCTTTCAACCATAGTAGTTCACAAGCTCCATGAACCATAGCTCTATATTCAGCTTCGGTATTGGATAAAGCTACCACATTCTGTTTATGACTCCTCCTAAGTAAATAGATTACCTCTAACAAATGTGCAGTAACCTGAAATTAACTTCTGTCAAGGAGATCCAGCGCAGTCTACATCAGTGTATGCTTTTACTTTTAGATTGTTAGTGGGTGATAAAAGTATTCATTTTCCGAGAGTTCCCTTCAAATGCTGAAGTATTTTGGTAACAACCTTCATATGAGCTAAATATGGATCATACATGAACTGGCTCACTATTCTCACGGCATAAGCATTGTCTGGCTTAGTGTGGGACAAGTAATTAAGCTTCCCTACTAGCCTTGATATCTTCCTTTGTCCACTGGTTCTTTCTCTTTTTCCTTACGTTTAGTTCTAACCTCAATAAGGGTATCAACTGCTTTACACCCCAACATTCCCACTTCTGATAATCAATCTAGGACATACTTTGGGATAGGTATATACCCTTATTTGATCGAGCCACCTTAATCCCTAGGAAGTATTGTAACTTCCTAGATCTTTAATCTCAAACTCCTGCCAAGAAAGTCCTTCAACTTTTGAATTTCCTCACCATCATTCCCAGTGATGACAATATCGTCCATATAAACAATGAGAAGTGTGATATTGGTACCTGACTTCTTGACAGACAATGTATGATCAGCATTGCTTTGCTTGTACCCAATAAAGGTCATTGCCTTCTGGAGGCATCCAAACCCATATCTAGGAGACTATTTTAACTTATAAATTGACATTTTCAACCGACAAACTTTCCCTGCAGTATTGTCATCGGAGAAACCATGTGGCATTTTTATATAGACCTCTTCCTCCAATTCCCCATGTAATAAGGCATTCTTTATGTCTAGTTGGTGCAAGTTCCAATCTTTGTTCACAGTTACAGAGAACATAAATTTGACAACGTCCAGTTTCGCAACAGGAGCAAAAGTCTCTTGATATTCAATTCCATAGGTTTGGGTAAAACCCTTTGCAACTATCTAGCCTTCAACCTGTCGACCAATCCATTCATATTTTGTTTAACTACAAACACCCATTTGCAGTCCACAATTTTTTTTCTTGGAGAAAGTGTATCCAACTGCCAAGTATTATTTTTCTTAATTGCCTGCATTTCCTCAACTATAGTTGTCTTCCATCTCTTATGATCTTATCAACATATTCTTCTTGTCAACTTTTAGGAACATAAATAGATGATAGAAAGGATCTAAAAGCACAGTAAGAGTTAGACAAAGAGTCATAAGAAACATATTTAGCTATGAGATGTTGAGTACAAGTTCTAACTCATTTTCTAACAGTAATAAGAAGATACCTCAGGGGTAATTATAGAATCTAATTCTGGAGCCAGGGACTGAATTGGTAATGTGTCACCTTTCTTCATTTGCTTTTGCTGGTTGTAATTCTTCCTCTGATAAATCTGCACCTCCTTATTTTGGTCAATCTTATTTTGAAAGACCTCAATAGTGTGCCTCACAGGAGTGGTCTTCCTTTGACTAGGTTCGTCACATGGTTCAGAAAATGGAGGGGAGAATTAGAGTCCTTAGGTATATTGGCCGAAGTCTCCCCTTAGTCAGGAAACTCTTCTTAAACTCTTGTGTTGTGGTGGTGTGTGAGAGTTTATATGTGTGATAGGAAGGTTTAGAGTTTGAAAGAACACCATTCCTCTAGGACTCTCCCCTTAGAGAGGTGTATAGTAAGGGCAAGACTCGTTAAAAATTACATCCATGGATAAAATGGTTTCGTTAAAAATGAATAAAAGGAATAAAGTAATAGACACGTTGGCAAGGGCCCCACACATCAGTATGAATTAGCACAAAAGGAATATGTTTTCTATTATGAAAAGAAGATAAATAAGTAGAACGAGATTGCTTTGCAAAAATGTAAGCTTCACAAAAAATCATCCTTGTTACAAGAAGAAACTAAATTAAGAAATAGTTTCTTTAGAATTCCAAGAGGGGGTTGACCTAGCCTACGGTGCCACAGATGAAGGTCTGATATTACCAAATAGATTTGATTAGAAGATGTAGTCAGGGCAGAAGTAGATTCTCCAATAAGCTCTAACAGATAAAGTCCATTGTCTAGTTTACCACGTCCAAGCTCCTTCCCGGTTACCATATCCTGAAAAACACAGTAAGATGGGAAAAAAATCACTTTACAAATCAAGTTATGTGTAAGACTACTGATAGAGAGCAAGTTAGTAGAGAAAGTGGGAACATGTAAAACTTTCGACACATAAAATGATGCAGAATGTTGAATGGTCCCTTTTCTCGTAATGGAAGAATAGGAGCCATTAGCTTTGAACTTTATCTTTTTCGCAATTCGTAGAATAATGTAAGAAAAAAGAGGATGAACCTGTTATATGATCTGTGGCTCTTGTATCAATGATCTAAGGAGCAAAAATTGAAGAAACATGGAAGTTTGTAAAAAGTTTTACCTGAAGTATCAAGATAGGATTTGGTATGGGTAGTGGAGGAAGTAGTAGTAGAGGTTGTACCAGCAGTAGAAGATTGCTAAACACATCGCAGAGTAGCTAACTCCTCCTGTGAAAAACCAACATCTGCAGAGGAGGTTGTGGAAACCGTCTAAAAAAGATTAGCCTTTGGTTTCCCCTTCTTTGTGTTTTTTCCTACTCAAAATTAGCAGGCTTCCCATGGAACTTCCAACAATTGACCTTGATATGATATGGTTTGTGATAGTGCTCACACTTGACAATCTCTTTGGCCGAATCAAATTTAGTGCTAACAAACTTTTAAGGCTGATTTCTCCACAATTGGAGCATGAAACATGGCTAATTGACGGCTTTCCTCATACTGAACAAGGGCATAAGATTGTTCTAGTGTAGGAAAGGGAGAATGACTTAATACTTGTACTTTGATCTGATTATACTCCACATTGAACCCGCTAAGAAGTCATATACCCGAATCTTATCAACATGTTTCCTATAAGTAACCACATCATCTGGATTAATGGGGTGATTATCCCCATAATGATCTAACTCCAACCAAAGTGATTGCAACTCAGTATAATATTGAGCCACAATAAGCTCCTTTTGGGTAGTCCCATTAAGCTTCTTCCATAGCTCATAAACCTGTGCATTATTCCCCAATTGTCCATATGTTCAGTAGTAGCCTTCCATATTTGGGCTACAGTATCAAGTAAAATGTATCAACGAGCAATATTTAGATTCATAGAATTCAAAAGGAATGAAATAAGAGAGTCATTTGAGATCCATTTATTCCGTGAAACACCTGTGGTGGTAGGTTTGATAGTGGCGCTTCGGGCAATAGTCAGGTAGGTAGATCAAGACCAGATCAAATAATTTGTTCCATCAGATCTTATCGAAAGAGGATGAAGAGTGGGTAATGTTCGGAGCCAGTGGAAGCAGTAGTACCATCAGTGGTTGCCATGCAAAAAAAATTGTTTACAGTTCTTTAGTCTTCACCCTTTCAAAACAATTAAAACGTCACAGAGTGGAATAACCAAACCACTTAAACAAATCTAGGGAGTTATAGGACTCAAAAGGTTCCTAGGGTAATTAACACCATTTTTTACAAAAGAGGCCGCTAGAGCTATGGAAAATCACAAACAAACCCCTAGAGATATGCAAATTACAAATAATCCCTTGAGAATATGCGAATTAACAAATAGGCCCCTGAGAATATGCGAATTTACAAAAGACAACCTTGGAACATCAGTATATATATTTTTTCTTTTTCTTTCTTTCTTTTTAGGCTAATGGAACTACATGTTAGAAAGGAAAAAAACCAAGAGATGGTTCAGTTAGGGATGGGCTGATTTGGACCATGTGGATTCAATGGATTTAATGGGTTTTAAAGTATCGTTTCAAATAGGAGAATAACCAGAAGAAGGCGGAAGGAAGAGGAAGGTAGAGATGGGTTTGAGTGTTGGGCGATAGTTTTCTGCGATAGGTGAAAGGACTAGGCGATGGCTTTTGGAGCAGTTGCAAGTGAAGAAGATGGTGTTAGGTTGCAGCGATAGTGGTGTAGTTGCAGCTTGAAATTTTCAGCGATGGAGCAGTTGCAGCGACAATGGAGGTAGGTCTTCGTCAGCGAGAAAGGTATAGATTTTCTTCTCTCTTTTTTCCTTCTTTTTCTTCTTTCTCTTCCCTAATCGAACTTAGGCTCTGATACCGTGTTAAGAAACACGATTGTGGTACAATGGCTTGAATAGATCAGTGTGATCTCAAGCCTTTTATTTATAATAAAGTGGAAAGAACACTATTACATAAATACCCTTGGGTAACAAAGAATAGAAAGTTACATGAGACAAAACTCTAATAGAGTTGAACTCCTGGTAGAACTCAACCAACACACATCAACTATAGAACCATTATACATGGAATCATATCAATGGAAAATTAGGTTTAAAAACAAAATACAAAACGTAAATTGAAGAAAGAATTGAAAGAAATTGAAACAACGCCCTAACCTAACAGACGGAACTCCTCTTGCTCTCTCTTGAAGTCTTCTACCTCATGCTTGAAAAAACTCCTCTTTGCAACTAGCAATCTTTCTCCAGTCGCCGGCTGTAAGTGGACTTACAACAGAGCTCTCTCCAGTGACATACTTCTCCCAATCGAAACCAAAGGTGAGTTCTCACTTCTCAAGCGATGCTTCTTCTCCTTCTTCTTCTTCCCCTTTTTTTTTAATTTTTTTATTTATTATTATTTTATTATTTTTAATTTAAAATACAGTTTACGTTGTTACAGTTGCTGTCGATGCAACACCAGCAGCACCATGACCATCATCTATCAGTCTATCTTCTTTATCTCCAGCAACCTTCTCAGGCGACGCCATTTTTTTTTTCCTTCAATTTTTCTGTTTTCTTCTCTGAGGTTCTAAAATAATACTTCTTCATATGTTCCTTCACTTCCCGGCATCTCACTTCCAGTTGAAGGTAAGTGAACTCAACCCCCTCTTTTTTTTTTCTTCTGGTTTTTTGCCCTTGCGAAGCAATCTTAATCTAGTCGGCGGAAGTTGCAGCTTGCTCTGGCACTATCTTCTTCTCATGTGATGTCTGTTTTGTCCCCCCCCCTCTCTCTCTCTTCTTCTCGTCTAATCTCTGAGTGTGAATTCTTAATCTTAAATAGTTAAGCAGTGTATAGGTAGTAGATTTTGTGCTTAGTTCTTCAGGTTTTGCCAATCGTGCTTTGATGTTAGAACTTGGAACAAAGTGGTTTCTGTTCAAGTGTAGTATATAGACATTTTGAGCAGTTTTCATTCTGCAGAATCTTAAGTCTATGCCTTTATAGTTTTTCTGGTTTCATATTATAGTATTGTCATTCAATTTTGCATTCAATATGAAGTACATTGCTGTATGGTACATGCTCTTTCTCTTTCTCCTTTTGGGGATGTTATTTATTTTTATTCTGAATCAGGAAGCACTTGCTCTTGTTGGCTTGAGTGGGAAAGATGCAATATTGCAGTGTGCAAGTTTGAAGTTTGATTTGTGACTTTGATGTTGTTATGTTTGAAGTTAATGACTATGTTCTTTTCTAATCTTATATACTTATTTTATGAATGAACTTTTCATTAAGTTTGCAAAATGTTTCGTGCTTAAATGCTAGGAATTTTATGTAACTTTTGATAGTCGGATCAAATATCAAAAAATTAACACTAGAATGCTTTGATCGCTTTGTCGTCGCTTTATTGGCGCCTTGTCGCTTTGATTTGGAAGCCCTCCATCGCCTTGGTTGCTTTGACAACCTTGATTGACATAAATTATAAACAATTCCAATTGATCATGAAGTAAAACATTAAGAGCCTGTTTGGTTATATGAATCCAGAGATTTCAAATCTCTGGATTCATGAATATGAGAATTACACTCGTTTGGTTGTAAAAATCTCTAGATTCATGAAATCTAGAGATTCACCTTTTTCCACTAAAAACGTGAATCTGTAGATTTATGGGTAAGGGATGAAATCCAGAGATTTCAAAAAAGCTATACATTTGCCCATTCATAAAAATCACGTCGATCAAATAGTTTTTTAGGATGAATCCATAGATTTCATTCCACAACCAAACATCTAATTTTATAAATTATAACTCCATAGATTTGAAATTTATAGATTTGAAATCTCTAGATATTTGAAATCTCCAGACTCATGTAACCAAACAGGCCCTAAAACAGTCTTGAAATATGCATAACACATAACTAAAAAATATTTAGATACACCATTAGTAGTCAAATATCAAATAGAACTAATGTAAACCGTGCAAAATTTAGAGCTTACATGACAACTTTGATTTATATGGAATATAAAAGTAAAGAAATTCCTATAGAATATAGATTAATGGAAGCCACTATGTCAGGTTCGCTTAATCCCACTTTAAGTCCATCGGACTCGATGTGTATTGAAGTTTGATTATGTCATGTAGGAACCCCGTTTTATAGACTCCTAGAAAAATTGAGCATAATCTAACACCATAGACTTATATGTCGTGTCATCAACATAGAAAAGGTAACCATCCTGGGATATGCGTCACCAAATTGTTATGTACTAGCACTAGTACCATTAATCCACTGTCATATGAATCATATGGTGTCATCGGGAGCATGTATGGGTATGGTTGCTAGTGTGTAGGGTAAGAGAACATCTCACTGAAAAAGAGAATCTAGTACCATTATGTTGTGATTGGGAGTTATAGTCGAAACTAGATTATGATGGAGCAAGCATATGCTCCCTCCATCGCAATCAACTAAGGACATGGGTTGAAATATGATCCACTTCATTGTGATGGAGCTATGGATGAATTACCATTGTCGTAAAATGTGGGGCACACTAATAGCCACTTGATTTTGTGTCCCTTTAGCCAATACTTAATCCACCAATAGAGCCAGTGAATGCATCAATGTTTCTCCTGAAAAAAATGCATCAATGTTTCTCCCAAAAGAAATGCACCAATGTCCATCATATCAATCTGTCTACAAGGCTGGAACTAACTATCAGGCCCTTTCAAGTAACCCTTCTCGGGGGCGGGGGGTAATCCACTATGGTCTTCATCTTGTGTGGCATGCGTATACTATGATTCAGTAAATTTGATTCGGTACTCTGTATCCAGTTGCAGAACCACATAACACTTCCAATGTCCATTAAGTCGTTACCACCACAATCACCTCCATCAATGCTAGCATCACCTCTACTAGCAGCATTATCTTTAATCTTTTAACATCAAAACCACCATGAGTCTGAAGCTGACATTGACTAGGAGCTTAGGTCTCATCTAGATCCTATGCCTAACTTCAAGGTTGAGCTTGACTTTGAGACTATAGCCCCATTGCCACCAGTACCACATGCAATCTCCATCATATGTAGTAGGGGTGTAAATGGATCGGATTTGGATCAAATAGTGTAATATTATATCTGCATCCTATTGAATTCGGATAATATCCTATCGGTTTTCGGATGGATTCATTCGAATTCAGATAATAGTTGGATAATCTTATGTAGATTATTTTGAATATGTATGAATACAGATTGAATACAAGTTTTAGACTACCTATTGACACCTTTACCATTTTATTTGTGAAGGCTAGGTTTGAAATTTAAGAATTTAGTAATTTTGGTAGTTAGTTTAGTAGGGAACCAGAAAATTAGTCACATATCTTAAGTAAAAAATTTATAAAAATAAGAAAAACAAGTCCAAATAAGTAACTTCATCAGACGAATAATAATCGGTAGGAAAGGGGTATACAATATCGGCATCCTATTTGTAATTGGACGGATTAGGATACCCCTAAATGGTTGCGGATGCAGATGGGAATTCGGGAGCGGATTTTGGTTATCCATTACACCCTTAATATGTAGTAGTAGTTCCACCTGTAGCTTGGAGTGGTATAGATGATGCATCTTGTGCATGTACTTGATCCTCAACAGACATGAACCTGTCAATGTTAACACCTTCCTCCTTAGCTATAATAGGGTTAGGTCCCTCTAGGTTGGTCCAAAAGTGGCTCACCTCTGTCCCTCATCCAACCACAATAGGGTCTTCATCATTTAAGTCCCCTTCAAAAATATTGGCGAGATTGGTGTTATTCTTATGTTCATTATCCTCTATACTATGTGTGTGTTTCATCTTCAACCTCTACACTAGGTCATTCAGGTGTTGCGAGCCCAATTGTTTTGCATCTTCAAATGGATCAATGAAAAAGGTTCCTGTTCCTTTTGCATCTAGATACATAACATGTGTAGGAGAGGACCTTGATTGCTACTCATCTTAAATTCTCAAATGTCCCACCACACAAGACCCACATTTAGCTGCATTGCAACAAAAATGATGAAGTTATTAGACTGACTTACATTTGAAATATCATTAAATCTGTAATGTTAACTAAAAAGATATTACAAATTAATGCTAGGATCACTGGGTTTCTGGCATTTGACTGCAGCTTCTAGTCCAAAAGGTTCCACTTGCATCCTTGAAACTCTTCATCTACAACTATTTATAATAATGTTTAGGTTATTATTGATGAATTTTCAATAATTCACATTATCAACTTATTTCAAATGACACTCCAAACTCTCTCACCCTAATATTGGTTGTAGACTGGAGCAACTACTTCACTGCTTCTATCAAATTTGTGTTCAACCTAAGTATATTGTTGTATTGGTACCTTGGGGTTCAAATAGTATGCTGCACAATTAGAAATTCACAATTAAATATTGTCATGGTCAATTTGTGAATTAATGTCATGCGGGGTAGATTGCATAAATGACTATTGGTACTGCTGCAATGGATGCATAAGTTCTTGTATCTAAAGGTCATCAATGATCTTCAGGAAAGTTTTGTTGCCTCTAGGATTTATGTTGTAAATATTTTCCTTCCTAAAGTTGATGGCAGCATACAAATGTCGCTGGGTGGGCCTCTTCAAAGCAAATTATCAGATTAAATGTTTGCATGTGCTTGTCTGCCTTCTTAACACTCCATTCAAACCACTCTTCAGATGCAAACATAGCTCTGGTCCAGATTTCCTAGTCTTAATGCTCAGTGCTATAGTTGGTGGCAAATCAAGTAATCCTTGGCTGATGTAGGTCCCTGTTGCATTTCTTTGTCAATAGATTTAAGGCACAATTGTGATTGTATACAAAGTCTGTTATCTGCCTTACTTGTCAGCAACATGTTGTTGGGTTTGCCAATGTTTTTCAATATGAGGTCAATGCAGTTGGTGCCATATGGTGTACCAAAAAAGTTGGTATTTCTTGTCATCCATCAACTTTTGTGGCCATTTGAAATTATTACCATTATTTGTTACAATTGGACAACTATCTGCACATCAACCTTAGTCACCACTTCTTTGAGGACTTGTAGATGTATTTTGCAACCTTTACTTCTTTGGATGCATCCATTGATATCAAGAATACATTCCCCCATCACAGTAAACCATGAAGTTGATGATGAACTTTTCTGTTCAGACCGGGACCATCCATCTCACATTATGGTTACGTTATAACTCTCCTAGAATGGCCTCATCTTAGCTATGAGTACCATCATTGCATATTTACTCATCACATTTGCTATCTCATATGGTGTGGGCCTCTTATGCCTTGGGCTAACCTCAACAATAGTGTCACTTATGGTCTTGTAGTAGGGCCCTATACGGTGTTTTCTGGAATTATATTGTCAACATCCACTTCACGAGTGACTCCTTTACCATCCCCTTGATGTTCTTTTAATCCCCCTTGATCTTGGGTTGCTTTGCCTGCTAGGGACCTAATGTAGTACAAGATCAACTTGTGGAGGTAGTACTGTCTAGATGGATGACTCTGTGGGGGTAATAATTGTACTTTGAACGAGATTTGAAAGTAGAAGGCTTTCCAAATTAAAGACCTATAGTTGGAGATCTATCTATTAAGGTCGTGGTCTCTCCATAAATGAGAGACAACAGCTCCGAACACCAACTTGCCGGTAATGTCACCAATAGTGGAGCTAGTGGAGGATCTCAATAATGGTTGTCAAGGTGACAAGGCAAGGCAAGGTGATAGAGGGCAACAATAACCAAGGCGACACCAAGCAAGGCGACAAGGAAACACCAGGTTGCCTTGACCCAAAAATGGGCCTAGGCGTGCCCAGGCGGATGCTTTGACAACCATGATCTCAACGTCCACTACTAATCTAGAGCAAACCTATAAGAGCATCTAGAATGGATTCAGATGGAAGAAATGACTTCCTCCTTCAGGGAACGGGAGAAGGGACAAGAGAAGAATAGGTGGTGCATTTCTTTAGTTCCTTTCAAACAAGGAATGCAGTTAGGGCTAGCAAGAATGTGCTGATGAATGAGGAAGGATTGTGTGGGGAGGCAAAGGTTTTGGGTTCTCTAAAGGGTGAAAGCATGTCTAGGGATTTGACTTTTGAACCAGACTGAAGGGGACTAGGTGGCAAGTTGACCAGGGAATGGTTCGAGGCAAATGAAGAGGAGGAGACACCCGTGGAGGTAGGGAGCCATAGGGCACGATCAGAGGAAGATGGGTGGAAAGGATAGAGATGCCCTAATCTAAGTGAGACCATTCAGAGAAGAGGGGGGGGGGGGAGAGACCAAACTCCATTAGACATAAAGGTGGAGATGGGTAGACTTGGGGATATGGGGTGTATAGACTAAGCGAGGGCCAAGAAAATTGTGTAGGATGCCAAGGGGGTGCTAGAGTTCAAGCCAGAAGGAGGTAGAAGAACCAATAGAGATGATAGTGGGGATATCCAACTCAACAAGGGGATAGAGTAGAAGAAGTTTTTGATGGTGGAGGTATCCAAGAGAGCAAGGGGACAGAGCAGCAGAAGTTTTCTTCATACCCAAGGTCTGGGGAAGGATGGCAGTCCAAGTAGAGTCAGATTTGAGGAGATAAGAGTGGACCTAGTTAACCCAAATGGAATCATGTGTAGAGGAGATTTTCCATATGCGTTTCATCCAACAGGCATTAGTATAGTCCTGGATTATTTGATGCAAATTTTTTTGTCTTATTTGCCAAGAAGAAGATTAAACAGGATCTAGTTTTGTCCAGCTACAAATGCAAGTCAATTAAAAGAACCCAAGGAAGCAAATACTGGAATATATGTTCCCAAATATGAATGGTTTTTGACAATACCAATGGGTAACCAACTACATGGGTGGAACCATGCAATAGGATGGCCCTCATTTGTGAACAACAAACTCAGCTTTAACCCAACTTAATGTTGTCTGCTACATAAGAAAGTAGGGACTAGGGACAAAGGCGAATAAAAAGGGGGAATGAGATGACAAATGAAAAATGGAAACATGAAAATTGAAAGGTGGTAAATGATCCTCATTTAGCATTCCATGTAGTAGTTCTAAAGCCCAATATCCACCCAAGTGCGCATCTAGTTGGATTCTACTTCACACTAATGTGTATATAACTGAATAGATCGTTGGAACACACATGCAAGCACAAATATATTGAGATTGGTGAGAATATCATGACTATTAAGATCACTTGCTCTCTTGTTTCTCTGTCGTCATCTTGCCTTCTTGCCAAGCAACTCTTTTCCAGATATTTCCCTGCATCTTTCCATTGTGCATGCTGTGTTTTTTCAAATACTTGAAATTATCATATATCATTCTCATTTGAGTTGACAACTTCTCTTTCTGGATCACTTGCTTATTGCAGCCATGCAATTATTTTGCACGTAACTCATGCTTGAAAGGGGACGATTGTCCATTTGATCATGAACTCTCCAAGTACCCTTGTAACAATTATATGTCAAAAGGTTCTTGCATTAGAGGTGATCAGTGCTTGTTTTCACACAAGGTAACTTCTCTTGTCCTTAAATCCTGTTAAGTTTGAGCGAATATCTATGCTTGCTGGTGCTTGCCTATCTTCTTCTTCATTTTATCATTACCCAATTAGCTAGGTCTTATTTTGCATCTGATTATAACTATTGAATACATCCCAGATGCTACCCAAGGATGGTAACTCAATGTCACTGAATGCTTGCAAACCAGAGATGGAGTCATCAGCTCTTCTAGATAATAGAAACTCAAGGAAGGACGTGAATGGTGATGGTCGCTCCTGTTCTAATGTCAATTACTTGTCTAAGAAAGAGACACTTTTAGGGGTGCCTTTTTCCACGGATACCATCCTTCACAAAAAACTGGAGCAGAATGTAGCTGGGAACAGAATGAAGCCACTTGGTCAGGTGCCTAAAGGAATTATGTTTCTAGCAAATGAAAACACACCATCAGATGATTCTATTAAAAAGCAACATGGTGACTTGCCACCCAATGGGCGTGACATCATGATAATGTGTGATCAGAAGAGCAAAAGCACAGCCAACAAATTTCAAGGCTTGAATGAATTGCAGCAGAAGGTACCCACTGCAGTACCGTCCAAAGGAATTAGCTTTGTCTCAATGGGAAAGTTGCCAGAAAGTGATCCCACTAAGAAAGGAGACGGTTTGCCTCGCAAACAAGTTGCAGTTGAAAGTGTGCCACTCAAGCTTCAAAATCCAAATGAAACCGCATTGAGGATGTCAAAACCCCCATTTTCTAGTGGTCATTCAACGGCTCCATTTGACAAATCTGTCCAAGGCTCAGCTCATAAGACGGTGTCCTCCACTTTGGCATTTGCAGCAAAGTACGAGTCTAAAATGGGGTTGGAACAGTCTACCTATCCCCCTGGTTTTTGTGCTGAGGTGAATAAGTCATCAAGGAATAACTGTAACTTCAACACCAGGGATTCCCAGAATGGATCAATAAAAGCTTCTTCAATTTTGGAAGAATTCTTATTTGGTGTGGATGGTACTGGTAATCATTAAGGTGAGAAAACTTACTTCTTTCTTGCTTAATAGTTGCTTTCTTTTGCATGCAACCTCTCACTCCTTACATTAATTTTAAGCAGAAATAGATCTATCTGCATGCCTTAATATTTTGTGATACTTACATGTTTAAAGCTCAATGTTCAAGGTCATATTCTATACTGGATTTTCAAGATGACATCTCTTAACCATATACTACTAGATAGTCTAGATCTTAAGCCCATACTGTGTTTGAGATGGATCTATATGAGCCTTTCCCTTCCCAATAACCAGAATGTGCGTGGGTTGGACAGCCAATATTTGATCCCATGTTGGTGTGAAAATGGTTTGGACTGGAGGCAGGTGTCACCAACACCAAATCCAACCTTTCAAGATGCTACTGATATCTGAACAACATAGATGGGAGCATGTCTGAGTAATGCCGGCCTGCAGTAAGAATTGCATGTAGTCTGTGAAAGTTTACAGTACCTTATGCCATTATAATTTAGTTTTGATTTGTATTTCACAATTACCTTAATGGGACCAGACCATCACTATTGCGGTGGAGATATTAAGAATTAAGAACTCAAACTATGGAGGTTCCTGTATTTTGTTCTGTTTGCTTTGCTTGTGTTTATATGTACTTCAATTACTTCTTAGTGTGTTAAACCCTCCTTGACCCCAACTTTTGAATTTACACTAAAGAAGGCATAATGAGGTTCAGATCTCATTTCTTGTTTTACCTACAAATTGATATACTTTGAAGATAGGTAAAGTAGACAAACAAAAGATTTGTAGCCCTTACACACGCACTGAGCAGTTGAAAACTGATATCATGAATGCTCCAGTTAAGATGGTATTAGTGTTTCTCATTGAACTGTGTAAGATCCTGTAAGACTTAATTCTGTATCTCTTCAGGTGAATTTGTTCTGCTGAATCTGTTAGTCCAATCATGTCCTTTAGATTCTACTCAGAAAATCAGTTCTATGTTTGTGTCTCAGTATCTGCTTATGGTATTTGGAACTGTTAGTCCACTCCATTTGGTGTGCTTTTCATTTCTGTGGTTCTGAGTTATGCTTCAAGAATGTTGTCTCTGTTGTGTTTATTATGAATCTGGAATATATTTTTTATTTTTTGGTTCCCACTGATCAGTCTGGAAGGAGTAAAGAGGGCAATGGAGATGCTGATATAGCTGACCTGATTTCTTATGTATTGGTAATGTCATGATGCACAACAATCTGATTTGTAACTGCTTGAATGATGTTCATTCAACTTATGATATGCAGGTCATATAATTTATTGTTGGGAGGCTTGGATCTCTGGTATTGTCACGACAGATGGGAGAACAGTGAGAGCCATACAAATTTCTTCAACGGAGGAACTGCACATATATTCAATTTGCTCATCCCCTCGCTGATTGTAAGTATCCATACTTATATGATAATTAAAAATTCCAGCCAATTTGGGATGGAGATGGTGGCTTCTCTAGATACAGGGGTGGTTGGGGGTATTGAAAGAGTATTCAATTTGATGCAAATCATGGAACAATGTCAAGGGATCTAGTTTAAGTATCAATTGGTCCAGTCCGAGAACTTCGGCAAAGAAGTTTAAGAAAGCAATTAACGGTCTGACTCAATAAATCTGGTCAATCAAATCTTAGGTCCATTGAGCATGGCCAATTTTTTCCACAAAAGGAGCATCAACATTATTCACATTGCAGAGGATTTTGACCAAAATCCAACTAAATGTAACAAAGAATTGGCATGATTTTGTTGCTAGAATTGGGCGTAATTTATGGGTTAAATGTAGCAACAAACTAGAAAGATCTTGAGGATTTGATAGGATCATGAGCAGGCCATATGGAAGAGGAAGAGAGGGGGTTACCATAACAAAACTATTGTTGGTGCGATATAAAAAGGGGAAAATGTGAGAGAGGCATGGGTTGTTTTATGAGTGTTTTGGCAACCTTTGGCTTAAGGGCAACAAATTGCCGTAGGGGGTGAGTGGCACCATCATAACCATATTATTTGTTATATTTTACTCGTATTGTAATAGTTCTCATATTCGATTAATGGGTTCCTATCAAATTGCTATCAGAGTGTTTAGTTGGTTATCATATCATACTCTATCTGATGTTCTAGACAAAGAAGTCTAACCTCCCCGAGCCATGCATTCGTGCTCCCTTTATTGGAATACATGGACAATTCACTCTCCATCTTCCCTCCTTTGGATCGAATTCGCTTTGTTACCAATTTGATAGAAACCAACTAATCAAATATGAGAACTATTACAAAACAAGTAAAATATGAAAGATAATTTGGTTATGATGATGCCAGTCACCCCCTGTGGCAACATGTTGCCCCTCAACCAAAGGCTGCCCAAAATACTAATAAAGCAACTGATGCTCCTCCTCACATTTTCCTCCTTTTTATAACTTAATTAAGACCAGTTGTTTTGATAACCCCACTCTCTCTCTCTCTTCCATATCGGTTGCTCTCAAGGGTCTATCAGGATTGAATAATGAGCATAATTTTGGACTGGATTGTAGCAATAAATTTGAGTGATAGGGGGCTGAATTCTGGGTGCGATTTTGATGGCTGATTTGATTCTATCTATTTTCCTTAATTTAGGAGTGTAATCAGCTATCTCAATCATCTTTTATTTTGAAAATTTTCTTTTTTTGCCATGGCTTATTTGATTCTATATGTTTCCTTAATTTAAGAGTGTAATTTGTTATTTCAGCTATCTTTTATTTTGAGAACTTTCCTTGTTATGGTTGATTTTGTTTAATATGTTTTCTTAATTTAAGAGTGTAATCAATCATCTTTTATTTTAAAAAACTTGGCTTTTTTTAAGTGTCTTTCTCTTTTAATTCTTTGAAAAACTTTTTAACTTATAGGAAATGTTCATTGTGTTCAATTCGACTTATCAAATAGATTTGGCGTCCTTCATGTACCATGGTTGTTGTCTTTCTTAAGCAAAGGTCGAAGATGTGAACTTTGCCAAGAAATAACAAGGCCTAACAATCAACTAAGGAAACCCAAGCTCATTGTACGATCAGATTTGGATGGAAATCTCAACCCTTGCTTAAGATAAACATGAACCTTAGCACAATAAGGACACTATGAGCAGTGATGGAAATCCATTTGACAAATTGAATTGAACACCACATAAATTTCCTATAAGTTTGTAAGTTCTTCAAAGAGCTAAAAGAGAAAGAGACTCCTAGATTTTGTGAATAACCAAATTAATTACTTATTTCTCATTGAGGCACGCCTTATATAGACCATTACAACTTAATTTTTACACTAAAAACAACCCTTCAAAAAAAAAAAAAAGAAAGTTTTGAAAAACAGAAAAAAAGACTAATTGTTCTAAAATAAAGAGAAAATATAAAATACAAAAAAGAAAGACAAGATCAGTTCAACTCTTCTATTGCGTTAGTCATTACATATTTGTAATGGAACTAGCATCTTCTCTGATATGGTAATATCAGAGTATACAAAGAAATACAATATATGATTTTCACACACAATAAGATAATCTTTATATGGAAGGATAGATTGCCACCCAAGATAGAAGGTGCATAGAATACAATTATTGACTGCCAACATTGTGTAATGAGATGGTTGTGATCTTCATCAATATTGCATCCTGAGGTAGTTGGGATCTTCAATTGGAAATACAATCTCTTTGGGGGTAATGGACATCCATAAATAAATATTATTTATAACACTAATTACATTATTAAATTGAGGAAACATATAAATCAAATCAGCCATAGCAATTAGCAAATAATGTTGTTAAAATAAAAGATGACTTGATTATACTCCTAAATTAAGGAAACTGATAGAATCAAATTAGCCATAATAAATGAGGAATGTTTCCAAAATAAAAGATAGCTGATTACACTCCTAAATTAAGGAAACATATAGAATCAAACTAGCCATAAAAATTACTCTTGAATTTAGCTCCCAAATTACAATTTATTGCTGCAATGATGTCCAAAATTATGATCATCATTCAATCCCCAAACTCATTCCATTATGTTGTTGCGTTTAACCCAATACCGTGTTCACACTCAATCTTACGAAGTCATGCCAAATTGTTGTTGCATCTAAGTTGGATTATGGTCAGAATTCTGTAGGATTTGAATAATGTTGATGCTCCTTTGTGGAAAACATGGGCGGTGCTTAATATACCTGTATTTGGTTAAGACGAGATTTGTTGGATCAGTCCGTGAATTACTTCTTTGAACTTCTTGTCTGTGCTTTCATGAATGAACTACTTGAATAGGTTCCCTTGACATCGTGCCATGATCATCACCATTAAGAAATCTTAACCCTTCTTGGGCTATGCAAATTCCACTTGACTGGGGTTATATGAACAGGTTTTTGGATGGATTCTCTCACAGAATTGACACCTCTAGTATGCACCAAGGTTTTTGGTATCATAGAGAATTCTATATTGTCTCATGAATTGTTGGGTGCTCTTGGTGTTAAAAACAATGTGAAATACTGTGTGCCTGCTCACATGACCATTTTGTCTATTGTTTGTATGCCTTGGATTGTTGCATAAATGGGACTTGAGAGCTAAGACGTTGCATCGGGAGGTACCTCATGACATTTTGTAATCAAATTTGTGACTATGTTTTTGTAAGGGATGGGAGGCAATGTCTCACTTTTGAAAATCCTTAAAGAGCATAGGGGAGTGAGAAGTTGTCAAAGAGTATATTGGTTAGGTATATGCCCCCTTATATTGGTGGTTGCTTGAAGTCTGTTGTCCTTTAGCATATGCTTCGCTTGGTGATCCCCTTCTGAGAGCTAGGTGTAATGGTTTACTTTAGTTAATGGAAGTGCTTTGATTTTTGTTTATTTATTATTATTATTATTATTATTATTATTATTTTCAATTTTATATGTGCTTTGCTTCCCTCTTTGCCCTTTTGTGGCTTGTTCTCACTTAGTGGTGTGGAGTAAGCAAAGGGTAAAAGAGGAAGCAAAGGTAAAAGCGCAATGAAATCAAAGCATTTCCGTTAATTGAATAAAACTATTAAACTTTTCTCTAGATTGGCGATGTGGAAAGTGGGGCAATGTGTGTTGGGCTTCTAGTGTAGGGATAGGTAAGCAATTGTTGTACTCCTTGACAAGTTCTCAATCACCTACAAGGTATTGTTTATGCTCTTTGGGGTTTTTAGAAGGGGTAATTAAGCTTCTGTTGCTTGCAAAATCATACTCGTAGTAATTTGATTACAAGGATGCGGTTGGGCTCTATGAGCCCGAATGTGATGACAGTTGGCCTGCCCATCAAACCGGTGATCGAACCTCTGGTGTTTAACCTCACTGATAACCAAAGACCTAGGACATATGATCGGATGAAGTGTTTGGGAACTGGTGTCTGGCCAGATGTTCAGCCCCTACCACATTTGGGCTTCTGACTAGGATGAAGATATCAATCATAGGGATGTCTTGCATCGCATTAATGGCACCATCTCACAGTCTCCTTGTTAGACCTTGAAGCGCATGCTTGGTGCCTTGGGTGTGATTCGGTCACATCTTCCTTCTCACCTGTCAAGTTTCATCTGACATGACTAATTTCTGGGAACCAGAAGCTAACTGGGATGCATTAAATGCATTCCATTGGCAGTTGGGTGTAAATACTCCTAGTCAATGCTAGGTAACAGTATATTCTTCTCACAACTATTTCCCTTGTGTTTGAGCTCTCGTTTAATACTTGGACCTTAAAACCTCCAACCTAGTGGTGGTGTTGCTCCTTAACCTGATTTAAGCTTCGGAGGCGGTGACTGATCGTAGTGGTCAGCCTGCTCTGATAGTTTTCTTTCTTAGCCAGGACCAGACTCAGTTCAACACCAGATTCAACCTCGATCCAGACACATGGTCAGATTTGGCAGCAATAGGCACCACCCACTGCCATGACTGGTTCTCGAACCCCATCTATGTCAGGTCCATAGGTAAACGAACAATATTGGATGAAACAATCAAATGATAACTTGGCCTTGGCGATCCAATATTAAAAGAGTTCAATCTTGGGTTTGTTTCTGGGTTTCTGGTGTGTCCAGGGAGACTTTTAAAGCTGTAATTTTCAAATGTTGTGATAATGTTTTCCGTCTGCTGAATATATTGGTTTTTTTTTTTTGGTTTTTTGTTTTTAAGTGTCAGTCATCCTGTATAACAATTTCACCCATGATTCCTAATGGTGAATGTCTATTGTGATGAAAGGTCTTTTTCATTGATGGTCACATCTGCCTTAGTCGGATGGTTCAGCTAAGGAAAGGGAGCATCACAGAGAACTCCACATAGGAGCATTTAGGGGACATCCGGTAATGGGCATTCACTTCATTGAGCTGCTTCTTTGTTTTTACTCCCTTTGCAGTCCAATCTTGAGAGGGCTCCAAAGGATCATTAAGCATTTGTATTTGGGGAAGAATTGTGGGAAGAATGTGGGAAGAATATAGTTGGCAAGTGTGCTATCTCTTCCATTAGTCATCAGATAGCAGAAGTGAAAAAAATATTTGAATTTAAACAGTTCTCATTTAAAAGTTTGGGCTGACTTTTGTGTCATTTTTCAGGGGTACATGTAAGGTGTACATTTGGAAACGGCGCATGTAAAATGATTGTAATCAGAGAAGGGGGGAGGAAAAGGAGGGGGGGGGGGATTATTTTTATAAGAAGAATCATGCTTGGTTTTAGTATATGTTTGATATAGTTTCATTGAACTTGATGCTTCTAAGAATCAGGGTTAGAGGCTCAATAATGAAAAATCTCTAGTGATTCGGATATAGGTGGCTGTAGACATTTATTTGAGATTCATGATCAGTCCATAGTCTAGTATTCAAAGAGTTTAGTTCTGCATTTGGATGCCTTGCATTCGTGTTATGGAAATTTCATTAGATTCATCTAAAAACTCTGCCATTTTTTATTCAAAAGCACTGGTGGCAAGACAATGATTCTTTCAACAATAATAAAGAAACCACCCAACCTAATCAAACAAAAATTAGACCGAATTTGGACCTCCCTTTCCTTGATTGCTCTCTTTCCCAACGTCAGCCTAAAGAAACTACCGGCTACTGGTTCCGACCACAACCCTATATCTCTTTGCCTGGTAATTTTCAAACCTTAAGGAATGAAGTTTTTCAATTCCAAAATGCATGGCACTTTCACCCTCTCTTTCAGCCTGCAGTCGAACAAGCATGGGTAAGTGGAGGTAATTTTTCATTTGACTGTAAACTTGCTAATTTGTCTAGATTCTTACATCATTAGAACATATCTATTTTTGGGAATATTGATAACATTTTTCACAAAATCTCCGAAGAAATTTAGGCAATGGAGAATCTACTCAATCCTAACTCGGATAACATCATGACCAAAAAACAATTTCTCTCGTGGGCACTTGTAGTTGAGGAACAATTTTGGTGCCAAATATCCCGAGGTATGTATATTACGGATGGAGACAGAAATACTAGGTATTATTATCTTTCTTCTAAAATCCATCTTTATAGGGGGGAAATTGAGAACATTGAATACAATGGTAGGCTAGTGAACACCCCCTTCGAAATTGCACATGCTTTTTCGACTTACATGCAAACCTTGTTCACCTCATCAAAACCTTTGGACCCCTCTTTCATTGAATGTCTATTCTCGAACATTGCTAGCAATGCTAATTTGCAAGGGATTTCGATGCCTCCATCTTTGGAGGAAATCAAAAAGACTATTTTCTCTTTAGGTCCCCATAAAGCACCAGGAATGGATGGTTTTAATGCCTTCTTTTATCAGAAGCATTGGGATCTAATTAGTAGACATCTTTGATTTGGTTCATTTGTTCTTTGACAATTCATCCCTCCCTTTCGGTGCAAACCACACACTCCTGTGCTTCATTCCTAAAAAGGATCATGCAAGATTGATTGTTGACTTTAGACCAATCTACCTCTGCAATGTGAGCTATAAAATTGTGGCAAAAATTTTGGCTCTTAGATTGAAACCCCTTCTGAATCACTTCATCTCCCTGTGCCAAGGGGCATCTATGGCAAATAGACAAATCTCGAATAATATTATGCTTGCCTAAGAAATTTTCCACTTTATGATAAAAACAAGATGAAAAACTGGGTATGTTGCCCTTAAACTTGACATGTCCAAAGCTTACGGTAGGGTGGAATGGAAAGTGTTGACCAAACTTTTTGAATTCTTGGGCTTCGATCAGAAGTGGTGTACACTCATTGAAACACTGATCTCAAGTGCTTCTTTCTCCATCAAACATAATGGTAACCCGTGCTTATGGTTTTCAGGAACTCGAGGATTGCGGCAAGGCTGTCCCCTGAGCCCCTATCTCTTTTTGTTTATTAGGGAGATCTTATCTAGACTTCTGAATGAATATAGATCACTCAACCTCTTTAAGGGAATTAACGTTGCAATAAAAGCTCTTGAGATCTCCCACCTCTTCTTTGCTGCACCTGACGACACCTTTCTTTTTTGTCGTCCAGATAGGGAAGATGCCTTGGCCCTTAAAGTTGTTTTAGAACTTTTTTCTGACTTCACGGGCTAGGAAATTAATTTTGAAAAGAGTGAGGCTTTCTTTAGTAGAAATGTACCCTCTTATGAAAAGAATATGATTCTATCAATCTCGAGAATCAATTAAATGAAAAAAGATACAATTTATCTAGGCACCAATTTGATTAATGGCCAATCCAAAATGAAGAGTCTACAGTTTATATCACATGTGGTGCTTCAAATTCCCAAGTATGTTGTGTAAGAAAATTGATTCTTTATGCCAAAAATTTTGGCTAGGGAATCCGACCAAGGAGAAACAACTGACACTTATCGCTTGGGAAAGATGCTGCCAACCAAAAAAAATGGAGGATTGGGTTTCAAGAAAAAGGAAGACATCAATACGGTGCTATTACTCAAGCAGGGATGACAAATGCTTAAGAATTCTGAAGCACTTTGGGTATAGACAAAATACTTCCCAAACACTACACCCTTCGACCCAAAGGTCAAGATGCGAAAGAGTTGATGGACATGGAGTAGCATTTGTGGGATCAATCCAAAACTTGAAAAAATGGTAAGGTGAAAGATAGGCAATGGGAGGAATACATCGTTTTTGTTCGATCCATGGATAAAAAATCCAGATGATCGAATATACACAACACCCGATACCAAGCTGTGGGCAAGAAATACAACAATGGCTCAAGTGGCAAACTTAATCAACAATTTTAACAGGGAGTTAGCTTTTCCGCAAATCCTTCGACGTTCTCATCTTTCCAATATAAATCTCTCTAATGAAACTGATGCTTAGATGTCTCTTATTTCGAGCAATGGAGATTTTTCTGTCAAATTGGCAGGGAAAACCCTCTCACAAATAAGAACGACATCCCAACCTAATACTCTCATCATATGGTGGAAGTCTTTTTGGAAATTACCCCTACACCCCAAATTTAAGATTTTCTTTTGGCGTCTTATAAATGCAAGACTATCGGTTAAGGCAATACTTGCTCAATGGACACCATTATCTCCAGTATGTAAGCTTTGTGGAAATTGTGTGGAATCTCTATGGCATATGTTTCTTTCTTGTGATTGCACGAAGAGGATCTAGGCGGCGGGCCCTTTAGGACTCAGAACAGAAGGACTTACACATACATCCATCAGTGACCTATGCAAAATTTTCATCCTAGATCTTGGTCTTGACAAATCATCTAAAAGATGGCTGGTGTTTGTCTTTATAATCACATGTTATTTTGTTTGGAAAAGAACGGAATAACAAAATCTTTAATAAGCATGCCCCTAACCCCAAAAGAGTTTTAAATAACATTTCAAATTGGATCCAAAATCTAAAACTCAAAACACAAGAAACATTAGAAACCACACACAGCTGGACACAAGTAAAGATTTCTAAACCAAATATTTGCTTTTGTAAAAGTTTGACTAACTTGAATCAATTACCAATCTTGATGTGTGCAGGGGTACATAACTCGAGTTGAACAAGGGCCGGATGGAGTGTGGGATTATTTTGGGAAAGACAGCTAAAAGTATGTCTATATGAGAGGATTAGGGAAGGAAAATATCATTGAGGCACTCTTGTTTGGGTTAAAGGATGGAATAGACCAATCATAATTCTACAACATTCAACTATATGAGATCTGGTGCAATGAAGAAGAAGTGTTTGATCTACTTTCGCCACTGAAACACAAAAAGTGGCCAATAGTTTATGTCCTGATTTTGGTACACCTAACTTTTTGTATAAAGGGTATTAACCTTAATAGGTTTAGTCATACCACACTCTAGCAATGATTCACCTATCTAGCATGAAAATCCTCCGTAGAATATAAGAAGACATTAAATGTAATAGATACTACTACTCTTAGTATTTGCTACCCTAAGTAATTTTAACCTCTTTTGTTTCGTATAAAAAAAAACAATAATAAAGAAAACCCCTTAGACAATAGGGTCTTCTATAGTTAACTGTAGCTGGATTTTTTTCATGTGTCTTATCTTTCAAAATTGACGGTAGAGGGTGTACTTGTCAAGCTTTTAACCGTAATTTTTCACTTAGATTTATGAGAAGACAACCTTAAGTATAATTTTAATTTGACCCTAAGTTTGTAATGAAAAAGCAGCAGGAATGAATATGAAAGATTATAAAACATGAAAGATCGAATCATTAGGAAATAAATGGAAAACAAGTGACAAGATACATCATATAATTTAAATACCAATAGAATTTCATCTATATGAGTATAATAGAACATCACATTCTTGACTCTCAAGAATACAATAACACAATTATCATAAGTTCATAAAAGAAGTAAGACTCATGCTTCACATTATATTGCCCATGACATTCTCTTGAGGCACATGGGGGTTCCGCTAGTGGGTTTTTTTGTTTTTTTTGTTTTTTTTTTGGAGAGGGGGGGGGGGGCACCTTGGCGGGGGTGCAAGGGGTAGCGTCCCATGCCTAGAGAGGTCTTATATCATTTTGGGACTCGGCATCTCCTTTGCAGTTTGGGCTTGGGCCCATGAATATCTTTTATGGTCGTAATTGAAGAACTCATTCAAATGATATTATTTGATCTTCCTTTCTTGATGTGGATTTGTTAAACCTTGCTGCAGGTCAAGATCCAACATCTATCGGAAAAAGAAAAGAAAAAAAAGGTTTAAGCCGGTCTCGGCGAGAGGCAGCAAGGGAAGGCGAGACAGGTTGATCTTGACTTGTCTCGCTCGAAATATGGGATTTAAAGCATATGGGTGGACTGAGATATCAACTCGACCAAGATCTCGCTTGAGTTTGGGATTTTGGAGCTCTCGCAAGAGATCTATTCTCAAGATCTCAAAAAATTGAGATATCGCGAGATGTCATTCCATGGTTCTCATATTTGATTAGTTTGTTCCTATCAAATTCGTTATCACATTGTTTATTTGGTTATCATACTCAATTTGATGTTTTAGACAAAGAAGTCTAATCTTCCCGAGCCACGCATGAACACTTCCGTTACCGGAAAACATAGGCAAACCCACCCCCTTCCTTTCTTTTATAATTTTTTATTTAATTTTTAAAACCCCAACCCACTAACAATTTTTTTTTTAAAAATATATTATGTTTATTTTTTTTTTTCCACACAACCCCTCCAACAAAAAATTTTCCCTTGCGCAAGGCTGTTGTATTATTTTTAATATAATAAAATATGTTTCATTTTATTGGATCTGTATGTGGAACTTTCCTTTGTTTATTTTAGAAAGTGTATTATTTATAGTCCCACATTGGAAACCGAGGTGTCGGAATCCGGTTAATTAATAGGTACCACCTATTAACTCTGATTTATTATATGAGACACGCCTGGTGTGCGTGTATGAGTGGGACGGTGTCCGTCCGGCGCCGTGCCGCCGGCGTGGGTGGGCTGTGGCGTTTGTGGCGCCGCCTTGCCTTAGCACTTGCCTTCGGCGGTCGGTCGGTGTCTGAACCGTGTGTTTGATCAACGGTAGATCTAGGGCGATGGAGTAGATCCATAAATGTTGTTTTGATGGTTCAATATGGACCGTTAGATCGTGCGGCCGACGATCCGACGGCTCATATCTGAACGTCGGCATTCGTATCCCTCGAGAGGTGCACCCATACGAACATGTCATGAACTGTTTAGTAGAGGCACCTCAATGCCTATATATACGTCTAGCTTCACAACAGCAACAATGAGAGAAAAACCCGGTCTTCTCTGTTCTTGAGTTTTGCGAGTGCTTAGCAAAACTCGGGAGATTCAACTCGAAGTTGGTCTTCTTTGTATCCTGGGAGACGGTTCGCTCATAGCACCTTGATGTGAGGGCGAATTACGTCTTAAGGAAAGCGACGTTGTAACGCGCCTAGAAGTTCCAGCTCAAACACTGTGATCCTTTTTCCATATTCATTAACAATCTTAAGACGTAATTCCTTGTTTGAGATGGCACAGTCACTGAAGCAACTTGCGATGGATATCATCAAGTTGGATCGTTTTGATGGAACTAACTTCAAGCGCGCGGAGAGATGCATTTCTGTTGAGTCAATTAGTGTGGTGTATGTACCGATGACACCCAAACCGGAGAAGGAGAATGAACGGTCGCAGGAGCGCGAACGGCAGTGGGAGATCGATGACTACTGTTGCAAAGGTCATATTTGCAATTCACTGTCGACACTGCTCGACATGCACCATGAGAGCGGTCGAAAGAAATATGGGATGCTTTGCGGAACACCTATCTAGTGGAAGATGCAACAAGCAAGAGTTCCTTGCAAGTAAGTTCTTTCGATACACTATGGTAGATAATAGAAGTGATGGAACAATTTTTTGAAATAAAACAAATCCTCAATCAATTTTCCCAACATGGTATGAAAATGGATGAGCATTGTTGTCTCGCCATTTTAGACAAGCTGCCTCCCTCCTGGAAGACTATGGAAAAGTCCAAGCACAAGAAGGAAGATGTCACTCTTGCGAACTAGAGAGTGATATGCAAATTGAAGAAGAGGACAGAATCCGTGATGGAACCGATACCTCTAAAGTTCTTGTAGTGGAGGAAGGCAAAGACCTTAAAGAGAGAAGACTCGACAAGGTAAAATGAAGAGGAAGGGGAGCTCAAGTTCTAATTCCTACAAGAAGCGGTTTGATCCGAAGAAAAGGGTCCTTGTTATCACCGTGGCAAAATGGGTCATATCAAGAAGGAGTGTCGGCTTCTGAGAGTCGATAAATCGATGACAAGAACAACCATAAGGAGAACCTAGTGGCTATGATTTCAGCCAATGTTCTTGGTGTTGATACTTCGTGGTCGACTGTGCTACGACATGTCCGTAATGACGGTTTCTTTTCCAGTATAAGTCGAAGAAGATGGGAGTATTCTCTACATGGGAAACGCATCCACTGCTACGGTGAAAGGAAAAGGAAAGTGAAACTTGAGTTCACTTCGAAAGACCCTCACTCGACGGATGTTTATCATGTCCCGTGTTGGAAGAACCTTGTGTCTCAGTCTTTGTAAATTTGGGTTCAAACTTGTATTTGAGTCGATAAATTTATTCCGACCAAGGGTGGTTTCTTTGTGGGGAAAGGATATATGTATGAGGGTATGTTTAAGTTAAATGTTGTTCCTATTTCAATGAATAAAGTGAATAATTCTGCTTACATGCTTGGTTCGTTTTCTTTATGGCATGGTCGTTTAGGACATGTGAATTTTCGTAAAATGAATGATATGGTTAAACTAGACTTGCTTCCTAAAGTTATTCATGATGTAGATAATTGCAAAACGTGCATGCTGACTAAGATTACTAGGAAGCCTTTTCCTAATGTGAATAGAGATTCTAACATTCTAGATTTGGTACATAGTGACGTTTGTGATCTTCACAGTACCCTACTCGAGGAGGAAAGAAATATTTTGTAACATTTATTGATGATTGTTCCAAGTTCTGTTATGTATATCTCTTGAATACCAAAGATGAAGTTTTGAAATATTTTAAAATATTTAAAAGTGAGTCTGAGAATTTTTGTAAGACAACAATCAAATGTCTTAGAAGTGATAGGGTGGGGAATACTATGACCCCGTATACTTTGAAACTGTGGGCATAGTACATGAGGTTACAACACCTTATTCTCCTCAAGAAATGGCATGCGAGGAAAATAGGACTTTAATGGAAATGGTGAATTCTATGATGTCCTATTCGTTTAGTAGTGGTTTCTGGGTGAAGCATTATTAACAACTTCATATACTAAACAGAGTTCCTTTCAAGAAGAGCCCAAAGACCCCATATGAACTTTGGAAGAAGCGAACCAAATTTGGTGTACCTTAGGATTTGGGGCTGTAGAGCTATTGTGAAAATCCCAACCAAAGGAAGAAACTAGGTGAAAGAGGTGTTGAGTGCATTTTCTTAGGATATGCTTTGCATAGCAAAGCATATAGGTTCATGGTTATTGAACCTAATGACTCAATAGAGTTGAACACTATTATTGAGTCAGAGATGCCATTTTTGATGAAACCGTTCTCTTCTATCCCTAGGACCACTAGTTCTTTAATTGTGAGAGATATAAATGAAGAGTCTCAAACCCACCTAGTGTAGAACCAAGGAGAAGCAAAAGGCAAAGGACTGAAAAATCTTTTGGCCCGATTTCTTTATGTATCTAGTTGAAGGTACTAGAGAAACTCAGAGTAATCAAACCTTATTGTCTTTAAATGTAGAGCGATCTTAAATATATGAGGAAGCTATGAGTCACGGATGTTGCTTTCTCGAAAGAGGCCATAAATGATGAAATGGACTCCATCATAGGAAATAATACTTGAAACTAATTGATTTACCCCCTGGATCTAAAACAATAGGGTGTAGTGGATTTTCAAAGATTAGGGTTGATGGAACCATTGATAAATTTAAGCAGGTTAGTGGCAAGGTTTCACACAAAGGAGGGCATAGATTATTTTGATACTTATGCTCCGGGCTGGATTGCTCGTTCGTTTTAGTTGCTTGGCATCTATATTAATTTGTCATTCACCAATGGATGTCAAACAGCATTTCTAAATGGTGATTAGATGAGAAATTTATTGCACAACCCAGGGTTTTTGTGGACAGAGCATAGGCCTGTAAGTTAGTGAAATCACTATATGGACTCAAACAAGCACCAAACTGCATGAGAAGTTTGACAGTAATTATGTCATGGGTTTAAATACATGAGTCCCAAATGTGTGTATAGCAAGTTTTTTGGAGGAAAAGGTGTGATAATTTGTTTATATGTTGATGACATGCTTATATTTGGTACTGATTTAGAACAAGTAGAAATTACTAAAGTATTTGTCCGCTAGTTTCGATATGAAAGATATGGGTGAGCTATGTCATTTTGGGCATTAGAATAGTCAAACATGATGATGGGTTAATGTCACACAATCTCATTACATTGAGAAAGTGTTGAAGAAATTCAACCACTTAGATTGTTCACCTGTTAGTACACCTTTTGACTCCAGTGTCAAATTAGTACCAAATGATGGAAGAGCTGTGTCTCAACAAACTATGCTAGTGCTATTGGTTGTCTATGTTGCAATGACCGACAAGACCGATTAGCATATGCTGTGGAAACTTAGTAGGTACACTAGTAACCCTAGTAACCTACATTGAAGTCTCTTTAGGATTTTTAGATACCTAAGGTAACAACTAGTTATGGCTTAAGATACAGTGGTATCCTACTGTTCTTGAAGGGTTCACGTGCTAGTTGGATAACGGGCCGACCACTCATCCACAAGTGGTTGGATATTCACTCTTAGTGGGGGTGCAATATCTTGGGGTTCAAAGAAACAAACTCGTATTGTTGATTCTACTATGGCAGCGAGTTCGTGGCTTAGCTTCGGTAGTAAAGAAGCGAAATGGCTTAGGAATTTATTGATAGAAATTCCAATATGCCAAACCCATGCCACCAATATCGCTTCATTGTGATAGTGAGGCAACCTTGGCTAGAGCCTATGCCGTTTACAATGGAAAGTCAAGACATATTGGACTTAGACATAGTTTAGTAAGGTAGTTGATAGTTGATGGAGTAATTACTATTGATTTTGTAAGATCAAGTCAAAATTTGGCAGATCCATTGACAAAAGGTCTACAAGGGATTTGGTCAAATACCAAGAGGGTGGGTCTTAGCCCATTTCCTAAGATCACCAACGAGGAAACTCGTCTCAATACTTGAGATATAAATTTGAGTTCATGAGTAAAGTACTTGTTGGAGTGGTCTCCACTATAATATACCATCCCATAAAGGAGTGCTTGGTTCCGTAATGTAGATGGAGGATGAGCTATATCTCTTAATAGATCTATACTTCTTGTTGATGTGTTTTTCACACTTCATAGATCTACCTGTGAGTGCATGTAGCCCTTCTTTTTGCTTGACTCTAGGCACTCTGATACCGGATAGAGACACTGCCTTTCTGTCTTTTTTGGAGAGTATTCAGATTCTTGTGAGATCTCCCTTTCTCTGATTCTCGCTTTCCTTTCTTCTTAGCTTTTGGATTTCACTTCTTCTCTGTCCCTCCTTTGCTTTTTCCCTTTTTTGTATTTATTTTCTTATATTTTGGATTTTATTATTTTTATATTTTCTTCTTTTTTGGATCCTTCCTTTCCTTTATTTATTTTAGTGTTTATTTTGTCCCCTTAACCGTTCTCCTTTTGTCCCCTTTAACTCTAACTTATTTACCGCCGTTCCTTCCCCCCCTCCTCCCCCTCCCCTCTCCAGATCTAAACCGGTGTAGCAACTGGGGGGGGGGGGGGGGGGGGGGGGGGGGGGGGGGGGCCCCCCCGAGCATAATATTGGACCAGTAACAATAAATTTGAGTGATATGGGGGCTAAATTCAGGAGATATTTTTATGGCTAATTTTATTTTATTTGTTTCCTTA
Organism: Hakea prostrata; assembly: GCF_041222555.1. NCBI lineage: Eukaryota > Viridiplantae > Streptophyta > Magnoliopsida > Proteales > Proteaceae > Hakea > Hakea prostrata. The sequence goes on along the minus strand of NC_142606.1, from coordinate 64,539,507 downwards.
ATTTGGGAGTCTAATTAGCTATCTCAACCATCTTTTATTTTGAAAACATTCTTTGTTGCCATGGCTAATTTGATTCTATATATTTTTTTTAATTTGGTAGTGTAATTTGTCATCTTAACTATTTTTTATTTTGAGAACTTTCCTTGCTATGGCTGATTTGAGTTTATATGTTTCCTTAATTCAAAAGTGTAATTAATCATCTTTAATTTTGGAAAACTTATCCTTTTTGTTTTTGTTTGTTTTTAGAATTTGATTGTAATGACCTATATATGGCATGCTTCTCATACAAATAAGTGATTCATTTAGTTAATAAAAAAAATTTAAGTGTCTTTCTCTTTTAATTCTTTGAACTATTATAAATAATTTTTATTTGTGGATATCCATCACCTTAAAGAAATAATACCAAAAAATGTAAACTTTCAAATGAAGATCTTAGCGACTTAAGTGTGTAATCTTGATGATTCACATTCTCATATTAATTGAAGATCACAGTAATCTATCATTCTATATCAAGAACAAATTATTTTGTGTAAGAATCATATATTGTATTTTCTTGTAGACTATGATATTTCCATATCAGAGAAGATGTTATTTCTAATATAAATATGTAATGCACACACCTCAATGAAAGAGTTTGATTTGTTTTATTATCATTTTCTTCATTTTCTTTAATACATTTTCTTCATTTTATAATACGTTATCAACACAACTTCACCTAAAATAATTACATTTTGAGAAGAAAGACGACAGACTATACCATTATGCTTTATATTCCAATGTGAAATAGAAGATCGACATTCCCATACTTGCTTTCTATAAAAAAATGGAGTTTATTTTATCTATTTTATAATGTAAGTGGTTATGATATGTGATGTATTAAATTTTAAAGTTAAACAAATGATAAATTATTAAGTCATTAAGTTTTGTTTCGTACAATAAGGGTTTTTTGAGAATTTTATCAATATCCGAATCTATGAAAACAAAATAAAATATTATGATACTTGCATAAATTATTTCTTCACTTGCATAAATCTTTTCTTCTTCTTCTTCTTCCTTTTTTTTTTTTTTTATTTTTTTTAATTTATTCATATGATGTAAGGTTTTACTAATAATGTGTTTAAAATTTTCATTTTTGTGGTAAACTGAAAATATATGAATTTTTTATGTGATAATAAAAAATTCATTAAATATGTCATATGATTCAAAGTTTTAATTCTTATATTTTTCTATAGAAAGTAATGGTTTGTTATTATCTTTTTTTACATTTTCTTTTTATATTTCTAGACATTTGTTTTAATAATTACATTAAGTGTCATGATAATTATTAATTGTATATGTATGTATTTTGGCATATGATTTATATCTTATGCTTCATTTTATTGTGTATTGATTCTATCCTATTAGATCTATATTAGCATAATCTTTAGTATTTTATTAGTATAGAATATATATTGCTTATAAGCATAATCATACAAATTTATAATACTATATTATTTATAGTAGTCTATGCGGCTATACAACACATTGGATTGCCTCGATGATTTTGTTTTGTCATCAACCAACATCAACATAATGATTTTATTTATTGCATACAATGGTTGCTAGTTTTATACTTTAAATGTTGTTAAATACATATGAAGTTGCAAGATTTTAAAACTATAAATGAGTTCAGCTCCATAGTTTTTAAAATTAGTTTTCAATTGAAATTATATTACTAATGTGAATTTACTAAAAAAAAACATTTTCAACTTTTTATACTTCAAACATTTTATAACAACAACAATATCGTGAAAAAAGTTTTAAAAGGTATTCTGAATGATGTCATGTCTCTTTGTGGCTTAACAAAATAATGAAACTAATAATGAAAAATCATGAAGCTCTTCTTACTGGTTATGTTCAATTCCGTTAAATAAATGCAACAATGCATGATAAGTATGAAAGAAAATAAAATTATAATTGTAGTCACGACCATAAATGTGGACGAAACAAAAGACAGAATAATTATTGTCATTATGATGAAAATAAATAAGAAAATAATAAAGATTCTCAATATAACTCTTCAAGGAGTAAAAATAATATTTGTCATTGATGTAATATAAAATGTCATTAGGCACATATCTGTCGTATTCCATAATATTTTGTTAAGTTTTATTAAGCTTCAATTAAATGAATAAAAATAAGTGGAGATGAATTTGACTTTCTGAGGATAATGATACTTAAGTAAATTTTGCATAGAAAGAGGATTTTGATGGCCTCACAAATATTAAACATCTAGATACTACAGATTCTTTTGTAAACAATAATTGAAGATCTGATATGTTGCAGTTCAAATAAAATAAAAATTTTGATCTTATATAGCTTTTTTTTCCCCCTTTTAGTTATATTTATATTGATTTTCTACATATCTTTTCATATATTTTGTTTCACTTTAATGAAGAATATGAATCTAATGTGCTAAGATACATATTATTCTAAGAGATAAATAAATAAATAAATATATATATATATATATATATATTTTTTTTTTTTTTTTTTTTTTTTTTTTTTTTTTTTTTTTTTTTTTTTTTTTTATATATATATATATATATATAATGTATCATTTATAGATAATTTGATCCCTCACATAATAATAGATTAGCTCTTTCAAAACTTTCAATCAACTTTTTGTTACCAGTTATGGTATGAATATCTATCTTATCTAATAAGAAATCCAATATTCATACCATAACTGGTAACAAAAAGTTGATTGAAAGTTTTGAAAGAGCTAATCTATTATTATGTGAGAGATCAAATTATCTATAAATGATACATTATTTTATAGCAACTTCAAATGAATTTATTAAGTTTTAAAGATATTCGTCAAAATGATAATCATATTGAGACTTTATGTACTGAAAAAAAAAATTACTTGTTTTTCTTCCGGTTTGTACTACGCAAATGTTAACATGGTTGAAACACAGATTTTGTAAATCAAAAGAATATTAGTTCCAATAGCTTTATTATTTTGTATGATTGGTTAGATAATCCTAGATTGAAAATTCATATGATTATTTATTGAAGAACTAGAAGATTCTTCAATTCAATGAATTTTCTTATACTATTTGTTCTCAAAATATATTATTAAACCATCATCAATTAAAATTAGGATTGAATTCCATGCATTTTTTGAATGTATATAGTGTGAAATATGTAGGCTCATTCATCCATCATGTAGATCATTCAGATAATATATGGTTTATAGTAGATGCATCTAGATAATGGTCACATGTATGTTCATTATGAATTCACAATTTGTTTTTGTGAGTTTACATATCAGGCTTTTAATGATTCATGTATGACAACTTAAATCACAATTGAATAGTCTGTTGTTCATGTTTATTCCCAAAATAGTTTTGTAAAATCATTTATTAAATGTCTCTAATTAACAATTAAACTATTGTTTATGAGAACAAAACCCCTTGTGTCAGCATTGGGATATGTTATTTTATATTCAGTATTACTTATACGCATATAGTCAATAAGTTGTTATAAATTCTCCCAATTATAATTACCTTATGATCAAGAACCAAATATTTCTTATATTTAGAGGGCTCCAAAGGATCACCAGCTTCACCACCTTAAATGTATAAACTCATCCCCCCCCCCCCCCCCCTCCCCCCAAAACCTACAATTAAAAAAAACAAAAAGAGGTTTTTTTTTTCTTCATGTTACCCACTTACGTTAGGCCCAAACTCTAGGTTGTCTACTTAAATAGCTAATATTACATGTTGCCTATGGAATATTACAAAAAATGGAAAATAGAGAAATTGAGACTTAACATGGATCGATTTTTCGAGAGACAACCAGAGTTGGGATTCCAAAAATTGTCAAAATGTAGAGCAGGTTCGGAGGAAGGTAAGGAGGATTGTGGTGGCTTAGGGGTTACTGATTTGGGGAAGAAATGGGGGGGAAATATAGTTGGCAACCGTGCTATTGAATAGTTTATCAGAGTCTCCCGTGGTAAAAATATTTGAATGTAAGCAATTCTCATTTAATAGTTTGGGCTGACTTGTTCTTTGTATCCTTTTTCAGGGGTAGATGTAAGATGTACATTTGGAGACGACTACATGTAAAAGGATTGTAATCAGAGGGGGGGGGGAATCATTCATTATTTTGTTATGAACATTTGGTTTGACCCCTCAGACCCAAGTAAACCGCACGACCCAGTACCTCCGGTTTGGTGTTGGTTCATTGGGTTCGTAAGGCACTTCTTGGTGAGGCACTTCTCAGCAAAACGCTTACTAAGAAGTGCACCTCCTGCTGACGGCCAGCTAATCATAGAGGAACTTCTCCGATGACCTCTCAATGAGTTCCCGACAAGCTACATCTCAGTAGCATTGCCAAAGGATTCTACGCATATCTCTCCAGACGTCAATAAATGCATTAATTTCAACATTGAATGCCCATTGACATTAAATGCTCATTGACAACCAAGAAGCTTCTCATTTGCTTAAAGTTGCCTCGAGTATTGCACCTACCGTTTTGTCTGCTGAAGATTGGACTTGCTGTCACATCTATGTTAGCACTAATCTGATCACCTTATTTAGTGGGATTGTGTGCAACTGTTTTAAGACTTCTTTGGGAAGTTTGGGCACTTAGCTTGCTGATCAAGCTACGCATCTTCAAGCCATCGCCACCCTCCTTCTGAGATCAATAGATCCAAGGGCTGCGATGCATCTTCATCACCTCAGAGGTATGAGTGTGATATATATATATACACAACACTCTACACGATTGAAGGGAGGTCTTATGAACATTAACTCTGGTTATTATTTTCCTACAACTACCCAAGATAACATTCTCTCTTCATCTTCTAGGAACATTTATTCCTCCCTACGAGGATTTGTGTTCATCAGAGTTTGACTTAATCATTGGAGGTGGCTTCCCATCCCCAGAGGCAGCCCACATTCACTTTCTTTGTTTTCCAGGAACCAAGAACCAAGTTTGGTCTTTAAATGAACCAAATGGTCTACAATCAGATTTTGGAGCAACATATTTCATAAGAAAAATCATGGTTGGTTTCAGTTTATGATCATTATAGTTGCATTGCACTGTGATGCTTCTGTGAATCAGGGCTATAGGATCAAGAATGAAAATTTTCTATTGATTCGGTTATAAAGGTGGTTGTACGTAGACTTTTATTAAAGATTCATGATCAGTCCATAGTCTAGTAGTATTCAAACAGTTTGATTCTGCATTTGGATGCCTTATATGCATTCGCATATGTGAAATTTCATTAGACTCATCTAAAAACTCTACCAACTATCCAAAAGCACCGGTGGCAACACAATAATTCTTTCAATAATATAATAATAATAAAACCCATTTAAACAATATGGTATTGTATAGTTAACAGCAGCAAATTTTTCATTTTATATGGGTCTTATCCAAGGTTTAAAGTATCCTACTATACCATACGATACTAGCTGATATGTATCCATATTTGAGATCCAACCGATATGTCTCTCCATTGAATCACACTAAAATACATTAGCCCGAGCAATACAATACTCGATACAGGACGATATGTCTCTTAAAATCACTTGACTGATACGATACTCAATACTGATACTTTAAACCTTAATCTTATCCACCAAAATTAATGTTAGAGGTGTACTTGTCAGGATTTCAACCGTTTAGACTGGAGATTTTTCACTTTGGTTTTAGAGGTGGTAGGCAAAACAAGAAGATTAAGAAATAACAACTAAGTAAAATGATGGCACAGGGGCTTTGCTGCCTCTCATTTTTCTTTTTCACTGCCTCTCCTCTCGAAGGATTGGTGTGGCTTCTAGAATGGAAATGAAAACGTTTTGAAAGAAAGCAAGCAATCGTAGGAAGGAAGATACCTACCATAGACAAACTAAGAGCAGAAGTACTTGTCATTAGTCATACTAGAAGGGGGGATACTAATTATTACCCAAAAAAAAAAAAATGTGGACCTATAGTTGGGTTGTTGGTGGGTCAATTTTTATTAAACCAGATATGACCCATAGTTTTGGGTCCCTACAAGATTCGCTGAGAAGTTAAAAACTTTAGAGCAAAAGAAAAGTCAATAAATGCACAAGAAATCACATGCCTGAGGCAATGTTTGTTGTAGCTTACCACATATAAGTTCCTTTCTAGGGGCATGCATGTGTGGAATCTGAGGTAACATATAGTACTAGAACATATTCTTCCTGACCCACTTAATGACAACATTTGACCTTTGAAGGGCACAAATCACTGGTGATCAGTGGAGGTGAAGGATTTTAAGTCTTTTGTTTTTGGATCTATTGAATTAATTTTCAATCATCCAGACAACCTGCCCAATCTAAGGGCTAAGGGAGTGTCGATGGAAGAAGAGACAAAGGGTATAGGCAACTTATTTTGAGTACCGAGGTATTCATCTTACTGTTGTTCTTATGATTAGTAGCGGCCAATAGTAATGAAATACTGTATAGACTGACAGACTTTGTTAATGGCACAGGTGATTCGTCAGGGTAAAACTCAGATAGATTATGAGATTATCATTGAGACTGCTAGATGACTAGTAAGTGAGCCCAATAGATGAGGAGACTTGAACCAAAATACTTTCTTTTGGGAGGGGTGAGTGTAAACACAGTTTTAGTCATTTTAGTCAGTAAATCATAATTTTTTGATATAGAGAAAAATAACCCTTTAAGATTAGAGGGAGAAAAAAATAACCCCTAAGGTTTGAGAATTGACACTTTCAAAATCCCATGAAGATCGATGAAGATACTTAGAAAGATTAGCATGTAAAGTAAAGTAGACCTTATGAGCAACAAATGTGACGTGAGTGTAGTACCAAAAGAAGAAGAAAAAAATTTGCAAGTAAGTGAAGAAGACTTCAAAACCACAATCCTTTTGTTTTGAGGAAAGAAAGAAAATGTTTCTATCATATATGGGGTGATGAAAAGTAATTTGCAGCTGTTTCTCTCCAAAGATTCCTTAAATATTTTTTGTGGAAGCAAAACCTCAAAATTCCTTGGACAACAAAGCAATGGGATTCCTCATGTTAGTTTTAAATCAAGCAAATAACCACTATTGTCCACACCCCTTGTAACCCCTAAAGGTGGAAAAAACTGTTTATCTTTTTTAAGAATTAAACAATTTATGCTTATTTTGCCTCTTTAAAATTCATCTATAAATAATACAATAGGTTTTTTTTTTTTTATTTTCATTGTTCTTAAGAATAAGATGGGTTAATACTAACTATTAAGGTTAATTATTTTTCTATGATAAGAATAAATGGGTTACTACAATCTTACCAAATAAAAAAAGAGGATGAGTTACTACTAGCTACAAGCCTACAAGGGTTCATTTCTAGTCTCAAGATCAATAAGAGCAAATCTCATTCTCCTTTAGGTGTATATTTTCTATTTTCAAGTGGAAGGGTACTTTATATAATTAGCGAGCTAAAATGAATCATCCAAAGAAAATGTTGAACTCGTTTTTTTTCTTCTTCTTTTTAATGGATCTACATATTTCACTTTCTTAAATTTACAACAAGAGTTCATGATGAACAGAGGGCAAAATCATACTTTCACATCATTTTTGGTAGTCAGTCGCTCTCTTTAACCCCCCAACTCAGTGTTTAAAATGTTTGTATTCGGAAGTGCAAATTCAAGGGATGAAGACATGGAATAAACTCCTAGCAGCTACTTGCTTGCTCCTACCTCATTCCTACACTATAGAGGAGCTTCTAGAGATAGGTCTGCAATGTGATTTGCATTAGATAACTCCACTGGAGTTGCTTTACATGAGTTAAGAGCCAATCTGAATTTCTAAGCAATCAAATCTAAGTCCGTCAATCAATTGGATTTTCATTCGCGTCTGCACGGATATCTCTTACGTAAGCACAACTTTATGATACGTGTCTCTGATTTCATTAAATGGCTTAAAATAAGAATAGTTTTGTTGTTATATAATTTTGGTTAAAAAAAAAAATTTAATTTACAAAACCCATCTCCAAATTAAATCAAATTTACCTATTGAGCATAAATAACCCAATAGAGAAACTCAGGTTTTGTGAATCTGAAGCCCTAACCCTAAATACATCCACCTGATGGGTTAAAGGCTTCTACGGCTGAGCACACAGTGAGACAATAAGAAATCTTTGATGTAAACTGACCCTCCGAAATCTTTGAAGAACAAATGACAACGTTGATTTGAAAACCATGCGTATTGTGTATGTTCCTACATGTAGCTCAAATTAGTAAACAGAAAATTCTTCTTTTTTTGCACTTCAAGATCTGGAGAGATTCTCCCCTTTTTAACAATTCTTTGTTTTGGTTCTTTGAAATACCCGGTTTTGACATTTAGAAATTCAAACAAAATCCTTATTTTGCATATTGGAATTCAAATGTTTTATTTCCCTCCTTTTGTTGTTTTTTTTGTTTTATATCTAACTATCTCAGTTAAGATAGAACTGAAATTATGATATGGTTTCTTCCCCATTTTAACAAGATTGGGACTAAAACGAGAGGAACAAAAACTCTGTGAACGATCCATGCATTCGGTTACTCAAGAATTTTATCTCACAAGAATGGTCAATGTTTATTTTTCTTTTAACAGAGATGTAAACCAACTCAAACTGGATCCACTAGTGTTTCAACCAACATACATGGTTGCAGGAATAACTCTTCTTCTTCTCTCCCTCCTCTTGTTGGTTTTTTTTCTCCTTCCATATTGGTCCCTATTTTCTAATTTGTTGTCATCTCTATGGGTGCATTTTTAGATTTTGTCTTAGCCACCAACAGGTCATCTTCCTTTCACAAAACTATCCTTATAGGGCTTATGCTGTGGTTGCAATGGTGCATGTTGTATTTTGGCTTAGGGTTTTAGATTCACAAATCTAAGTGTCTAGCTCTGTTGGGTTATTTGGGCTCAATAGGTAAATTTGATTCATTTCAGAGATGGGTTTTGTACATTTTGAAAAGTTCTTAACTTAAATGATATATATAACAACAAAACTATCCTTATTTAGAGCCGTTAGATGAAAACAAAAACAAGTATAGTAACCCTGTGCCTGCACGGGAGATATTCACGCAGTTGCGAACAAAACTCCCAATCTGAATTTCTACGCAATCAAATCTAGTAGTCACCAAATCAGATGAGATTAATTTGGTTTGGAAAGTGAAAGCACTAGAAGGACTCCATAACTTATGCACAGCTGCTAACTAGAATCTCCAGGTTTGATTTGATTACCTACCAGCTCTTTAGAATGCTTTACAGACTCAGATCCCTAGCTAGAACCAACAACATGTTAATTTCTGAAGAATCCCGACTAGTTGTTATTGTTTTAGTACTGTATCAAAAGACCTAGAAATAGATTTTGGTTAGTTAACAAACAACCAAAATAATTTCTTTCTTCTTTTCCTTATAAAGAAAGACACAGGGAGAATATTTTACTGTTAACAACAGCAGCAGTGAATGAATGCATGCACCTATCACCATCACTTGCTAGAGTGAAATTGAATTCCCCTTGAACCCTTAAGCCTGTCTGTATTGTTTAATGGCTGGACTTTCGTGGTAAAATAATATTTTGTTCTATAGTTAGAATTTGTAAGAGATGATAATGCAGGAGTCCTATTTCTACCCAAATCACACTGGCACCTCGGACTCAAGTGTTACCATATATGTGTCTAATGGGACTTAATTTAGTGTATGAACGTTAGATTCGGCCAATCTAGATAGTATGGGATAGGTTAAGAGGTTTAATTCATTCCATCAATTTCAAAGTTTTTGACACTAATTAAGCACTTAACATACCACGGATTCCTGTGGATCAACTTTCTTCTAGATTATCAAAGGTGGACCTGTACATGGTGGTTGCAGGTGGGCCATGTCTATAAGTATGCAAAATCCTAGAAGATCCCAATAATCCAATAAGAGCCAAGGAGCTTCTTCAGTTATAGTTCTTCCCATAAACCCTAATTGGGGTCACCATGGAGGTGGTAGTACACCACCCTCATTAATTTAATTCAGAACTGCTGTACCTTCCATCACTCCACACTCTTTCGTAGTTCTCATTTATCTGGTCGAAGCTCTTGGCCATGGCTTCTCTTCCTCCCCTCAACTGCTCATACTTCTAATGTCTTTCTTTTTGTATTAGTTCCAGTCAATCACCTGCGGTGCAGAGCGAGAGAGAGAGAGAGAGAGAGAGAGAGAGAAATGGGCCATCACTCATGCTGCAACAAACAGAAAGTCAGGAGGGGACTGTGGTCACCTGAGGAAGATGAGAAACTCATTAACTACATTTCCACCTACGGCCATGGTTGTTGGAGCTCAGTTCCCAGACTTGCAGGTAAAATTGATTCATACATTTGAGCATAGCCAACAGATATATCTGCATTTATGGGTTCGCTTGAATTGGTTTTCCATTTTTCTTTTTCAAGTCTTCCCATCAAGAATGAAGTGACTACTTGTAGATAGTGTTCTACCTATTTAAACTGATGCAGGTCTGCAAAGATGTGGAAAGAGTTGCAGACTAAGATGGATTAATTACCTTAGACCTGATTTAAAACGAGGAAACGTCTCTCCCCAAGAAGCTTTGCTTATCATGCAACTCCATAGAATTCTTGGGAACAGGTAGTTCGTAAATACTCTATAGCTACTATCATCATCATCATGAGAATTGAAGTTGTTTTGTAAAATTATTTGATTGATCTGTCTTTGTACAGATGGTCTCTGATAGCCAAGCACCTGCCAGGAAGAACTGATAACGAAGTCAAAAATTTCTGGAACTCAAGCGTGAAGAAGAAGCTCTGCTCTCATCTTGCTTCTGACCTAGCCACCCTTCCTGGAGACCACATCTTCATCAATCACCAGTATTCTGGTTTCAACGAGACTAGGTTGCCAATAAAAACTGCAAATCCTAATTTCATCATCGATGCCCAACAAGATTATTTTCAATTTCACAGTCCCATATCTGATCTCAAACCTGAGGCTGGATTCATGGATTACAATATGATGAATTCTCTTGGAATGATGCCAACCATGCTTCTGCCAGATGGATCTTCTTGTGACCCAACATGGTCTTTCAATTATCAGCCCCATGAGAACCAAGAACATGGTGATCACCTACCGTGTTACGACCCACAAGTTGATCCCAGGTTCATCTCAACCGCCATTGATGATCCAATGGTGATGTCTCAGATGCCAAGCCTGTGTGAAATGTTGGACCTGGACATGGATGAAAGTAGTGGTTTGCCATTATCATCATCACCATCTTCTTCTTCTTCTTGTGATGTTGACCCAAGTGCTGCTAGTCTTTTTGCAGGTTTGCTATCTGAGTCTTATTCATACGTACCCACCAATAAAATGGAGTGCGTTGTTGCAGCTGCTATCATGCCATCATCCTCATCTTCGCCTTTACCATGTGGATTTCTTGGTATGAACCCTACTGTCCCCCCAAACTGAGTTTCATTGGCCCAAGCTTCTCTCTCCCTTTACTATCAACGTGTATGGGGCGTATTAAATGCAGAGATTTTTGTAATAAATGTATGATTGGTGGGGCTCGGAGCTCTGCAGAAGGAGACTTATTTTAGTCTTATATAGATTACTTAGGCTTTCCATTTTTCACACCATTTACCCATTTAGATCTATCAAGCATTTTGAGTTTTACCTATTTTTGGGTTACTAGTTCAATGATTTGATGCTGTAATTTTTCTGTATTCGATGACGCATTCATTGTTCAGAAGCTATAACCCGGATTGGAACACTATGAATAACTAAAATTAGAGTTTAAAACTCAAGTGGGTTGTTTGAATCGAATCTGTAAGGTGCAAAAGCACCGACGGCCGTCGACTATGAAGTGTCGACCTGGTTTTGGTTGTCAATTAGTGATTCTTACTAACCGAAGAGCCCCCATACAGTTATGATTCCATGAAGCTCTGTTGAGAAGTTGGGCCGGAGATGGGGACCTTAAATATTTTAAACCTTCAGTTTTCTATCACTGCATGGTTGCCTACGTATGAACGTAATTGTCTGTATACTACAGAGAGGGAGGGGTTGACCATGAAGTAATACTGTGTATGCATGTGACTATGCAAGAGAAAGAAGAGTAGGTATCAGTCTGTAGCTGCTGATCAACAAATTGTTATGGTGAAAGACCTATTTTCACCATGTGAAATGTTCCAGGACTCGTTTTAGGCAAATGCACTGGAATGGCTGTTTTTCGACTTTAGCCACCATCGAGTTTGCATAGGTCTTGTTTAGAACTTCAAAATAATTGGTTGGAGAGCCCGAACTCTTTGAAAGTTCAGTGTTGGCGTTTTTGGGTTTAGGAACATTTAGGTTTTTTTCTTTCTAAGTAGATTTTTATTCACCTATAATCATTTATAGTCTCTTACGAGAGTTGAGAGGGTTAGAAAAATGTCATTGTTGTGATATTGTTTATTTTTCTTCCACACAATAACACCACTTCTGCTCGGACATGGACGTATCCTTTGGGTGAACCACATAAAATCTTGTCTCCGGTAATTACTTTTGATTTATTTTTCTAAGAAAATCACATGCCCAAAGCATTGTTGTTCTAACTCTACAACCCTTAAATTCTCTTCTTGTGGATTTTGGAGGTGGATGTTGATTTGTTTTTCTAAGAAAATCACATGCCTAAAGCATTGTTGTTCTAACTCTACACCCCTTAAATTTTCTCCTTGTGGATTGCGGAGGTGGTGTCTAACATTTGATTGAAGAGAGCCTTAGAATATATTATTTCACAATCATACATTTTGTAAGATTTTCTTTTGGAGAAAGGGAGCTTTTAATTATAATAGGAACTAGTGCATGATATTACATTCTGTAGTACTTCCTCTTGGCATCATTCTGTATAAAAAAAGATAATGAAACAGGAGGCCATCAATCCCAAAATGCATTTCCTAAGGGCCTTGCATGATTCCCCAAGAAAATCTGCACATGAAAAAACATGCACAAAGTTACAAGTTAGAAAAAGGTTCCTAGGCTCCCTAATCTCCATTATTAAATCTAGGGTTCTCCAAGGGATAGAATAGTGCTCTAGTTTAGATTGAATAGCTATCATAGAATATGAACGAACTTCCACCTTGGTGATGTGTGCCAAAGCTACCTTTGTGGCACTTTTGATTGCAAAAAGCTACTTGATTGATGTTTTCCTCCCAAAGTCCCCATGCCAAAGTTTCCAATAAATTAATGGATAGAAGAACCCAACTCGACCCTATCAAGTCTGATTAATTTGTAACCCAAACCCTAAATATCTAAATATATTCCCATGAATGTCACATTCCCATGTCAACTATCCTATGTTCATTTGCCCCCCCCCCCCCTTCTCCGTTACTCTTTCTCACAATAAGGTTTCACCAACAATCCATCATCATCTCTGTTGATAACTTTAGATTTATGATTATAGCTTTTGATATATTGAATTCAACTGAAATTTTCTGGTTATGAATTGTTTCTGCAAATGTTTAAAAAATAAGTTTTCTTTAGCCGTTTAAGTATATGTGGTTTCTGATTTATAATGACCATGTCTTTGTTTGTTAGGAATGGGTTCATTTACAATGTATAATGGGTTAATCATATTCAACATCATTCTATATAAATAAGAAAATGAGTCTTAATTAGTGTATTAAATTATTAAATTAACACTTTGGATAAGAAGGGATAAAATAAATAAGCGTCACGGGTAGGCTCAAGGTAAATCAGGACCATACGGACCCTATCAAGGTTAATCATGACCACCCGACCCTATCAGGGTTAATCAGGGAGGGCTGGGCTTGGAAAAACCTTAACTTGTTCGGGTTTAGGTTGGGGATTTTTAAACTTGATAGGGCTGGATAGGGTTTGGGTTTTGATTTTAGTCTCTAATGTAAGGTTAGAGTTCAAGGCTGCCTAACCCAACCTGCCCATTAACTACACAAAAATGAAAGAAAAAAAATCCAAATTAATTTAATCTCTAGTATGTACTAAGGCCAGCCTTGGGCAACCCAAAAAGTATTTTCCAAATGCTGATCTAGTTTTTCCACATTACCTCTTCAATACCAGGAAAAGGATCATGAAATTCAGCCAGAAAATCCGGTCCCTCCTCCAAATAGGATGTAAACTCATTCTAGCATCCCCTCAAATGCTATCTAAAACTAATGGATTCCCAATTTCCCATTCCAACATTTTAAATCCTCTTGAGGCCTAAGACAATGTGACCCTCTCTCTTCCAACATCTTTGTTCTCTATGCAGAAGATTTAACATCCCATTTGGCACAAGCACAAGTAAGCAGGAAAATCAAAGGCATTCAAGTGCGCTAAGGAGGAGAGAGACTCACACATTTAGCTTTTGCTCATGATCTGATACTTTTTGGTTACACTACACCGAAAAGAAGCAGCTGGCTTCCAAAACATCATCCATGAGTATTATTCATATTCTGGTCAGCTGTTAAATGTCCACAAAACTCGTGCTCACTACAGCTTAATTACATGTAATGCTTTGAAGATCTAGGAGACTCTAATCTCTCAATTCCGCATAATCCCAGCCTTGGAGCTTGATCTTTATTTATGTATATCTCTCATAAGTGAAAAATTAAAGAAGAAACATTAAGATTCTCTTTTACTCAGAATGAACACCTGATTGCAGGATTGAGAAGCAAACTGCAAGGATAACCATTCTTATCCAACCTACTGTAAGTGCTATTCCATCACACTTCGTGTTACATTTCAAACTCATAACCAGTATGTTAAAAGAGTTGAATGTCTCAATTCCCAAGCATTATGTTATGACGGCTAGGGTTTTGCTCAACTTTTTTTGCAGAAATACAGTAAAAGAGACCTTTGTTTGTAAATTCTGATTCATACAGGGTGAGTGTTTGTAATTTGGAAAAGTCTCTAAAAGGAAGAAATCGAATTACTGAATTACCCATACCTCTCATCCGTAGGATCTCTCTAATGACACATGTCGCCATTCTGGGTTTACGGGCCAATACTTTTGCAGACAAAAACAAAACTCCTCCAAACAGAGCATTTCTATTGTTTTTTAGCCCAGTTACTTTTGCCTATACTGTACTATCAATATGATATCGACAATGCTTATCCCTTTGCCCTGACTTTTTGATGAAATTGTCTTCAATCACACCCAACAGAATGCAGCAGCAGATTTTCGGATTTTCTTGCTCTTTTTGAGCTTCTGCTCAGCACATCCTTTGTTTCTATTGGCTGATTTAGTAGATAATAAAATATTATTTCCTACCCAGAAGAGGTAACCAACCACAACCCAAGACATTAATGTACATATATATACACTTTGTTACACAAGATGAAAAGGCCAGGTATAGAAAGTCATGTGAACCATGATGGATGATTTGTACCATTACATTTTAAACTTTCGTCGAAAACAAGAAAAGTCTAATCTCTGTTCGGTTGAAAGAAAAGCCTTGAATGGCCGACCTCATTATTACCTCCAAAGAAAAAGACCCAGGCTTTCCCATAAACACAAGACTGATAGGCATCACCTTTTTACGTACTCAGTTTGGGGGGACATTATCTCCACTAAGGGACGTTAGGGTTCATCATACCATGAACCTCACTTGGTAGGGACGAAGATGAGGATGATGTCATGATAGCAGCAAGGATGCACTCCATTTGATTGGTGGGTACATATGGATCAGACCCAAGACTAGCAGCATTTGGGTCAAGTTCACTTGTAAGACAAGAAGAAGATGATGGGAAACCAGTCTGTTCGTCCATGTCCATTTCCAACATTTCACACAGTTTTGGCACCTGAGACATCATCAGTGGATCATCAATGGGTGTTGAGATGAACTTGGAGTCATCTTGTGGGTAGTAACAGAGAGGAAGATCACCATGTTTCTGATTCTCATGGGGCTGGTAACTCAAAGAACACTTTGTCTCACAAGAATATCCATCTTGCACAAGCATATTGTAATCCATGAACCCACCTGCAGGTTTGAGATCTTCATTGTTATTGTGAAGTCGAAAATAATCCGGATTGGCACTTGTGAAATTAGGGTTTGCAGTTGTTATTGACAGCGCAGACTCGTTGAAACCAGAATATTGGTGATCAATGGAGATATTATCAACAGGAAGCGTGGCTAGGTCAGAAACAATATGAGAGAAGAGCTTCTTCTTTACGCTTGAGTTCCAGAAGTTCTTGACTTCATTATCTGTTCTTCCTGGCAGATGCTTAGCTATCTGAGACCATCTGTACAGAGACAAATCAATGCTTCTATCAATCCTACATAACAAAAACGTCCAACTCTGAAGATGATGATCGCTAGAGAACATTTAGTAATTACCTATTACCAAGGATTCTATGGAGTTGTATGATAAGCAATGCCTCCTGGGGAGAGAACCTTCCACGTTTTAAGTCAGGTCTAAGGTAATTAATCCATCTTAGCCTGCAACTCTTTCCACATCTTTCAAGGCCTGCACCAATGAAATGGGTTCAACACTATCTAATGTATATACATTCGGTATGCTCAAATGTCTGAATTAACAGTAAACTAGAAATTAATCTTACCTGCAAGTCTGGGAACTGAGCTCCAACAACCATGACCGTAGGTGGAAATGTAGTCGATGAGTTTCTCATCTTCCTCAGGTGACCACAGTCCCCTTCTAACCTTCTGTTTGTTGCAGCATGAATGATGGCCCATTCTCTCTTTCTTCCTAAGAGATCTTGATAAAAGGTTTCTGCAGATAAAAGGGGGGAATTATATTAGAAAAATGATGATTAGAAGTATGAGAAGATCAAGGAAGGAAGACAAGTCATGGCGATGGGGGCTTGGAGCAGAGGCATGAGAGATTCGACAGAGAGTGTGTGGGAAGACGGAGGGTAGTAGAGTAGTTGTGAATTTAATGTGGGTGGTGTACTACCACCTCCATGATTACTCCGATTTTGTTTTATGGGAAGAACTGCAGAGGTTTTACACCAAGAAAGTAAGAACAGTTGAGACAATCTGAAGATGTTCCAAGGCTCTTATGATTACTGGATCCCGTAGGATTGGACATACTTATAGACACATGGCGTTCATGCAAACCACAAGAACAGGCCCCACCCTTAATTTTTTTTGGAACAAACTATTTTTATATATATTAGGAATAGGAATATCACATAGTATACCATTAAGCCGAATCAAATCCATGACCTCTTCACCAAGGGGTGTTGGTCCTACCAACCAAGCAACTTTGTGATAGTAAGATATTCTGGAATTCGGATTCTCTCCATCCTGCGTTGCCCTCTAGTTTTTTCAATCCAACCATCGGATGGGCAACCCGTGGATGAAAAAAATTTCAACCGTTGGACGAATAGCTGAAACTAAATCATTCCGTTTTCAAAAGGTGTGACTCATCTCCATCTGAAAATTGTAGTTTTATCTATCTACACATCATCAATCCCTAACGGTTGTACAGGTAGCACAAAGGCAATGCCAGATAGAAAGGATCTAAATTCAATATCCTACAACACCTTTTTTTTTTTTTGGTAAACACTTTCATTAAGGCTGGGCAGAAGCCAAGGCTGAAGGAAACAGCCAAGGAGTGGAAAGAGGCCAAACTGTCGAGCCCGCAATCGATAGGGCCTTCCTTGTTAGGATATGAGCAATTACATTGTTCGTCCTAGAGATACATTCAAACCTACAGTCAAGGAAATCGCTTTGTATTTTTCGAATATCCATAAGAATCGGATCGAGATTCAAAGGACCCCCACTCAACGGATTCTTGATAAGCCTAATTAGCTCAGCACAGTCAGATTGAAAAACCACCCAATCAAAGCATTCACCAAGGGCATCCATCATAGCTGACCGTAGGGCTAAGGTTTCACCCACTAAAGCACATTCAAACTGAGCGGGAGTGGAGACAGCTTTCACCATGATTCCATTGTTTGTGTAGAACACATAGCCCAAGCCCATGCTTTGTTGCGATTTAATAAGGGAGGCATCACTTTGGATCACATAGAAATCCATGGGAAAGGCTGGACAGTCAGCAGTCAAAGAGAGCTGAGCATCATTCATTCTTTGCACAGGTGCCCTGTTACTAGCAGCTTCTTTTACTTTCCAGAATTGTTGATGAAGATCCCTTGCTCGATACACCACCTCAACTGGAGAGATTTTTCCCAAATGGAATATAAAATCATTTCTAGCAGTCCAAATTTCCCAACAAATAAATAAAATCAGGCTTAATACCTTCCAGGCTTCGAGCTTATCTCTTGGGAGAATTCTCTGCACCGCTTCTAGCCATACTGCAATCTGGACTTGCTGATTTTCAGGCGGTTTGTATGAGAATGGGCTAGCAAACCAGACCCTACGAGCAAAGGCACACTCCAGAAAAATATGTGCAGTGGATTCTATTACTTGACAACCCCTGGCACACATACAGTCACCAACCATATGTCTCTTGTGCAAATTTTCACCAGTAGCCAAACCTTCGGCACAAGCTCTCCATATTAGATTCCTGATTTTTGGGAGAGTATGGGATTTCCAAATCATATTCCAAGACATAGTTGTAATGGTTTTCCAATTTGGCACACGAGATGTAGAGGTCTGTTGTGCTTCTTCTTGCTTCATTTGATTTGTTAAAGCATGGTAAGTAGACTTAACGTAGAATCTCCCTGTGGTTGCAGCTCCCCATACTAGTACATCAGGAGTGGGAAAGAGTCCAAGATGGATCCGGCGTACAGCAGCTGCATCTTGAGGATGTAGAGAAGTGGTTAATACTTCTTCTTTCCAACACCTCTGTTGTTCATCTATGAAATCAGCCACCCAAACTAGAGGACTGTCACTCTGATTCCCATATCGTAATTTCCCTCCATGTGTAGTAGATAACCATCTATCCTCCTAGATCTTTATACTGGAGCCATGACCTACCTTCCATCGCAATTGTTCTTCTAAGATCTACTGCCCTGTTAAGAGGCTTCTCCATGCCCAACTTGGGTTATACCCGAGCTGTGCTTTTAAAAAATCAGTAGTTGGAAAGTAAATACTCTTGATAAATCGAGCCCACAAAGAATCTGGCTCTGACCACAATCTATGTGCAACTTTAGTAAGCATAGCCAAATTCTGCCTCTTTGAATCTCTAAATCCCAATCCACTATTTTCCTTTGACATACATAATCGTTTCCAGCTAATCCAATGAGTTTTTTGTTTCCCTTCAATGGCACCCCAAAAGAAGTTGGCTGATTCCTTTCTCAGAGAGTCATGTAAGACTTGAGGAGTATTAAAATGAGCACTGGCAAACTGAGGTAAAGCCATGATTACTGATTTCAATAAAACTTCTTTACCAGCTGAAGACAAGAGATTCATTTTCCAGTTGTCGAACTTGCGGATCACCCTTTCTTTCACAAAACCGAAAGTTGCCACTTTTGAAATGCCAATTTCAGGAGGCAAGCCCAGATACTTAGTTGGCTCTTTTGTGTAGGAAATCTTCAAAATTCTGGAGAACCATCTCTTAAACTTTAGAGGAGTATTAGGGCTGAATACAAGACTTGATTTATCAATATTGATTGCCAGACCACTTCCTCTACAGTAGGCTTGGAGAGTAGACCTGAAGTTCTGAATTGTTTGCAAAGTTAATTCTGAAAAAAGTAATGTATCATCCGCAAATAACAGGTGAGAAATTCTTGGTGCTCTGTTCTTCACTGAGATACCTTTAATTTTTCCTTCTTGTTCTTCCTTTGCCAGTAGAGAGCTGAAACCCTGAGCACATAAAAGGAAAAGAGCAGGAGACATAGGATCACCTTGTCTAATTCCACGAGATGGTGTAATATGACTATGTATATTTCCATTGATAAGTAACTTATAGGAAATAGAGGATACATAATTCATAACAAGAGCAATCCAAGTCGCGTGAAACCCCAATCTTACCAATATTGCTTCTAGGTAGGTCCACTCCACTCTATCATATGCCTTCTTCATATCAAGTTTGATCCCCAAAAATTTTTTCTTCCCTTTTTTCCTTTTCTTGATATAATGGTTTCATGCGCCATGAAGATGTTGTCAGAGATTTGTCGAGAAGGTATGAAGGCAGATTGGTACAGGGCTGATTATCACGGGAGAATCTCTTGAAGCCTTTGAGCTATGAGTTTTGAGATAACCTTGGCTGCCACCCCTCCCAAACTAATAGGTCTAAATTGCTCTGCCGACTCAAGAACAGGAACTTTAGGAAGGAGACAGATATATGAAACATTCATCAGAGGATCCATCTCTCCTGTAGAAAAAAAAACTCAATAACAAAATTAGTTAAAGAGGGTCCAGTGGAATCCCAGAATCGCTGAAAAAATATTGGTGGTAAACCATCTAGGCCAGGGGACTTTAAAGGACTCATAGTGAATAGGGCCTTCTTTATCTCATCTGTGGTTGGAATTTGGCATAGCTTGGCATTCATCTCTGCTGTCACAACATGCTGAGTAGCATGCAAAATTTTCTCAAGTGCCAAGGAGTCAAGAGCTTCAAATGTGAAAGCTGTGGAAAAATGGGAAGTTAAAATTCTTTTGATCTCTGGTAAGTCGGCAGTCCATTCACCTTGTGAGTTTCGAATTTTCAGAATTTTGTTGAATTGTCTCCTCTGAATAGTTGTAGCATGAAAGAATGCCGTATTACTATCCCCTTCTTTTAACCAAGAGATTCTGGATTTTTGTAACCAGAGTTGTTCTTCACGGTTCAGTTCTTCCTTTAATCTCTTGGATAGGCAATTGATGTTCTCTTGTGAAAAGAGAGCTTTTGGGAGTCTATGAGCTCTTTCTATCTCAGCTGTAAGCTTCTTAATGTTTTCCTGAATGTTGCCAAAAGTAGTCTTATTCCATTTACAGAAAGAAGTTTGAGTAACTTGCATTTTTTTTCTGATTGTGGAGGTTG
Organism: Hakea prostrata; assembly: GCF_041222555.1. Classification (NCBI taxonomy): domain Eukaryota; kingdom Viridiplantae; phylum Streptophyta; class Magnoliopsida; order Proteales; family Proteaceae; genus Hakea; species Hakea prostrata. The sequence goes on along the minus strand of NC_142606.1, from coordinate 64,518,637 downwards.
TTGAACCTGAACCTGCTTTAGTCCAAATATCTGATGTCAACTTTGTACTATCAAGATGACTGAGCCATGCAGATTCAAAGCGGAATGGTCTTTTCCCTTTGGTAGTACCACCTTCCAAATCCAACAATATAGATGTATGATCAGACCCAAAACATGGATGGATAAACACTATTGCTTTAGGGTATAAAAGCCTCCAAGGAAGATTACTTAAACCTCTATCTAGTCGGATTCGAATGGAGGCCAACCCAGCTCTTCTATTAAACCATGTAAAGAGGGATCCTTTAAATCCTAAATCAAGAAATCCACTGGTATGGAACATCTCTCTAAATCAAGCACACTCTGAGGATATTTTCCTTGAACCTCCCTCCTTTTCTCTCCAGCCTAGATGAGCATTAAAATCTCCGATACATAGCCAGGGTGTGATCAATGCACAGCAAGAGATTCCAATTGTTCCCATACTAAATGTCTTCTGCCTTTGATAGGATCCCCATAGATGAAAGAAACAAAGAAAGAGGGTTCATCTAAGATGGAAAGTTATGTATCCACAATCCGATTAGATGCTGAAATAATTGTGAGCTTAATGTGAGACTTCCAAAACAAAGATAATCCGCCAGCTTGGTGTATGGCTGGAACATGAAATGAATCAGAAAATTGGTTTGTAATTGAGTGTTGTGGGACAAAATTGGTTGCTCTTTTGGTTTTCATAAGGAATAGAATATCTGGTTTCTCCTTAATCATTAACTTCCTTAGAAATCCAGTGGTAGCAGGGTTGCCCAGACCCTGTACATTCCAGCTCAGTATTTTGGCAGGGGCCCGTGGGGTGCTGGAGGTAACTCCACAGGCGATTCCATTAAAAAAGGTTGCCTTTGTAAATCATGATCCATAGGTGAAGGCGTAGAGACAGAAGAAGAAGGAGAGAGAGCATGTGTAGGGGTTACAGAGGAGCTGTTGGATTGAGGCTCTGAAGTGGTAGACATAGAAGATGCAGGACCTGTATCTGGTAAGGATCGAGCTCTCTTATATTTTTTTGAATTGGGTTAGGTTCGGGTTGGGCCACAGTAGTGGATGGTGGGAAGAAGGTAGGCCTGAAGGGCCAGATGTAGTTGGGGTTTGTATGTGTTGATATGGTGGGTTCTCCTCATGGGCCTGGGCCTCCCCCACCGTAGGTGAAGGTTGAAGAGAAAGGTCCATAGATAGAATTGGGCCCGGTTGAGAATTGGCAGCAAGTGAACAGTCGGACATATGAGGAACTAGCTGAAGCATTTGTTGGTGTAAGAAAGCTAGGTGGGGCATGAGAGGGTGTTGATGGTATGGGTATGTAGGATCATGATATGGATTCATGCCATTAGTCTGGAAAGATAACGGCTGGCCATCATAAGTTATAACAGGTGATAATGGTAATGGGTAAGCAGACGAGTGTGGTCGGGGATATGGGGATGGAAAATAGGATAGAGGTGTTACTTGAGGTGGAGATATGGATGGGTGGGGACCAGTGGTGTCAATTGATGGGTTGGTTGGTGGGATTTGGGTGGGGACCAGCTGGTATCTGGCTTGTGCAAGAGGCGTGGTTAGAACATTCGCACTCTGGCAAGAAGGCTGAAGAGGGACAGTGGGTACAGAGTTTGTACTACCAGAAATGTTGGGATTGTAATGGCTTCCTTCTCCGGCAATGATGATTTTTAAGCTGCTAGATGCCGCTTCAATGAGCCTAATCGGCGGTGGTATACCCCGTATGTGTTCACCAAGCCGTATAGATTCAAACGCTTCACACCATTCTTGGTCACTGCAACCATGTAGCGACTTATGCTCAGTCTGGGCGGTAAAAGATCATTACATCTTGAGCTTTCATGACCTATCAGACCACAAAAAGTACAATACAGGGGTAATCGTTCATATTTTACCCTTACTACCAGGATTTCACCATTTTTCCGTTGAACATTGAGAGACCCTTGAAGTTTCTGAGAAATATCAAAAGTTAGCCGAACCCTGAGATATCGAAGGTGCTCCCCAAATTGGACACCGGATATAACCATTGCTCTGTGAGAGATCCCAAGCATTCTGCCTAATTTGATTGCCGGGTTAGATGTCGCTAACTCTTGAGGTATATCATGGAGTTGTACCCAAAACTCACATTGATGGAAATCCCATTTCAGTTGCGGGTTCTAGCGTTCAAGCAACACCAGATTACTTGCCACCGTCCATGGACTCTCATTTAAGACATTTTTCAGGTCCAACTCATATGCAAAATGAAATAGAAATGTAGATTCAGAAAAAGAATTACCTCTACCCCAACCACCGTATTCCAGGCTTTAACCAAACCATCCATAAGGGCTTGCAGGCGAAACCGTTTTCCTTCCAAAATTTTTCCAGCTAGTGTATTAGACGACGAGAAGTTAGGGCGTTCATCCTCATCATCATCTAGTATAAGGGTGTTGGGACTGGTAGTATCGCTTGGTGATTTAGTCTTAGACGACGACGCCATACTGAGTCAGAACAGAGGGAATAGCTACAGTGTAGGATGAATCCCCAGTCACAGATCTAAGAACAGAAAACTTTCTCCGGCAAAAGGAAGTAACACTCTCAGATGAGAGGAAGTACACTCTCAGGCGAGAGGAAGAGGCGAAACCTTAGAATAGAGAGGGAAAGCATCCCTCCAAAAAGTTTTTTCGAAGGAAATTTTCTTTCATTCTTTGGTAGTTGGTACCCTGTTTGATTGGTTGCATTTGGAAACAAAATTTTCATTAATTCTGAATCTCGTGGTCCCTATCCTTATATCCTACAACACCTACAACACCAAAAAGCTGATCAATGAAGATACATGTAAAGCTTCAATCATACCATTATTATTAGAGCAAATTACATCTACAACCCCGAGAATTTATTCTATTTATTACGTGTATATATCCCTTATGTTTTGAATTATATAACACCGTACCTCGCTCTATTGTTAAATGATGAGTTAGCATATATTATATTTTCAAGATTTTTAATATTACCCTTCTTTCAAAACCTATAGAAAGAAAGATAATAATAAATATATCAATAAAAACAAGAAATAAAAGAAAATGAAAAACGAAAATTTCTTTTTCTAAGTCGTTTCCAAGAAGTTTCCTTCAAAAAGTCCATTCATCCAAAAAAATTGACTAATTTTTATGTGTTATAAATAATATTGATTGTGAATATCCATCATCCCCCAATAGACAATACTTCCAATTGAAGATCTCAACCACCTCAGCATACAATCTTGGTGATTCACATTCCCATCTTAATTGAAGATTACAGTGATCTCAACACGCAATGTTGGCAGTCAATATTTTCATTCTATGCACCTTCTATCTTGGGCGGCAATCTATCTTTCCATATCAAGAATATTTTATTGTGTGCAAGAATCATATATTGTATTTCCATATTAGAGTAGATGCTCCTTCTACTATAAATATGTAATGCACTCAACTGAATGAATCAGTTCTGATTGAACTCATCTTGTCTTTCTTCTTTGTATTCAATATCTTCTTTATTTTATAACACGTTATCAGCACGATTCCGCTCGAAGAACGAATCCGCTCGAAGTATTGCGTTTTGAGAAGAAAGACAACAGACTATGTATCATTATGTTTTCTATTCCAAAGTGAAAAGAATGATCGACCTCCTCGCACGTTTTTGTAAACAATGGAGTTTACCTTGTCTATCTTGAAATGTAAGTGCATCATGATAAAAAGGTATGTGTTTTATTGAATCTAAGAATCAATCAAATAATAAGATATTATGTTGCTTTAACGATTGTGGTTTTATTTATTGTATATAGTGGTTGCTAGCTTTGCACCACAAATATTGTTAAATGCACCTGAAGTTGCAAGATTTGAAACTGTAAATAAGTACAATTCTACAGATGCACATGAAGTTGTAAGATTTGAAACTGTAAATAAGTACAGTTCTGCAGATGCACTTAAAGTTGCAAGATTTGAAACTGTAAATGAATACAGTTCTGCAGATGCACATGAAGTTGCAAGATTTGAAACTGTAAATAAATACAATTCTGCAGATGCACATGAAGTTGCAAGATTTGAAACTGCAAGATTTGAAACTGTAAATAAATACAGTTCTGTAGTTTTTGAAATTAATTCTCTTTTGAAATTATAAGGAGAAAATATTATTCATGAAAATATCCCAAAAATTTTCAAGTTTCAGATTTGTTGTTACAATAGTAATATTGTAAAAGGAGTTTTAAGAAATACTCGAATGATATCATGCCTATTTGTGGTGAGTAAAATAATGAACTATTAATGAAAAGTCATGAAGCTCGTCTTATTGGTTCTTGCCCATTCCCCTGAAGTGAATGCAACAATTCATGATATGCCTGAAAGAATGCAAAATTAAAATTATGGTCATGACTGTGGAAGAGGATGAGACAAAAGACGGAATAATTACCGTCATTATTGTATAAATAAATAAGAGAATAATAAGGATTCTCAATATAACAATTCAAGGAGTGAAGATAATATTTGTTACCGATGTGGTATGAAAGCCATTAGACATGTATCTGTCGTACTCCACAATATTTAATTAAGCTTTGTCAAGCCTTTATTAAAGAAATAATAATAATGTGGAGATAAATTGGATTTTCCAAAATCATGATACTTGAGCAATTTTTGCCTATAAAAAAAATGATGATTTTAATGGCTTCATAGATACTACACATCTAGATGTTGCAAACTCCTTTGAAGATAATAGTTGAAGATTTGGTTATGATTATTTTATTTGATGACACGGAAGCCAATGTTCATACAAGAATTGTTAGTACAACATTGATTGGAAGCTCTGGAAGATCTAATCAATTATTATCTGGGAGATAAAATTGGCTATGAATAATTCATTATTTTGTAGTAAGTCTCAAAGAAACTTATTAAGTTTCAAAGCTATTTGCCAAAATGATTATCAGATTGAGACTACAAATAATGGTATAAGTAAATATCTATACAAATGTATTAGATATTTCTCCCAATTTGTACTACACGAATATCGCATGGTTGAAACACATGCTTGGGTAAATCAAATGAACATTGATTCCAATAATTTTATTATTTGACATGACCGGTTGGACAATCCCGGATCAAGTATGATGCGAAAAACTATTGAAAATTCAATTGTCATCCATTGAAGAACCAGAAGATTCTTCAATTAAGTGAATTTTCTTGTATTGCTTGTTCTCAAGAAAAATTTATTATTAAATATTCACCAGCTAAAGTTGAGATTGAACATTCTACGTTTTTAAAACGTATAGAGGGTGAAATATATGGGCCCATTCACCCATCATGTGAATCATTCAGATAATATATGATTTTAGTAGATGTATCTATAAAGTGGTCACATGTATGTTCATTATGAACTCGCAATTTGGTGTTTGTGAGATTGTTTGCTCAAATAATGAGATTAAGAACATAATTTATTGATTATAAGATAAAGACAATTTGTCTTGATAATGCTGGTGAATTTACATATCAGGCTTTATGATTATTGTATAACAACTAAGATCACAGTTGAATAGCATGTTGTTTATGTTTATATCCAAAATGGTTTAACAAAATCATTTATTAAATGTCTCCAATTAATAGCTAAACCATTGGTTATAAGAACAAAGCATCATTTGTACGCATCAGGCCAAAAGGTTGTCATAAATTCTCCCTATTATAATTGGCTTATGGTCAGAAGCCAAATATTTCTCATCTTAAAATTTTTGGATGTGCGGCTTACGTTCCAATTGCTCCACCACAGCGCACAAAGATGAGTCCCAAAATAAAGTTGGGAATATATGTTGGATAAAAATCTCCTTATATAATTCAATATATTGCTAAAGATAGGAAATTTATTTAATGCAATACTTACTGAGTATTATTTTGATGAATTAGTTTTTCCAACATGAGGGGGAGAGAATAAACAGTTGGAAAAAGAGATTGATTGTATGTATTATCATTATCTCATTAGATCCTCGCACTGAGCACTGTGAACTTGAAGTTCGAAGGATAATGCAATAAATATTATGAATCAAATGCCAGATTTACTGACCTGCTAAGACTTACTAAATCTCATATTCTAGCTGTAAATGCTCCAATTAGAATTGATGTCCCAGCAGGACAATCTATCAGTGCAAATGAAATTAAACCACGTTTAAAACGTGGAAATCAATCGGTTCCAAGGATAAAATCCTAGAAAAATAAAGGAGCAAATGATCAAGATGATCATAATATGGAGACAATTGATTATGAAGATCCTGAAAACATAATTTTCTATAAAACCCCAGAAGAGGTTCAGGTACTGAAAAATAATGAAGAGATCTCGATTAGTTATGTCATTGCAGGAAAAAGATGGAACCGAAAATATAAAGTTGTCGACAACAATTTTTGCAAATAATGTTTTTGTTGAAATAATGCAACAAGACGAGGATCTTGAATATAAATTTGTTGATGAATATAAATCAAGAAATGATTGGCCAAAATGTAGAGTAGCAGAATTGAATTCGCTTGAAAAATAAAGTTTTTGGACCTATAGTCCAACATGGGAAGGTATAAAGCCAGTGGGGTACAATTGAGTTTTCTGCGAAAAATGAAATGAGAAAATGAATGAAATCGTGATATATAAAGCATGAATTATGGCACAAGAATTTTTGCAGATGCCTGGCATTAATTATATGGAAACATGTTCTCTTGTGGTGGATGCAATCACCTTCAGATATCTTATTAATCTGGTCAGTATATGAAAATTTTGACATGCATCTAATGGATATTATTACAGCCTATGGCTCACTCGAGTGTGAAATATATATGAAAATCCCTGAATGATTCAAAATGCCTGAAGCACATAAAAATTCCTAGGAAGTTTGTTCAATACGGCTTCAGAGATGATTATGACATATATGATATAATCTCCTTAGTGGATATTTACTAAATGAAAAGTATAAAAATGATCCAATTTATTACTGTGCCTTTATTAAGGATATGGATCTAATTTTAGTAAGTGTATATGATGATGATTTAAATATCATCGAAACTCCTGAAGAGTTTCCAAAAGCAGTAGATTATTTGAAGAAAGTTGAAATGAAAATCTTGAAAAAATAATGTTTTGTCTTGACTTGTAAATTGAGCATTTGACGAATGAAATATTCGTTCATCAATCAACTTATATAGAGAATATTTGAAGAGATTTTATCTAGATAAAATACATCCATTGAGTACCCCAATGGTTGTGAGATCGCTCAATATAAAGAAATATTCATTTCGACCCCAAGAAAATAGTGGAAAATTTCTTGGTCATAAAGTATCATACTTAGTGCAATTGGGGCATTAATGTATTTTGCTAATAGTATAAGACCAGATATAGCATTTTCTATAAGTGTATTAGCAAGATTTATCTCTTCTCCAATATGAAAACACTGAAATGCTATAAAACATATATTTCAGTATATTCGATAAATTATTGATATGATATTATTTTATGCATGTGGATATCAACTTACTTGTTATGCAGATGCAAAATTTTTATCTGATCTATATACAACTAGATCTCAAACAGGCTATTTATTCACAAGTGAATGTTAGCTATTTTATATTTGGTTTAGATCAATGATACAACACATTCAGGAAACATGCAGTCTTCTATTAGAAGAAGAGGTTTGAACAATATTACATGAAGATTATGCTGCATGCATAACTTAATTGAAGCGAAGATACATCAAAGGAGATAGAACGATACATATTTCACCGAAATTCTTCTTTATTCATGGTCTTCAATGAAATGGTGAAATCGATGTTCAACAAACTCGTTCAAGTGATAATTTGACAGATTTATCTATTGAGAAGTTGTATACTTTAAATCTTGAGAAGCTGGTATATGATATTAGAATGTACGTATTCACTCAATGATGTTATCATCAGGGGGAGTAAAATACGTGCTGCACTCTTTTTTCCTTAACCAAGGTTTTGTCCCACTGGGTTTTCCTGGTAAGGTTTTTAATGAGGCAGCTACTAATACGTATTATTTAGATATGTATACTCTTTTTCCTTCACTAAGATTTTTTCCCACAGGGTTTTTTCTTAGTAAGGTTTTAACGAGATACATTATCTATTGATGGGCATCCAAGGGGGAGTGTTATAAATAATATTGATTGTGGATATCCATCATCCCCCAATAGACAATACTTCCAATTGAAGATCTCAACCACCTCAGCATACAATCTTGGTGATTCACATTCCCATCTTAATTGAAGATTACAGTGATCTCAACACGTAATGTTGGCAGTCAATATTTCCATTCTATGCACCTTCTATCTTGGGCGGCAATCTATCTTTCCATATCAAGAATATCTTATTGTGTGCAAGAATCATATATTGTATTTCCATATCAGAGTAGATGCTCCTTCTACTATAAATATGTAATGCACTCAACTGAATGAACCAGTTCTGATTGAACTCATCTTGTCTTTCTTCTTTATTTTATAACATTATGTACATTTTCACTTTTATTTTTTATTTTTAATAACTTATATTAAGATTTACTGAGGATAAATATGTCTTTTTATATTTAAAGCTAACGATGTTAGTCACATGGGACATTTTGTAATAAAATAAGTTATAGGGTTGTAAACATAGTTGTTTGCAAACATGGGGTGTAAATATAATTTTTGCTTATTATTATATTTTAATTTTATTGGGAAAATAATAACGTTGGACTGATAAACATCAAAAAATAATGAATAGAAAACAGAAACAAATTGAGAAAACCCCTAATCACATTAGGGATTTAGGGTTTTATTCACTCAAAGCCTTCCCTCAGCCCCATGCATTACCCAAACCTACATCTTGGTCGAGAGAGTTGAGGGAAAAGGAAAATGCAATGGAACGTACACAAATGATTGTGGATGGGCAGCTCCATTGGGGGCAGCATATGTGATGGATTCTCTTTTATTATCTTTGGGTATTAAAACCAATTTTAAAGCAGAATGGGAGGCTTTGCTTCATGGTTTACAAAGAGCAAAGTGGCTAAATTTGAAGAAGTACGGGGTGGATCGAGTGTGACTCTGCAACGGTGTTAGTAATGCTTCATAGGAAATGAATTCCATGGGAGTTCAAGCAAAGGTGGTGGAGTTCGAAGGAAGGTAACGCACTGTTTTCGTGAGACAAATGTCATGCAAATTGCTTGGCCACATAAGCAGCAAGGATCCATGTGTACTCTAATGGCTTAGAATTATGATTGAGACAACACTTAGATATATTTAACATGGTTTACACATAAATGTGATTTGTTATGTTCATAGTTGAAGTTGAAGCACTTTCACCATATATGGCACAAGCTTAACAGGAATATCTCTCACAAACATCGAGATCGGTGTCACTCACCCAAAACCCTCACTGTACGTATGTTTCATAGCCATACAAAGAGATGATAGGAGACAGCGAAATCAGTGAGAACGTAAGCACTATCACAATGCCTGAGGCAAAAAGGGAGGAAAATACAAGAAGCAAATGGACAAACTTAAGTTAAGTTGCTGTGCTCTGGAATGATTACAAGTTTGAAATTCTCTCTTCTATGGATTCATAAATTGTCTTTACTTGTCGATGCCTGTCAATCCCATCACCTAACAATGTCCGTTAACCCCGCAGATCAAGCTTTGTGTAATTCTTATGATTAATACAGGAATCCTGTATAAACTGTACAGTTTCAGCTAGCTTTTCTCTCGTTATCATCTCTTTTAGCTAAAGCAATTAGTATAGATTAGCCTCGAATTTTCCTCTAGCAAGTGATGGTGATAGCTAGGTGCACTCATTCATTCACTCATGCTGATTGTAATTGTTAATTTTTCTCCATTAACTGTCTTGTTTATCTTTTGAAAGTACGTCTCTTTCATTTTAAGAAAGAGAAGTATAAATTAGTTTGAGCTTTTTAACTAATTATAGGTGTTGATTGTCATGGTTTGCAACTATGCAATTGATGGTGTTGGCAATTGATAGTTCAGAATCTCTACCCCCAATATCCCATACCACCAAAATCCCTTGTCACAGACAGACCCATTTATGTCAGGTATGCTGTGCGAGGGAAATTTTGGGGGTACGGGGTTCTAGGAGTAGAGGATCTGGACTCGACAATTGATGGTGTTGGCTGGAACTCTTCATCAGTGGTTTGTCAGCTTTGAAGAGGCCCTATTGACTCAATATAGCTTCACAAAGTTCTGGGTATTTGAGGCTGATTTGTAGTAGTCTAAAATTTTTGATTGCTTCTGTGAAGTTTTGAGAGCATTGCGTGAGTTGATATTTCCATTTTATGGCAGATATCATAGGTCACACACATACTTCATGCTCAACAAATTTTTTTTTGACCATACAGTTGTACTCAAGATCCAACTTGAACTGGAAAACATTAGCCCGTGACCTCTACTTTCAGATGCACTTTGGATAGAGATTTTGACATCGGATGAAGGAGTTATGATATTTCGTAGGAGTCTGCAAAGTACAAGCAAATTTGAGCAGTTTGAATTTATAAAGAAATCTCAGTTTTTCTCCCTATGATTCATAGTGGTTGTCTTTATAAATTTAAGGAGTTCATACGGTTTTTACTCACTCAAAGAATTTATCGTGGTCTCGTAAAATTGTCTACATCTACAAAAGAGAAAAAGGAATTCCACTATATCCTGAGAGCCTCACCAATCTCTCACCTTACAAAATATTACCTTTTGCTTGTCTTTTTTTAGATTATTCTATAGAAACTATTTATAAAAGAACCTAAAATCCTAATCTTCATATGATTACAATTATACCCCTATACTAGTAATTGACCCAAAAAAAAAAAACCCGTAACAATTACAAATACGACTAAACTACAATTATATGAACCCACAAAATACAAAGGCACACCCAAACCGAATGTGAAAACCAGGAAGACTTTGCTATAGGTGTCTCTCTATTTTGCACATAGTTGAGACGCATGGTGTTACACATGATTGTGCAAATAGTTGTAGGAATTGAAAATTTTCTTGTGGGATTACTCATTTGCCACTCCCTCTTTCAGTGAAGTCTAAAAGTGAACCTAGTATAGATGGCAATCTCCTATATAAAGATAGTTAGAGAGTCCAAAAAGATCATGGATTCCAGCCTCCACCCCTACCAGAACTTCCCCCCCCCCCCCCCCTCTCTCTCCCTGGGCCTGTGGCCCCAGTCATGTTGATGATGAGCCAATCTCCCAGAAGACAAAGAAAAAAACGTGAATCAGCTCTTTCTGGGTCTTTTCTTTTAGTACAAAAGGACCAAGAAAAAGTCAGATTCTTCATACCAAGAAATATTTCAGATTCTTGAGACGTTCATATATATACCTTTTTGTTTTTCTTGTTAAAGTTGGATCCTCGACTGTAAAGTTAGTTACTGTTCAAAAAGCTGGTAGGTAATCAAATCAAATTAGGAGCTTTGATGAAGTTCTGACGAAATATTCAATCAATATATTCTCATTTTGATTGGTTGATCTGATTTGACTGTGTGGAATACAGATTGGTTCTTGGGAGTCATCCATTGCAGGCCAACTGATTTTGTTCATGAGAATCACATTGTAGATCTTTCTTCCTATGCCGTAGGATTGAACTACTAGGAAGCAGCTGGCTGGTTGGAATATATTCGATGTCTCCATCCCTTTGATTTGGAATTTGGAGTACGAACACTTTGTGGATTTTGTTTCATCCGGAAGAAAAGAATTGGAGAATGCAGGAAAACAAACAGCTACTAATTACTTTATGTCACCTTGAAGATTTGAGAGATCGATTTATTTTGTTTCTTCTTGTCGAATGGGTTGTAGCCTTGTAGGTATAAGTCTTCCTCAGTCACTTCATGTTCATTCTTTGCCCTCGGGTTCATTCTAGGGCCGGGTGATCGTAGCCTCTTCTCTTTTTCAATTTTTTAAAAAATTTCTTTTGTCTTGCTCTCTTAAACTCTCTTTTCATGTGAAATATTAGTACTTGGGTTTTAGATTGTGATACGGAGAGATTATGATCAGACCGAGTTCATACCTAGTCCGACCCTCGACTCCGGTCGAGACGGAGAGAACCGACTCGCTCCCGAGCGAACCGGATCCAGAAGATGGCTTGCTGAAGAAGAAAGCTTATTCGGCTGCAAGCGTGCCCTAATCCTACTTATGGATTAGGGTAATTACCCTAATGATGGCAGACTCGAATTGACGGCTGCGGATAATCATTATCGAAGGGATAATCATCACATAACCTAAAGGTTATCTCAGGAGTCCTCTACTAGTCAAAACTAGTAGAAGTCTATTGCTCAACGGATCTAACTATTAAGATCCAACGACTACCCGAAGAAGGCTCAAGTGCATCCAACGAAGGAGATTCGAAGGTACACTCTATATAAACCTCACTACCATACAAGGTGAGGGAATGGAAAAGAATACTATCTGAGACTCAGGTTCAGATACATACTGATAGACCTAAACTATCGCGATCCGCTATCTAGATCACCTTTCCCGCTTCTTCATTCCTTAGCTCGTGCTTCTAGCAGAGCCGTTTGTGATTAAGTTCATCAACTGACTTAGCCTTCGGAGGTGGACTCCCGACCCCAGCGGTCGGACCACATCTGACGCTTTCGTTTTGCAGGTCATCACGAGGATATCTAAGGGCTGAGCAGATTTTGGACGCATCAATTGGCGCCGTCTGTGGGAAACTTAAGTGAAAAGCCATGGTGACTAGATCAGCAGCCGCTGCACAACGCAATTCCGGTGTTCAGATCCCTGGAGCGAATAATCCAGATATTCCCCAAGAAAGCCAAAATCCTATCTAGGTACATGGTGGCCAGGGAGGACGTAATCCTCCTCCTGATACACTCCAAGATCAATTGGATCAGGTAAAGATTCAATTCTTGGAGGTGAGCCAAGCACTCCGCATGCTCACCAGACGAGTGGTTTTACCACAAGAACCTGATCAGCGCGATTTAGGGAGACGTGCATTGCCACGTGACCGGAGATTGGTCAAGACCGGAATATCGGTCAGAATTTTCGTGAAGGAGACCGAGGACTTAGGAGGATTGATGATCAACCTAGGCGAGACGATCGGTTCGACAGACCGCAAGAGAGTACAACTGATTCAAACACAAGGTTGGATACAGGGGTAAGAACTCACTCACCCATTGTCAGAAGAATCATTCGTGATGATCGAGCAGTTCGCGACGAGCGAAATGCTCGGGAAGGACGGGCTGTTCGTAATGATCGAGTAGCACGGGATGATCATGTTAATCGAGGTCGTGATCATATTGCTGAAGATCACCCGACCCAGATTGGTCAGGAATTGGCCAACATCAATGAGAAATTAGGGCAATTGGCTAAGGGAAGAATAACTGAGGATATTTACTCAGTCATTCGGAAGACTCCCTTTGCCGAGCCAATTGCGGGATATCAGTTTCCCCGTAACTTCCGTTTGCCTACCTTTTCAACATTCGATGGCTCCGGAGATCCAACAGCTCACATCGGCTATTACCAACAGACCATGGCGCTTTCGGGTAATTCGATGAAATTTTATGCGGGGTTTTTGGTTCATCTCTCACTGAGCAAGACACAAAGTGGTTTTCGAACCTCCCCTACGGAAGGATCGTAAACTTTGACGAATTGGCGCGCCAATTCATAGGGCGATTCCAGAGTGGAATACGAGGTCAAGAAAACGGAAGAAACCTTGTTTACTGTCAAACAAGGAAAGAACGAATCAATCAGAGAGTTTCTGAAAAGATTCAACAAAGTGACGATGGAGATAGAAAATTTGGATGAGCAAGTAGCCAAAACTGCTTTATTTACGGGACTCACTAATCGGAAACTCCTGGAGTTATTACTACAGGATATGCCTGCGACTTATGCTGAGTTGGTACAGAGATGCCAGAAGCAGGCTGAAGTCATGGAGATTCTAGATGTGCGCCAAGGAGATAATAAAGTCTCCAATAAGGAACAGAAGGCTCCTGAGCAAAAGCAGAAACCAAAGAAAAATGTCCGTGATCGGGTTGGAAAATCTCAGGCTTGGCGCCAAAGGTCCCCCGGTAAAAGTGAGTACACTCCATTGAATGTTCCTCGGGCTGATATTTTAAATATCCTCAAAAGAAAAAATATTTTAAAGTGGCCGCCTAAAATCCTTTTGAAACCCGGAGAGCAGTAGGATCGAGAAAAGTATTGCCGATTCCACAAGGACTATGGTCATTATACTAATGACTGTCGTCATCTGAAAGCAGATATTGAGAGATTAATATCTCAGGGACATCTGTCCAGTTTTGTTAGCAAAAGAAGGGAGGAGCCACGTGAGCCACGTGCAGCTGCTCCTAAAAGGGATCATTCGGTTAGTTCGGAACGATCAAGGGAGGCCCCGAATTCTAAGAAGGGCAAGGAGGTGATTGAAGCTACTCGGTCACCAATCCTTACCATCTTCGGGGGACCAGAGCCGGAATCACTCCGGAGTCTGAAAACAAAATCCAAATTTGTTGGAACCGGAGAGACGCAAAAGCGGAAGAAGCTGAATGGTGAAGATTCTATCACCTTTAGCGAGGAGGACGAAAGAGATGTTTGTTTACCTCATGATGATGCTATAGTCATCAAGGGTCATCTGCAGTGGCGGAAGGATCGGTCCAGTTGGATTTATCTATTGGAAGTTTTCCTAAGGAAACAACCGTCCGAAACAATTTTTTGGTGGTTCGGGAACTGCCAGCTTATAATATGATCCTCGGGCGACCATCTTTATCCAAGATAGGTGCTATTGTTTCGACAAAGCACCTGAAGATAAAATTCCCGACTAATATGGGAATTGGTCAAGTCTCCTCTGACCAGAAGATCTCGCGGCAGTGTTACGTTGCCTATTTAAAAGACAAGGAGGGCCCGAGGAAGGTAACTGCCCTGCCTATAGAAGTTCGAGACGATCGGGAAGAGACAGAGATGCAAAGACCCGAACCAGTGGAGAAGTCGGAACAAATCCAGCTGTGTACCGAGGATGAGAAAAAGATTACTTATATCGGGTCTGAACAGCTGGAAGAATTTAAAGATGAGTTGAAGTTATTTCTTCAACAGAATAAAGATGTATTTGCATGGTCTGCTGAGGACATGCCAAGAATCGATCGAGCCATTGTAGAGCACAAACTCTGGATAGATCCTAAGGCGAAACCAGTGATACAGAAAAGAAGAAATTTCTCCATTGAAAAATATGAAGCCGTTCGAAGCGAAGTTGAAAAACTCAAGAATTCTGGTTTCATAGAACCAATTGAATGCCCAACTTGGTTGGCCAACGTGGTAATGGTAAAAAAGGCGAATGGGAAGTGGAGGATGTGTACAGACTACACAGATCTTAACAAGGCTTGCCCAAAAGATTGCTATCCGTTGCCTCCGGATTGACCTCTTGATAGATGCGATCGCAGGATATGAAACTTTAAGTTTCATGGATGCCTACTCGGGGTATAATCAGATCCTTATGAATAAGAAGGATGAGAAGTATACGGCTTTCATGACTGATCGTGAAAGCTATTATTACAAGGTCATGCCTTTTGGCCTGAAGAATGCAGGAGCAACATATCAGAGGGCCGTCAACAAGATTTTCAAAGAGTTGATAGGAAAGAATGTTGAAGCTTATGTTGACGACATGCTAGTGAAAAGCTTTACAAAAGCAAATCATATTGCAGATTTGACTGAGGTATTCTCAGTACTGCGGAAATATCAAATGAAGCTAAACCCAGAAAAGTGTGCCTTTGGAGTCTCCTCGGGCAAATTTTTGGGCTTCATGGTATCACAGAGGGGAATTGAGGCTAATCCTGCCAAAATACAAGCTCTGATTGATATGGAGGCTCCCAAAACTGTTTGTGATGTGCGATGTTTAACAGGAGAGTTGTTGCTTTAAATTGATTCATCTCCAAGTCCGAGAAAAAATGTTTCCCTTTCTTCAAGGCACTTAAAGACCTGAAGGGCAGTAAGGAAGCAAAATGGACTAAAGAGTGCCAGAAAGCTTTCGAGGAGTTAAAAGAAGCACTTGGACAATCACTGATCCTGTCCAGACCAGAGAAGGGGGAAATATTACAGCTATATCTAGCAACGTCCCTTTCAGCGGTCAGTGCAGTACTTGTTCATGAAAAAGATAAAAAACAGTGGCCGATTTACTATGTAAGCCACGTGTTGCTAGATGCGGAGACAAGATATTCACAAATTGAGAAGCAGGCTCTGGCTCTCATGATGGCCGCCAGGAAGCTAAGGCCATATTTTCAGGCTCAAATTGAAGTATTTACAACTTTTCCTCTTAGTAAAGTTCTTAATAAACCTGATTTGTCTGGAAGGATGGTGTCCTGGTCGGTTGAACTCAGCGAGTTCCAAGTGAGCTTTAGCCCAGAACTGCAATCAAGGCTCAGGCATTAGCCGATTTTGTAGTAGAAACTACTGCACCGGTGGAACCCACCATCGAGGATCCCATTATACCAACCACTTGGGAGGTATATGTGGATGGTTCGAGTAATAAAGATGGAGCAGGAGCTGGAATTCTATTAAAAAGTCCAGCAGGATTTATTATTCGATATGCTTTGAGATTTGCATTTGAAGCAAGTAATAACGAAGCAGAATATGAGGCTCTGATAGCAAGACTTCGGTTGTCAAAAGCATTATCTATTGCAGATGTTACTATTTATAGTGACTCTCAACTTATAGTCAACCAAGTCCAGGGGGAGTATGGTATTAAAGAACCACGCTTGCAGAAATATCAAGAGATAGTGCAGGCATTTCAAAACCAATTTCGGAATTTGAAGATATCTCGGATTTCGAGGAATGAAAATTCAATGGCGATGAGCTATCCCGACTAGCCAATGCCAAAGAAAAGAATCTAGACCCTTCGGTCTATATTGAAGAGATAACTTTTCCAAGTTATCATGAGAAAGAAATTTCTTATATTGAAGCAGAACGTTGCTGGATGGATCCGATAATCGAGTATCTAAGGGATGACAAATTACCTGAGGATCCAAAAGAGGCAAGGTTGATCAAGATTCGATCAGCTAGATTTGTCATTTAGAATGGGAGACTATACAAAAGATCTTATTCTGGACCCCTTATGAGATGTATAGGCCCCGAAGGAGCAAACTCAGCTTTGGCTGAGGTTCATGAAGGAATTTGTGGAGCTCACATGGGTGGATGAGCTCTGGCTCACAAAATTCTGAGACTTGGGTTATATTGGCCTAAGGTCCAAGAGGCTGCTATGGAATATGTTTGTCGATGTGGTAACTGTCAAATTCATGCTACAGTATCGAAGCGCCCGGCGGAAACCATGACTTCAATTCTAAATCCCATTCCCTTTGCAATGTGGGGAATTGATATCATGGGCAAATTCACCAAGGCATCAAAGCGGACGGGAATATCTGATAGTAGCAATTGATTACTTCACAAAATGGGTTGAAGCCAGTGCACTGGCGGCAATTACTGAGAAAAAAGTGGAGAAATTCGTGCTTGAATTGATCATATATCGCTTTGGGATTCCAAAGATTATCGTCACTGACCATGGTACTCAGTTCGACTGTCCACAATTTGAGCAATTCTGTGGAACATATATGATCGAGCATCGTATGTCCTCAGTGGCATACCCCCAAAGCAATGGACAGGTAGAGGTTACTAACCGAACGCTACTAGAAGGAATAAAGAGAAGACTCGAAGCTGACAAAGCTTCTTGGGTCGAAGAACTTAATAATGTACTGTGGGCTTATAGAACTACGGTTCGAACACCCACAAGAGAAACTCCATTCAGGTTGGCATATGGATCCGAAGCATTGGCACCAGTGGAGATAATGGCGGGGACATTACGGGATCGTGAGTTCGAGGAAAAAGCAAATGAACAATGACTGCTTGATAGTCTTGATCTGTTGGACGAAGTTCGGGCAAAGGCAATAGCACGAACTCAACATTATCAAAGAAGGATAGCGTCTCATTATAATACTCGAGTGAAGAATCGTCGGTACTTAGCCGGAGATTTGGTGTTGAGAAACACCCTAGCTTCCGACCCGCATCACCAAAGAAAATTGGACCCTTCCTGGGAAGGACCTTATATGGTTGTAAAACCAGTTGGTTCAGGAGCTTACAAGCTGAAGAACATCAACACCCAGAAAGAGTTGGATCGTTCGTGGAATGCCAGGCATCTCAAAAAGTTTTATCCTTGATGATGATTTCAATTTTGTTCGCGATGTAATCATTTTCAACTCAATCAATGCAATTTTTGGCTTTCAACAAACTATCTTTTGATTGGGGGGCATCATACACTACATTCAAGAACAAGATCCAACTATAAGGCATCAGATGAAAATTCGTGTGGGTTCTTCAACACTTATGGAATTTTTTTCGGACTTTCTTAAGTCGAGGCATCGGATGAAAATCCGAGTGAGTTCCTTTTGCAAGGCGTCGGTTTGAAACCCGAGTAAGTTCCTTCAAGACTTATTGAATTTTTGAATTATCCTTAAGTAAAGGCATCGGTTTAAAACCCGAGTGAGTTCCTTCAAGACTTATTGTATTTCTCCGGAAATCCTTAAGTAAAAGCATCGGTTTAAAACCTGAGTGAGTTCCTTCAAGACTTATTGTATTTCTCCGGAAATCCTTAAGTAAAGGCATCGGTTTAAAACCCGAGTGAGTTCCTTCAAAACTTATTGTATTTCTCCGGAAATCCTTAAGTAAAGGCATCGGTTTAAAACCCGAATGAGTTCCTTCTCAGACTTATTGTATTTCTCCGGAAATCTTTAAGTAAAGGCATTGTTTCAAACAACTAAGACCTAATGCAACAGCGATTCAAATGGCTAGCAAAGTTCAAGATGAAGTTAATTTCTTATTTCTTCAAAAGATCGAAAGAGGCCAGTATCAAAACAATTACAAGAGCTGGATACAATCTTCGGTCAAAAAAGAAAGTCATCATCAGTGACTGTCAGAAGTTATACAAGATCGACACGACTTTGCTAGAACAAACATATGAGTCAACCATTAGAGTGGATTCAAGGTAAAGAAGAGCAGAAATGAGGATTACAAAAAATATTTCGGTATGCATAAAATCCTCCGCAATTTCATACTCTTTGTCCAGTTTGTCTAGGAGAAGTATGGTCCTCGACCAAACTCGCATTCAAGACAAGCTCGTCATAATTGACTTCTTCCAGGGGAGAATAAACAGGAGAATCTTCCAGATAATGCATAATATCTGGATCGGAAGGTGGAGGATCAATCTTATCCTTGGTCCAGTCGGGAGGAGGAATACCCAGGTCGGTAAATACTTCAGGATGGCAAACAGCACTGTAGGGAGTCGTATCAAAATGAGGATCCTTCCTTAATATTGATTCCCATACTTCGTTCTCACCATCCCGGTACGCCTGCAAGTTATAAGAATTCAACATATCAACAAAGGGCTTACTATGTAAATACTTGAAGACGCAGGCTCTGCGAACATCAGTTGGAAGGGATTTGGGCAAAGGAACGACAGCTTGCCTTTGAGGTAACGTTTCAGATCCTTTGGCTCCTGACTTTCCAACTGTTCGCTCCAGTCGCCGGATCTTCTCCCTGGCATCATCCAAGTCCGAACCAAGACGACCAATCATTGAATTTTTTTTCTCCTACCACCTCCCAAGCTAGTTTTCGAGGCGAGCAATCTCAACATCTTTAGCTTCGGAGATTTCCCGAAGCCTCCGAAACTTCATTGCTCAACCTCATCGAGCCTAGAAACTGCTTCCACTTGGTTGTGGAAGTTACCAAGAAGACTCTTGCAAACAACTTCCGAGTTAAGAAGGAGCAGAAGAGTAATTTTTCAGAATCGAGAAGATAATGAAGAAAGACTTACCCCCCCCCCCCCCCACCCCACCCCCGCCCGGGCGGCGCCCGCCCCCCCCCCCCCCCCCCCCCCCCCCCCCCCCCCCCCCCCCCCCCCCCCCCCCCCCCCCCCCCGGCGGGGGGGGGGGGGGGGGGGGCCGGGGGGGGGGGGGCCGCCCCCCCCCCCCCCCCCCCGCCCCCCCCCCCCCCCCCCCCCCCCCCCCCCCGGGGGGGGGGGGGGGGGGGCCCCCGCGCGGGAGGGGGGGGGGGGGGGGCGCCCCCCCCCCCCCCCCCCCCCCCCCCCCCCCCCCCCCCCCCCCCCCCCCCCCCGCCCCCCCCCCCCCCCGCGGCCCCCCCCCCCCCCCCCCCGGGGCGGCGCCCGCCCCCCCCCCCCGGGGGGGGCCCCCCCCCCCCCCGGCCGGCCCCCCCCCCCCCCCCCCCCCAAGCGCCCCCGCCCCCCCCCCCAAAAACCCCGGGGAATCCGCCGATGGGTGTCGAATCCACCAAAGATAATCCTTATCTCAACTGAATTTGTATTAGTAATGAGTAGGGTCGAATCCACAGAGATTGGTGAAGATTTATTCTTTGATAAAAATTGGGGGTTTTGAATCAACAAATTAAATAAAAATTAACGAATGCGGTAGTTAACAAGAAAATTAGAATAATAAAGACTTTCGATCAAGATTCAACTTCGAATTGATTATTTCAATTGATCATTGACTTAAAAAATAAAAACTTTAATTTCGGGTAGATTGGTTATGGTCATTGAGGATCAGTCCTCTAACAACCAATCTTTCCCTACTTTATTGATAATCTTCGGATCTGTCCTTTGAGTTATTCCCTAATTAATAAACATAACCTTCGGATCTGTCCTTTGAGTTATGTCTATTAATCGCATTAAAAATTAAAAGACCCAATCCCTAGTCAATAAACCCGGAAAAAGCCTTGTTTATTTAAACTAGGATATACATTCTCATAGCAAACTCTCCAGGGCATTGATTACCCATTCGAGAATGCTATTTGTCACTTATATAAGAATTGACTGAGTATTGTATTAATCATAAAACAACAGGCCTCTTGTCTAAGGATTAATATAATAACATAATAAATATAGAAAATGCATAAATACCTGAGAAATAAAGAAAACTGATAATCCGAAGTCTCACAATTGGTGAAAATCAAACTTCCATTAATCTTGATCGAAAGCTAGAATTAGCTAGACATGGAAAATAAAAACAAAGCAATGAAAATAGAAAACATTGTGCCGTTCTTCCTCAGAATTGTGGCTTCCTCTTGTTGTAGCTTGTGTCTGGTCTCTGAAAATGCGTTCCTTCTTATAGAGGATTCCTGCCAATTCTGCATTCTTTCCAAATATGTTATTTCCATCGTTCGCTTTGGCAATGCAATTCTTCCCAATTCAGTTGTTTCCTTTCTTCATATTTGCCAATGCAATGGTTTCCAATTTAGTCACTTTCCAATTCAGCTTCTTCCTTACATGTCTGATCGCAAGAGAGAACGAAATATTTGCTTGCTGAATTAAGACATAATCAAATCTTCCATCTTAATTTGGGTGTGATTCTTTGATTTGATTTAAAAATGTGTCAATATGGTTCTAACCATTCTTTTTATAGATTTGATATCCGAATGCTATAATCTGTCCATATCCAAATAAAACAACCAATTAGTCTCATTAAAATATAAAGGATTTGATATAATATTAATGCAATTAAATGACCTATCAAATTCCCCCACACTTAAACCATTGCTTGCCCTCAAGCATTATTTTAAAAATTCTTTTTTTTTCTAAGATTTAAAAAATATATTGAATTTCAACTAAGATTCAACAATTTCAACTAAACTTTATCAATCGACATGAATGAACTAGTTTCAATAAATCATCAGATTCAAGATGCATCAAGATCCAATACCCTCTCATTTGGATTCACTCTATACACTCAGTGTTTAAGGGTAACAAAGTCACTCAAATCAATCACAGAAGGATAATTACCATATGCTTGTAAAGAAATCACACCTCCACCACTAAGCATTGAATTAAAAACATACATCCAAAGGTCTTTAATAGGTTGTAATGAGGCTTTAGGTAGGGTATGGAAAAACAAGGAAACTGGGATAAAATGAAATCAAAGGAATGAGTTGAATCACAATAATATGTCATAATCAAAAAAAAATTTTCTTCAAAAACTTATAGAAGCCATAAAGCAAAAAGGCAACACAGTATGCACTGGAAAAATAAAGTATGTCGCTCAATGATATTATTTTCCAAACAACTGATTCTTCTTCTTTCTCTCTTTTTTTTTTTTTTTTTTTTTTTTTTTTTTTTTTTTTTTGGAGCAACTGATTCTTTTCATTTTTTTTTTTCTCTCTAAATGCAGCCACACCATTTTTTTTTTTTTTTTGCCTTTGCACTTTAAGTAAAAGATGCATTAAGTTTGACAAGACTTGCCTTTCCTTCTCGGTATTAATTGATATTTCATATCGGTAACTCAACCATCCTTCGATTTGGGTTCAATAGAATGAAAAGAACAAAAAAGGTTAATGAGGTTTATACAAGTGGTATATTATCAAAAGAAAAGGTCAAGGCTCAAAGTGGGCTCCTAGAGGTAATAATCAAGGATAGGCTATCAAAAGAAAGCTAAAAAGTGGTAAATCCTAGGTGCCCTTGTCATTTGTATGTATTTAATCCAATTATATGATTTCAGCATGCAAAACTAAACAAGTTCTAGAAGTATCCAACCATAAGAGATTATCACTCAATCAAAAAAATCAGAGCAAAACTAATGATATATGCTCTTAGGCTCAAAATCTCACAAAAATTGTTTGTGTATATGAATCTTTAGCATCTTTTCCTCTAAATCAGAAATTAAAACAATCTTTCATTAGCATGTGATTTTAAAGAATTTAATTGATCATGATTCATCAAAATTGAATTCAACCTGTAAATATTGGTCATGCATTCCATTGAACTCATAGAAAATGAAACATCATTAAAAAGAATTTCAGAAAATTTCACCCACAAAAAGTATAAATATGTTATCCCCTCCCCCACACTTAAATGTAACAATGTCCCCATTGTAATAGAAATAAGAGAATCTAGGAATACTCCCCTCATATATAGAACAGTGGACTGAAGTTGAGCAATCAAGCGAAAGGCGAAGAGTTAAAAAAAACTGGTTGTCAGAAAAGAAAAAAAATTAAATTAAGATTTCTAACAATAAAAAAAAAATAAATAAATAAAAATTTTAAAGTAAAGAAAATTGGGTTGCCTCCCATTAGCGCCTTCATTTAACGTCTTTGGCTAGACCTGGTTCATTTTCATTCCTTGTATTCTGAAATACAAAGCTCAATTTCAACATTATGCACTTGAAAACCTTCATAAAAAGGTTTTAACCGATGACCATTAACCTTAAAAATTTTATCAGTCTCAAAACTTTGGATTTCAACTGCACCATGAGAGAAGACATTAGTAACGACAAAAGGTCCTAACCATCTAGAACGCAGTTTTCCTGGAAACAATTTCAATCTAGATTGGTAGAGCAAAACTTTTTGACCAATTGTAAAATTCTTACCTCGCAATTGCTGATCATGGAAAGCCTTTGTTTTATCCTTGTAAATCCTTGAACTCTCATAGGCTTCGTTGCGAATTTCTTCCAACTCTTGTAACTGAAGCTTTCGTTGTTCTCCAACTTTGTCCATTTCCATATTGCATTGTTTAACAGCCCAAAATGCCCTATGCTCCATCTCGACAGAAGATGACAAGCTTTCCCAAACACTAAACGGTAAGGAGACATACCTATAGGTGTTTTGTAGGCTGTCCGATAGGCCCACAATGCATCATTAAGTCTTAAACTCCAATCTTTTCGATTTGGATTTACCGTTTTCTCAAGAATGGACTTGACTTCTCGGTTTGACACCTCAGCTTGCCCACTTGTTTGTGGATGGTATGCAGTGGAAACACGATGAGTGACATTATACTTGCGGAACAATGCTTCAATCACTTTATTGCAGAAATGAGTGCCTCTATCACTAATCATTGCCTTGGGTGTGCCAAATCGACAAAAAAATCTGTGACTTGACAAAATCTACAACCACTTTAGAATCATTAGTTCGGGTAGCTTTAGCCTCCACCCATTTAGAGACATAATCCACAAGCAAGAATTATATAAAAATTACCAAAAGAATTAGGAAAAGGACCCATGAAATCTATACCCCGGACATCAAAAATTTCACAAATAAGTATAGGGATAAGGGGTAATTGATCTCTATGTCCTAAGTTCCCAGTTTTTTGACAACGCTCACATGATTTACAAAACCTATATGCATCATGAAACAAATTTGGCCAATATAACCCACATTCTAGAACTTTTCGAGCCGTTCTTTTTTGGACCAAAATGTCCACCACAAGCATATGAATGACAGAATTGTAAGATGGATGATATTTCTTGTTGATGGACACATCTGCGAATAATTAAATCCGAACAATGCTTCCAAAGGTAAGGATCGTCCCACACATAATATTTGGCATCACTTTTTATTTTATCTTTTTGAGCTCTAGATAAATCCTTAGGTAGAGTTTTAGTAACTAAATAGTTAACTATATCTCGCATACCAAGGAACCTCATTAAGGAAAAAGAGATGCTCATCTGGGAAATTGTCTTGTAGTGGAGATGAGTCTTCACTTGAAATCAATCTACTCAAGTGGTCGGCAACTAAATTTTCTGCACCTTTCTTGTCACGGATCTCCAAATCAAATTCTTGTAACAAGAGTATCCAACGGATCAGCCTCGGTTTTGCTTCTTTCTTTGAAAACAAATATTTCGTGAGCTGCATGATCGTAGTAAATAACAATTTTAGTACCCAATAAATAAGAACGGAATTTTTCTAAAGCAAATACAATAGCTAAAAGTTCTTTTTCCGTTGTTGAATAATTGCATTGTGCACTCGTCAAGAGTTCTTGAAGCATAATAAATGACGTGAGACTCTCTTCCAAATTTTTGTCCAAGAACAGCTCCTATTGCATAGTTACTTGCGTCACACATGATTTCAAAAGGGTGGTTCCAATCTGGTGATCTGATGATGGGGGCTGAAATCAACTTGTCTTTTAAAATGTCAAAAGCTTCCTTGCACGCTTTATCAAAGTCAAATGCTACATCCTTTTGCAATAATCTGCACAAAGGTTGTGTGATTTTGGAAAAGTTCTTGATAAAGCGACGATAAAATCCTGCATGCCCCAAAAAAGAACGAATCTCCCGTACGATTCTGAGGATAAGGCAATGATTTTATAATATCAATTTTTGACTTATCAACCTCTATACCTTTTGCAGAAACGATATGTCCAAGAATAAGTCCTTGATCTACCATAAAGTGACATTTTTCATAATTCAAAACAAGATTAGCTTCTATACATCTCTGCAGTACTTTTGTTAGGTTAGTTAGACATATATCAAAAGAATCACCATAGACTGTGAAATCATCCATAAACACTTCTATGATGTTTTCAACATACTCAGAAAAAATACTAACCATACATCTCTGGAATGTAGCAGGCGCATTGCAAAGTCCAAATGGCATCCGTCGGTAAGCAAAAGTACCAAAAGGACATGTAAATGTGGTTTTCTCTTGATCCTCTGGTGCAACCAGAACTTGATGAAAACCTGAAAAGCCATCCAAACAACAATAATGAGATTTTCCCGCTAACCGTTCAAGCATTTGATCAATAAATGGGAGAGGAAAATGATCCTTCCTAGTTGATGCATTCAATTTACGATAATCTATACAAACTCTCCATCCATTCTGGATTCGAGTGGGCACCAACTCACCATTTTCATTTTGAATCACAAGGTGATGCCGCTTTTCTTTGGAACTACCCGAACTGGACTTACCCATTTGCTATCTGAGATTGGATAGATCATACCTGCATCAAGGAGTTTTAAAATTTCCTTTTTCACTACCTCCATCATAGGTGGGTTCAAACGGCGTTGAGGTTGCCTAGAAGGTTTACAATTCTCTTCAAGCAGGATTTTGTGCATACATGTTGAGGGACTTAAACCTTTTATGTCCGCTATGGTCCATCCCATAGCCTCTTTATATTCCCCGAAGCACTCTAAGCAATCTCTCTTCTTCTAATGCATTCAGTTTACTTGAAATAATTACGGGGAGACTTTTATTATCACCCAAGAATGCATATTTTAAATGATCCGGCAATGTTTTGAGTTCCAACTTGGGGGCCTGCACAATAGAGGGTAAAAGTTTTGTGTTAGAAATAGGAAGATTAGCAAAAAGAACATCAACCCTCATAGGTCTAAGTGACTCTAATTCAAAAATAGTATTTTGCAATTCATCCTCTATTGCAAACTCTTCTTTTGCAAGCTGCACTTTTTCAAGAGTTAAACCATTACTAAGTGCAATTTTTAACTTGTCTTCATCACAAAAATTAAATATTTTTTGAGCTAGAGTGTCAATGGCATCAAAAGCATAAACAGCATATACATCATTAGGATATCTCATGGAAGCATAGATATTAAATTTAATGATCTCGCCATCAAACTCCATTGTTAATGTTCCATCATGCAAATCGATTTTAGTTCTAGCAGCTTTCAAGAAAGGTCTCCCCAATAAAATCAAACTTGAATTAGGAGAATAGTCTTCTTCCATATCAAGTACATAAAAATCTGCAGGAAAAACTAATCCATTTACTTGAACTAAAACATCTTCTAACACTCCTTCAGGATAAACATTTGATCTATCACCCAATTGAATTATTACGCCAAGTATTCTTTAAAGGTCCAACATTCAAAGATTTATAAACCGATAAAGGCATAACATTAATAGAAGCACCCAAATCACACATGGCCTTCTCAACTTTCATATTACCTATTTTACAAGGAATGACAAACATACCTGGATCTTTGCACTTTGAAGGTAATTTCTTTTGTAACACAAATGAGACATTCTCCCCCACACTTATTTTCTCATTGCCTTGCAACTTTCTCTTATTAGTACATAATTCCTTAAGAAATTTCGCATAGCGAGGAATTTGTTTGATAGCATCAATTAAAGGAATATTTACCTCAACTTTGCGAAATGTCTCAAGAATTTCTTTTTCCTCTTCAAGTTTTTTTGATTGAGAAAGTCTTGTTGGAAAAGGAGGGGGTGTTACCTTAGGACTTACATGTTGTACAAGAGGTGTTACTTCTTTTTTCTGCCTCCTCTCTTAAATTTGAATGATAAGCAATGGGTCCTTCTAACTCTTTGCCACTTCTCAATGTCATGGCACTCACATTTTGCTTTGGATTGATAATTGTTTGTGAGGGCAATTTTCCTTGATTCTCAAGCTTACTTACTGAAGATGCGAGTTGACTGATTTGACTCTCCAAGTTCCGAATACTTGCTCTTGTATCCTGTTGGAATTGATGAGAACTAACAGCAAGAGATTCAACTAATTGTTCAAGAGACTTACCTTGCTTAGGAACTTGTTGATATTGTTGATCGGACTGCCTAGGCTGATATTGTTGTTGGAAATTGTTAGCTCTAGGCCCATAACTCAGATTTGGGTGATCCTTCCATCCCGAATTGTATGTGTTTGAGTATGGATCATATCTTCTTTGTGGTGGACCCGGGAATCCTCCAACAATATTGGCATGTTCATGAGTCTCATCTTGAAGTGTTGGGCATGCATCTGTGGCATGATTTGTTTTGAAGCAAATACCACAAGCCTTCACTTGTTGGATATTTCCTACAACCAATTTTTCCACAAGAGAAGTTAGATTATCCAAACGTTGGTCAATGGAAGAGACACTTACCTCATTAACTTTTCTTGGTGGATCGTCCCGTCTAGTCCCAAATTGTTGAGTGTTGGCAGCCATATTAGAAATTAAATTTCTTGCCTCAGTAGGGGTTTTTATGTACTAACGCACCTCCACTAGCAGCGTCAATCATATTCCTATCCATGTTAGATAACCCTTCATAAAAATATTGAATTAGAAGTTGGTCGTAAATTTGATGTTGGGGACAACTAGCACACAATTGCTTAAATCTTTCCCAATATTCATGAAGAGTTTCTCCATGATATTGTCGGATCCCACATATATCTTTCCTTATAGTAGCAGCCCGCGAGGCAGAAAAAACTTTTCAAGAAACTGCCTTTTCATATCAATCCAGGTGGTTATTGAACCGAGAAGGTAAGTAGTATAACCAATCTTTAGCTTTTTCAGACAAAGAAAATGGAAAGGCTCGTAACTTGATTTGTTCATCGGTTACACCATGTGGCCTCATTGTGGAGCACACCACATGGAACTCCTTGAGATGTTTATGAGGATCTTCACCTGCAAGACCACGGAAAGTGGGGAGTAAATGAATCAAACCAGATTTTAATTCAAAAGCAACCTCAATATTTGGATATTCAATACATAATGGTTGTTGGTTCAAATCGGCATGGCTAAATCTTTTAAGGTCCTCTCATTAATATTATTAGCATCCATGATTTCTTCTTCAACCCCCAATAATCCAATTAAATCAATACTAGAAGATGAAGAAGATGATACTCCCTGAAAATGTTGTTTGGTTTCCTTCCTCAATCTACGGGCTGTTTTCTCAATCTCAGGATCAAATTGAAGTTCACCTGCACGTAATGGATCGAGGCATAAAACAAACAACCAAGAATAAAAAAAATAAAACAAAGCAAAATGAATAAATCTAAAAGAACCAATCCCCGGCAACGGCGCCAAAATTTGATGGGTGTCGAATCCACCAAAGATAATCCTTATCTCAACTGAATTTGTATTAGTAATGAGTAGGGTCGAATCCACAGAGATTGGTGAAGATTTATTCTTTGATAAAAATTGGGGGCTTTTGAATCAACAAATTAAATAAAAATTAACGAATGCAGTAGTTAACAAGAAAATTAGAATAATAAAGACTTTCGATCAAGATTCAACTTCAGAATTGATTATTTCAATTGATCATTGACTTAAAAAATAAAAACTTTAATTTCGGGTAGATTGGTTATGGTCATTGAGGATCAGTCCTCTAACAACCAATCTTTCCCTACTTTATTGATAACCTTCGGATCTGTCCTTTGAGTTATTCCCTAATTAATAAACATAACCTTCGGATCTGTCCTTTGAGTTATGTCTATTAATCGCATTAAAAATTAAAAGACCCAATCCCTAGTCAATAAACCCGGAAAAAGCCTTGTTTATTTAAACTAGGATATACATTCTCATAGCAAACTCTCCAGGGCATTGATTACCCATTCGAGAATGCTATTTGTCACTTATATAAGAATTGACTGAGTATTGTATTAATCATAAAACAACAGGCCTCTTGTCTAAGGATTAATATAATAACATAATAAATATAGAAAATGCATAAATACCTGAGAAATAAAGAAAACTGATAATCCAAAGTCTCACAATTGGTGAAAATCAAACTTCCATTAATCTTGATCGAAAGCTAGAATTAGCTAGACATGGAAAATAAAAACAAAGCAATGAAAATAGAAAACATTGTGCCGTTCTTCCTCAGAATTGTGGCTTCCTCTTGTTGTAGCTTGTGTCTGGTCTCTGAAAATGCGTTCCTTCTTATAGAGGATTCCTGCCAATTCTGCATTCTTTCCAAATATGTTATTTCCATCGTTCGCTTTGGCAATGCAATTCTTCCCAATTCAGTTGTTTCCTTTCTTCATATTTGCCAATGCAATGGTTTCCAATTTAGTCACTTTCCAATTCAGCTTCTTCCTTACATGTCTGATCGCAGGAGAGAACGAAATATTTGCTTGCTGAATTAAGATATAATCAAATCTTCCATCTTAATTTGGGTGTGATTCTTTGATTTGATTTAAAAATGTGTCAATATGGTTCTAACCATTCTTTTTATAGATTTGATATCCGAATGCTATAATCTGTCCATATCCAAATAAAACAACCAATTAGTCTCATTAAAATATAAAGGATTTGATATAATATTAATGCAATTAAATGACCTATCCCCCCCCCCCCCCTACCCCCCCCCCCCCCCCCCCCCCCCCCCGGAGGATTCACTAGTTGAAACCACCTCACTGGCCCCAACCACCACCAACGGAACGATTTTCTTGCAAGATTTTGCTCTGATAAAGTTCGGGTTGATCTTAGGAGCCACTATGCAAACAAACAAGCCGTATCAGTACAGAAATCAAACGACGACAAAAAGAGGGAAAACCTTAGTTTTTTATCACTTCCGACAAAACCAAATAACTAAACCCCAACTATAACTACTGTGCAGTTTACTCAGGGGGGAAGTGGGGAAAGAGATGAGTAATCAAGAAACTCACTTGTTCAAAAGTTGATAGAGCTATTGTTGGAGTACGAGGAATACGGAAGCAGGCCGAAGGACGAAAGGTCGCTTTAGCACTTTAGAAAATCTAACTTGCAGATAGCACTATAGATGGAGGGTACCCACGAAGGCTTTAAATAGCCTAAGGTACTAAGACGACGGCTGAAGGCTAAGGACAATCGACGACCTAGATCAAAATGACGCTTTGAAATCCGCAAAAAGCAAGATCAACGGTCGGAGGGATGCCACATGGAAACATGTGGAAACGAGCACCTGATGCAGAGATACCTCCAATCGTCGCACCACCATTAAAATAATGGATGTATTTCCGATTCATTGAAAATAGTGAATGGTATACAAAAGCAGGAAAACGTTTGAACTTCGCAGAAGGGAAACGTGCAGACTTTGCAATAAATGAAGTGGTGGGGAAGGTTAATGCATCTTTTCGAAACGCACCTTCACAATATTTCTACAAGATTATTATTTGGCGGGGAATGTAAAGTTAAGTGATAAGTTTTATCATTTATACTTTGATATTCAAGGCAAGATTTCGGCAGGAGACGGGGAAATATAAAGGCCAACATGAAAAAGAAATGTCTATTCATTAAATAGAGGGTAAATCTTTACAATAAAAGATAACTCCCTAAGCCTCTTCTTCATTGTTGCCCGAGGGACCTTGGTCAGGAGGACTTTTCTCAGGATCTTGAGAAAAGCCTTCCTCAAGAATGGCATCGGCTGAGTCCTCTACAGCAGCAACTTGAGACTCGGCTTGTGATTTCTCCTCTGGAAGTGCCGACTCGTCAGCCAGGTATGCCTCATATTGAGGGTCACCTGGAAAAGGATCATCTTCTTCCTGAGCCCAGTCCGGGAGATCCATACCAACTTTTCCGAAGACCTCTTTGTGGCACACCTCACGAAAGGGAGTAGTGTCGAAGGCAGGGATTGATGCGAGAATTCGCTCCCAAACGTCGTTCTGCCCCAAGCGATAAGCTTGAATGTTGTAGATGCCTAGCAGCTCGGAGAAAGGTACGCTGTTCAGGTATTTCCGAACACACTCCTTCCGAAGCTCTGGCTTTATATGCTCGGGCTTGCTAGGGATCGCCAACTTCAGATGTTCTTTGAGCTCCCTACTTTTGAATTCAAGCCTGTCACCAAACAACGTGGCAGCTGCTTTTTGCTTCTTGGCCTCGCGCTCGGCAGCAGCGGCACGAATCTTCGAAGCTTCGAGGGCCTCCTTGAGGGAGATCACTTCTTCCTCATGCTTTTCTGCAGCTCCACAAGCAGCTGCATCGGATGGTCTATTTCAGAATTGGCCTTGGCCAAATTCTCTTCACAGGTTTGCAGCAAGGAGCTGGTGCGACCAACCCGGCTCAATGCTTCCATGTGTTGATAAAAGCTCAACACAACATTCCTGGGAAGGCGGAAAATATCAGAAGAAGTCATAAGAAATTATGAAAAAATAAGTAAGCAAGAAGACCGGTACCTTGTAGATTGACTAACAAGGGCGGTGTCATCCAGGGCTTTAAATTCCTGGCGATCAGAAGGAGCAAGACTGAGGGAGCTCCACTCTGCAGCTTTCTCAGGATCCCGAGTCACCATGTCGGTCAGCTTCAGGGTCCACTAGGGGGTGAAGACCTCCTCACAGACCGTTGAAGCTTTGGGTTTTTTTATTGGAGGAAGCATCAATTGTGTCATGCCTCCTTTTGGTTCGGGCGGAGGAAGAGACATTGGACCTCTCCACCATCGGTTTTTTCCCTTTACCCGAAGCATCAGCCACGGGCCTGATATTCCTGATACCCCTATAAGAGGGGTCGGGAGAGGGAACAGAAGCCTCTTGATCTACGATCAAGGCTCTGGGTGATCGTTGCTCGGCTATCACAACGGCCCTAGCGGCCTTCACCCGCAGGCTCTCAGGGTTCATTCTTGGAGGCACTGCAAAGAAGAATGACAAGAGTCAGAATTAAAGACATATCACTTCAGTAAAATTAAAGGATGGTGGTTAGAAGCTCACAATGAGCCAAGCCCCAGTACTGAAGAATGGAGTTATACTCCACTTCAAGTCCATATATCTCTTGATACCATGGAATGGATTTGATCTTCCTAACGGCCGCCTCGTCTTCTCTGGATAAGGGAAGGCCTCGGTTATTCTCGGAAGAAGAAGTACACCTCCTCCAGGCGGTTGGGAAGTTAAGATCTGATGGAGGCGCTCAACAGAAAAAGTATCGTTCGCGCCATCTTTTGTGGTTAGAAGGGCAAGTTCCTTTGGCAAGGATGCTGCCCCTCCAATCAAGTTCAGCCTTATTGCGTTTGGACAGAAAAACCCATCCGGGAGGATGGGAGATAGAAAGAACATGAAAATGTACAAAGAGAGAAAGAGATGGCGTAATGCCAAGTTCAAAACACAAACCCAAGAAGCCGACGATGAGACGCCAGCTATTGAGGAGGAGCATTCCGGGACAAATGTTCCAATGATTCAGAACTGTGGAGAACAAAGGATTAAAAAAGGGAAAGCGAACCCCGCTTTCCAGTGCATCTATATACAGAGAAAATTCACCCAAAAGGGTTGAATCAACCCTCTCATCAGGGTGGGGAGCCCTAACCTGATAAGAGGAAGGAAAATCAAAATCTTGGATAGCTGAAATAAGGGTTTCCTCATTATAAATGGAGGGAACAGAGCCAGGTCCACCATCGGACCCGGAAGTTTGAGGCTGCCTAGAAGACTCGACAATCTTGGAAGATCCAGACTCGAGAAGGACAGGAGAAGTTTCGGTTTTTCTTTCTAAACCTTTTTGAAAAACTTCAGCAAACTCGCGCCAGAGGACAATTAGGGTTTTGTTATCACTATCCGACTGTTCGGGAGCAGGAGAAGCAAAAGCCTCACTGCTATTACCAACATTGGGTACCAGAGAAGCCCTATCGTCTGCCATTACTTGTTTCAGTAAACTACAAAAAGAAAAAGACCAAGTAAACTTACCGATTCGGTGGAGGCGGAAGCTTGAGAGCAAGAAGGCGCGAAGCAGACAACAAAGGTTCAAATTCCAGACAGGAAAAATGAAACCTACGAAGACAACGAACCGCTTTTAAAACTCCCGCACGAGTGTTCGGGAATCTGAACGATCGAGATTGATTCAAAATCAACGATCAAGATTGAAAGACGTTTTGAAAGTTTGAACTCACGAATCCGAAATAGGCGTTCGGAAACCGTCGCTTGGATGACGTGAGCCACGACAGATCAACTGCAAGGAGATACGTGGCCTTACACTCACAACGCTCGAGGAAAAGTGACCACCGCATTAAATGTGATATGACATTTAATGAAGCACGCAGAGATTATCACCTGACGACAAACCCAGTTAAAAACCAAGCCCTCGGGATCGACCGAACGCTTGGTCTGGGGGGCTCGTGATACGGAGAGATTATGATCAGACCGGGTTCATACCTGGTCCGACCCTCGACTCCGGTCGAGACGGAGAGAACCGACTCACTCCCGAGCGAACCGGATCCAGAAGAAGAAAGCTTATTCGGCTGCAAGCGTGCCCTAATCCTACTTATGGATTAGGGTAATTACCCTAATGATGGCAGACTCGAATTGACGATCACGGATAATCATTATCGAAGGGATAATCATCACATAACCTAAAGGTTATCTCAGGAGTCCTCTACTAGTCCAAACTAGTAGAAGTCTATTGCTCAACGGATCTAACTATTAAGATCCAACGACTACCCGAAGAAGGCTCAAGTGCATCCAACGAAGGAGATTCGAAGGTACACTCTATATAAACCTCACTACCATACAAGGTGAGGGAATGGAAAAGAATACTATCTGAGACTCAGGTTCAGATACATACTGATAGACCTAAACTATCAGCGATCTGCTATCTAGATCACCTTTCCCAGTTCTTCATTCCTTAGCTCTGTGCTTCTAGCAGAGCCGTTTGTGATTAAGTTCATCAACTGACTTAGCCTTCGGAGGTGGACTCCCGACCCCAGCGGTCGGGCCACATCTGACGCTTTCGTTTTGCAGGTCATCACGAGGATATCTAAGGGCTGAGCAGATTTTGGACGCTTCAGATTGAAAAAAAAAAGTTAACAATAAAAACAGTAGAAAAGTCATTGTGTTTTGAGGAAGCCTCAATATTTAGCCTCAGTATTACATCTTGACTCCACCCTTAGCATTTATCGTGCTGCTACTTTTAGGACATAAGGTGTGTTTGATCCACTGGATGTAGGTTAGAAGTGTGTTTGTTGAAGATAATAATTGTGAAATCCCCGGGATTTCTACCCCTTTAACCCGTGGTTTTAAAACCGAGAACCTAGGCCTTGATTCGGCGACAATTGTAGACCATTCAATTCGAGCCCGAAGGATTGGAAATTAAACAAATGTTGGTAGATGACCCTTATAATGACTCAAAAACTCTCTTAGAGTTTAAGTGAAGAGAGAAGATTAGTCTCGATAGTGTAAAAATGATAATTTTGGAATATCTGTAGATCAGTGATGGAGAATCCGATTGACGTAAATAAGATATCAAATCAAAGATCGTCGAAAGACCTTTCCAACGAGCCAAAAATCATCAAAATCGGAGTTCTTTTGGGAGTCCAACCATGAGCCAGAAGTTTGAGCCGTTTAGGTGAACCAACTCCCACCCTATTTTCTGTTTAGGGGTAAAATTGGAAATTCGAATTTTTAAACCCTATTTATGTTTTATCTCATCCGTAAACGCATTTTTGGAGGCTAGAAAGAGGCGGAAACTTTGGAGAAAAGGAGAAACGAAAGAGAGGAGCGATTTCCATTCTTCCGAAGGTGTCTGTGATCCGAATCTTTGCAAAATTGTTACGAAATGTTAGTTTTCTTTAATGCTTCTCTTACTCACAACTTTGTGAGTATTTTTCTCTCCTTTCCTTTTGAGGAATCTTGAAAGGGAAGGTTGTTAGGTATCTTGGTTGCTTTCCTTTATTGTATTAATGTTCCTTCCTAATTTGTGGGAGTGATATCTTTTCTCTTCTATTGAGAGATCTATGAAAGGGAATAATGATAGGTACCCTAGATGCTTATATTTTATTATATTAATGTTTCCCTTGAGATTGGGTAATGCTTTATCCTCTTGCAAAAGATTTTAGAATTTGACTCTCTAGATCACCCACGGGTGATTTATGATAACCAAATTTGGGGCATTTTGATTTTGGTCAAATTAGATAAAATTGAAGATACCCGTAGGATCCTTTTGTTGTCAATTAGCTTTCCCCAAAATTTCATTTCGTTTAGACTTCGAATTGGTGGCGAATTAGAGACCATTCACTAGTGAGGTTGAGAACTACCCCTTTTTAACCTAGTTTTCATATTTGGGTTTTCGTGGGAAGATTTTAGGATATCCTTTGAAACCCAAATTGGCTCTAATTTGTGATAATTATTTCTTTTGCATGAATAGGTTAATATATCTTTAATCACTAATTTGTGGGAGTAGATTCTTGGATTTGGAGGAAGAACAAAGTAAAAGGTGAGGAATATACTTAACTTTATATTACATGTGTAATGATGTTAGTTACTTTTCATTATTGATATCTTGTATTGTCTTAGTATTATCTTGTGGTTATTTTATGTCTTGTGTTAAATATGAATTGCTATAATTTATATTTATTATTACTTCTGATGTTGCTCCTTGCTTTGAAATCTATTATTGTTGTTATGAAATGGAATGTGATTGTATGAGAGGAGAAATATTATTATTTCTTCTACCTTGTATTTTCTACTAGGGTTGTGGGTTCACCCATTGCCCTAGTGACATTATATGATTGTTTTTATTGTGGTTGGGAATGGGGAATGCCCTTTTTTGGCATTTCTGCCATAGGATACCAAAGGAGGCGGTATGGGACGCATTCCTATGGTGCCCTTGGCTCTTTCCCGATTACTGATTTACATATTTAGGGCATGTCTAGAAGTGTTTGGTTAGGTGACCTCATGAGTACTACTACCCTTTCGACAAGGGTATTGAAGCCGGTTAACCCGTGATGTTAGTGGCTGGGTCCTGTATGCCAAGCAGGCCCACTATCATCATAGAGAGGTAGGGTTGCATATAATAGATAAGGGCTCATGGACACTCAAGACCGGTGAAATGACCCGTGAGAGGACATGGAGATCATCCTGTCCATTATATGTGGATGACCACTGGGTTAATGAATGGGGTCCAACAGATGCCTCCATTGAGGATTCCATTCATAGGTGGGAAGGTATTGAACCAACAGAGCACTAGGCGTGAGGGGAAATATCCGGACCATATGTAGTACGAGACCATACGACTTTGCATTGGGCCTAAGATTATCCTTGACACGCACCAGATCTTATACCAATGGTGATGTGAGAGAGTGGTGACCTAATCTCCAACCATGGCTTGACAGGACTTTACACAACAACCGCGGAGAACCCAACAGACGTGCATCAGAGCCGTGAGGGAAGAGTGATGAGACCGCCCAAAGAAGACTGGTGTGTGACTTAATGCGTGTCTACCATAGAGACTTCATGATAGAGTTAGGAGCATAATCATTCACATATCATATCATTGTCATTAATTACATTATTGATATTTATGTTATATGTGTGGTGTGGAATCTTGAGAATGAATGTGTGATATGATGTTGAGTTGACCTCACTGAGTTCTGTTGAACTCATTCCTTTTATATGTCTTTTTCTATTAGATTATATTGCAGGTTAAGAGGACTTCTTCCAAATGGAGGATTCGTTGCTAGTATATCTTCTTGAAGGAGTGACCGAAGAAGAAGTGGACGCACATGGAGCTTCATGCCAGTTTCAAGACTATTCTTTTTGGTGGGATTCCATTAGAGAACTAGTCTAGTTTAGTTTTCCGCTGCATTGAAAATTACTCTCTTTTCTTTTCAAAACTCTGATGTTATATTTTTATTTTGAAGTAATGGATGACTGTAACCATTATTTCGGTTTTGATAACTTAGTATGATAAACTTGATTTATTCTTGTCCATTTAATTATGCTATATCATGTTTTGTATGGATTTGTCACTGAACCTAGATCTTGCGGTGTATCACCCCCACAGGCATTCGGGTATGACCGGATCCGGCTGGGTGGGGTGTGACAATAATAGTTGAAAAGAACAAGAGAGAAGAGAAGAGGAGAGAGAGAGAGAGAGTCTGAGTGTGCGTATGAAAGAGCACAGAAAATAATAATCACATTAATTAATTTACAATGAATTAGTACATAGCTTTATATAGAAACAAAGTCCTTCTTCGTAGTGTTCTTAGAGTCCTTCTCTGTATAGTTCTAAGAGTCTTGTGGCTATGGTGCTAGGACTCTAGTGTTTTAAATTACATAAAATATTGATTAGGAGTTTGTACCAATAAATATCTCCTTCAGTTTGCCTAATGTCTTTGTGAGTACTAATTGTAGAGTTATTCTTGTATGTAATAACTGGTGTTTGATCATCTGTGATTAGCTGTGGGACTTTTAACATCAGTAGAACTCTTGAAAGTTTGTTCAGCTGTGGGATTTTTAATAATAGTAAAACTCTTGGAAGTTTGATCAGCTGTGGAACTTCTAACAGCAGTGGAACTCTTGGAAGCAATCCTAGCCGCATATGCTTGAAATGAAGTGACGACTAGGATGGTGGTTGATTATCCAAACATATCCTTAATAGTGTTAGATCCAAACTAGTTGAGAAAACTAGCTAAAAGCGTGTCACTCTCTCTTCATTTTCAACTAAAGATGACCTTTGATTGAAAAGATTAATAATGACTAGGAGATTGTTGTTTTTAATAACCAAACTTTTCAACTTAAGAGAAGAAGCGACCAAGAGAGCTTCAAATAGCAGGAGCTTCTTTAACCAGCGCAAAATTCTTTTCCACAATTCTGGATTATACTAGATCCTTCCAAAGAAGATGCTAAACCTTCAGGGCTGCAAGCTGGTGTCACAGCCTTCTCTAGAAGCCTTGAGTTTGTTAACAGAAGTCATTGATTTCTAAACTAGAAGCTGAGGCTACAGAGAATTCCCATTTGATGTGGCAGCCCAAAGGTATCAATCATGTCTAGGAAAGACAGCAAGTGAGATACCCAGATCACTCTTTGTGCATGGCATACATAACAAGTATATATATATATATGCCATGCTTTCTGAAGATATAGTGTGACATATATGTGGTATTGGCAAGGTCTGCTAGAGCTGGATGGCTTCAAGTACTTGGTAGTACATATAGTGAAGAGGGCATTGTTAACACTACTGTTGGCACTGATGCACAGGTATCCAAGAGTATCTGTAGCTTCTGGAAAGGTCTGGAAAGGTCTGGAAATAACAGTAGATGAAGTTGGTTGCCTGAGTCAGGAGGAAAATCGCACGCATGGGGTAAATATGTCATTTCAAGTCCAAATGATCCCCCATGTCATCAGCTATTGCTAATCTATGCATATATTTTTCTTAATCCATTTTTTATATTCATCATATGATAATTTGATAAAACTAAAGTTACTAACTTAGAGTTATAATACAAATTCAATTATTAACATAATTTATAATCATTAATATTTTCTTGTCAAGTTTTTGTTTTCGTAATGTTTCCAACTTCTTCAAAATTAGTTTGGTGCAAAGAAGATGTAACGTGAAATTTAATTCTTAAGGAAAACTAATTTAATTTTTTGGTTGTTAGGATTTATTTTTCCGGTTGAACATTTTCCACATTGCAAATGAGAATGTGACTTTAATTTACTTATCAAAAACACAAGTATATTAAAGGGTTTGGGAATCTTGACATTTGACTCTTGATTCTCCATCTTCAATTAGAGTGTTGCTAGCCGACAGCAAACCCATCCGTGTCTTTGCCTTGCACCTTACATACTCAAAATTACAAATGTTAGAGGATGAGATCATCCATGTGTTCATGCGGAATAAGTAAATGAACATGAATGTGAATGTTTGCAACATAATCATCGATACGTACGTATAGTGTATTATTGACAAAGTATATGATGTTTTCAATGCAATATGTTGCCTAGGAGTCTTATGCACTACAAGAAAATGGGAAACTAGTGACCCTTTTAATTTTTAATTAGTGGCAGATTAAAAAAAAAACTCACTAATGATATATATTTAGTGTCGGTTTATTTTAAACTACACTAATTAATAAAAACCCACAAACCAACACGAGTGAGCACCCATTCCATAAAAGAAACATATTTAGTGGCGGTTTTTATATATCCGCCACTAAATAGTATGCTATTTGCAGCATCTCTTTTTTTTTTTTTT
Source organism: Hakea prostrata (assembly GCF_041222555.1). Taxonomy (NCBI): domain Eukaryota; kingdom Viridiplantae; phylum Streptophyta; class Magnoliopsida; order Proteales; family Proteaceae; genus Hakea; species Hakea prostrata. Next base: position 64,479,245 of record NC_142606.1, on the reverse strand, counting down.
TTTTTTTTTTGAGAAAATGACAGTAAATCACAATATCCAACCCCGCGCCTATTTTTCACTTTTTGGGAAGACAAAGAGTCGAAAAACGAACTCCTCCTCTCATTCTCTTGCCCAACCCCGCTCGCTAGCTCTCTCTCTCTCTCTCTCTCTCTCTCTCTCTCTCTCTCTCTCTCTCTCTCTCTCTCAATCCCTCTCTCACGCAATTCCTCTGGTTCTCTCGTTTGGTCGATCAGAACACTATTTTCTCAACTCTCTTGCTCTAGTTCGCTGAATCTTAGGTAAGAACATAGCTTAATTTGTTCAGAGATTTCGTTAGAAGTTGATAAGAAGAACAGATTCCCGGTGGTTTTTGCGTAGTAGATATACGCCCGAGATTTAGAGGTGAAAGCTACCTCGCTTAGCCATTCAATCCAAGATCTATGTCTGAGACTCCCTCCTCCTGCGTCTAGTAATTCAATTTTTAATCCCTTTCTTTTAGTGTTCTTCGGCCTAAGTAGGTTTTGTGTGTCTCTCTTCTTTAATCCCTGTCTAAAGACATTGCATTACATGGTCCTCTGTCTGTTGGCTTTCTATTGGTCTGTGTTTGAGAAATATGCATAGTTTGTTGTGATTGACTTAGAGATTGATTTTTTTCCCTTTCCCAGAGCGTGCTGGGGCAGAAGTTATTGGATGTATGTGCGTGATTGAACTACCAGATTTAAAGGTTCATGTGCATCATATTCTCCTTACTCATTTTCTTTACTACCTGTCCAATTGTGCAATTTTCTTCAGTACATTGATTGATGGATCTTGGTCTGGTTGTTTCAACTCTCTATTTGTTCCTTTGTTTTTAAATGCTACAAATGTTCTTACTTGGTTGTTTACTCTTTTTAGCAATATATTGAAGGATTTATAATACCTGGATTTGAGATATAAAAATGATAACACTACAAATAGAGGCACCCCCTCCTGGCATGAATTGGCTTGGCATTGTAGGTGCCATTACAAGTGAGCAGCCCTAGATATGAGGGCAACAACCAAACAATAATGAAAAAGCCCATTGCTGCTAGATTCAGATATGGAAAGCTGATTAATATCTATGCAATTTGCACTGTGTTTTTTGTGACATTTTAATGATAACACTATTACATGATGATCCTATAAGAAATCTTATTATCCTTCATTATTTTGGGAATACATATTTGTTAGATATTACAAAGTAATCTCATTTGAAGGCCCTTGTTTGGTTGTATTTTATGGAAAGCATACTCCCATATTAAAGTCCCTCGGTTTTAGTGCTTGGTGTCCCCTAGGATTGGATACGTAAATTTTAACAAATGGTATTAGTCTTGTCTTCAGAAGCCTTCTATTTGATTGTATATTTTATAGAGGGCATTTTATGGAACTGCCTTTGTTAGAGTCCCTTAGTGCTTGCTTTCCCCAAGGATTGAGTTTGTATAGATACACTGGCTTGATTTACTGAGTTTTTTTTTTTTTTTTTTTTTTTTTTTTTTAAGTTATCTAGACTTTTGGAAGAATCCCATGGTTGGGATGTTCAATGCTTGTGATTTATCGACGACAGTGTTCTATGTGTATGATTATAAATTAAAGGGTAATTTTCATCTGGACCCCCTGAGGTTTGGTCCATGTCATTTTTAGTCCAAATAAATTGACACTTTGCATCTGCCTCCCCTGAGGTATCCAATTAGATCAACTAAGGACAAATTATAATTTTTATGACCAAAATACCCTTATATCTATTTTAACGGTAAAAATTAAAATACCTGTCTTCTTCATTAATTCGTACTATGCAAATTCTTTCTTTTCAACGGTCACGATCCTCAGGTCTTCTCATCGTACGGATAAGGCTATCTTGTGCCTTCTTCTTCTTCCTCCTCTTCTCCTCTGTCACTTATTTTTCTTCCATAATATGTCTTTGTTTTTGTCTGATTTTTTTAATATTTGATTCTTTCCATTTATTCATTGAATCTATTCAATCTTGCTTCCCTGAATTTCTTCTCCTTGGCAGCGGAGAGATCCCTCATTCTACGAAACTGGATTTCTTCTCCTTGGCAGTGGTAGCCGCGTTCTGGGTTCGTCTCATCTCATCTCATCTCCCTCGTTAGTTACTAGTTGGTTCTTCTTATCGAAAAGGAAAGAAATCCCAAGTTGAGTTAGAAGAGAAAGCAGATCGGAAATGGCAACAACTCAACACTCAGGTGTATGAGTCTATCGTCCACCAAAAGAAGAGAATCTGGATCCCCATGTTTCATTGGCCTTACATAGGTTTCGATCAAATCGATCATAGCCTCCCTACTCAAAGTCTCTCAGGCCTTCCTCATCACCTGTCCTTCTTTGCTTCTTAATTTCTCTGTTCCCCCCCTTGCAAGGCTTTTCCGTTTTCCAACTAATTACTTCCTGAGCTAATAAGGTTATTTATTAGTTTAGTCGAATCAAACCCATATCTCTCAAATTACGTGATGGGTGTAAAAGGTTCTGTAAGAGGAGGGATCTCACCACTGCCAAGGAGAAGAAATTCAGAGAAGCAAGAGTGAATAGATTCAATGAATAAATGGAAGGAATCAAATATTAGAAAATCAAACAAACACAGACATAAATGGAAGAAAAGTAACAGAGAGGAGAAGAGGAGGAAGGAGAAGAAGAAAGGCACAAGATAGCCTTATTCGATGAGAAGACCTGAATATCGTTACTGTTGTACGAATTAATGATGAAGACGGACTTATTGAAATCTCGCTTTTCTTTTTAATGAAGCTCTATCAGAATAAAATCTGATGTAAATATCCCTGTTCTTTTGATTTATACCGTTAGATTTAATTGTGAAGACATGATGTAAATCGTACGGTAGAATAGATATAAGGGTATTTTGGTCATAAAAATTATAATTTGTCCTTAGTTGATCTTATTGGATACCTCAGGGGAGGCAGATGCAAAGTGTCAATTTATTTGGACTAAAAATGACATGGACCAAACCTCAGGGGGTCCAGATGAAAATTACCCTAAATTAAAAGCATCTAAAAATCCCTCGGAAGAAATTATTTATCCCAAAGATCATCCTCAAGTTTTTAGGAATCCTCTTGCTAATCATGCTTTTTCTCCTGTTGGTGATATGTACTTCATCTCTCGACATCAACTTTGTTCTCAACTGTTTTAGAGATAGCAAAAATCAGGAGGAGAGAGTTGAAAAATGCCCTGCAGGTTCTGACTAGACTTGTATGCATGTTTCCATTTGTTTATTATATTGTGCTCATCTGCTATTTTACAAGAGCTTGGTAGACCTGAGACATTTGTGGCTGTCCTCTGAGGTCAAAGTTGTTCTTTGCGGGTGTGATGATCATCAGAAATAGAGGTCAATTTGTTTAAATAAATATATTACTTCTTGGGTTAAATATATTTATTTAACTTCTTTTGGGAGAGGGGGTTAAGTTTGGTACAATACTAACTAGTTGATCTGGAATTATTTTTAATTTCTCATTATGTTTTTGTTGCTTTTACTTGAATTTTGCTGTCAATGTTATGAATCTTGTTATAAGTTTTAGTTAGTATTTCTCAGAAATATCTCTCAGATTGTATATTATTTGAGATCTCACCTTTATTATATATAGTAACTACAGTCTGTAAATCATACATTATGATCTTATGATCTTGTACTCTAGTAATTACAGAATTTACAATTCTATCCCTTATCACCCACCCGCAAACTCAACCCGCCATCAAGGAGATTGAGTTTGGTACGCAAAACTATAAAGCAAGGTGCAAGCAAAGGCTTAGTAAGAATATTAGCTAATTGATCCGCGCTGGAAACAAAAGGAACCAACAAATCACCATGAGAGACTTTATCACGAACAAAATGAAAGTCTATTTCAATGTGCTTGGTACGCACATGAAAGACCGGATTGGAAGAGAGATAAGCAGCCCCAACATTGTCACACCATACGTAGGAGCACGAAGCAAGGGAAGATGAAGTTCCTGAAGTAAGGACTGAATCCAAGTGATTTCAGCAATAGCTAAAGCAAAAGCGCGATACTCACTTTCGATACTAGAGCGGGCTACCACAGTTTGCTTGCGAGATTGCCAGGATATGAGGTTGGAGACTTGGAGCCCAAGAAAATTAGATAACCACCAATGGATTTTCCATCATCAATACAGCCGGCCCAATCAGCATCGAAGTAAGCATGTAAATCCATGGAAGAGGACCGATAAAGTTGAAGCCCATAAAATAGAGTGCCCTTTAAGTAGCGTAAGACACACTTTACAGCCATCCAATAAATATCAGTAGGACAAGCAAGAAATTAACATAACTTGTTTACCGAAAAAGCAATATCAGGGCGTGTGAGGGTGACATATTGTAAAGCCCCCACCACAACTCGATATTCTATCGAATCTGTCAAAAGATAACCATCAGTGCAAGACAAGGTAGCAAAAGAAATCATTGGGGAACTGATGGGCTTACAATCATGCATATTGGTTCGTTGTAGTAAATCAAAAATATACTTTTTCTGAGAAAGCAAGAGCCCATCTGAATTTGTTGTTAAATCAATGCCCAAAAAGTAACGGGCTGGACCCAAGTCTTTAATTGCAAACTCATGGGCTAAAGAAACCAATATGTCATCACTCACCATAGTGGATGGCCCAAGAACAAGAATGTCATCAACGTAGATTAAAATAAAGACTGGGTCGTTGGTACCAACACGATAAAATAATGAAGTATCTGTATTGGACCCAACAAAGCCCAAAACTTCCAAGAAAGAGCTCAACCGTTGAAACCAGGCCCTCGGAGCCTGTTTCAAACCATAGAGGGACTTGTGAAGTTTGCAAACATGGGAGGGGTGGTGAGAATCAACATAGCCTGCTGGCTGCATCATATATTTATCTTTAGTAAGTGAGCCATGCAAGAACGCATTAGTGACGTCGAGTTGCCGAATAGCCCAACCATGAGAGACAGCCAAAGAAAGTAATACCCGTATGGTGGTAGTCTTAACAGCGGGACTAAATGTATCAAAATAATCAATGCCATATTCTTGAGAAAATCCTTTTGCCACTAATTTGGCTTTGTAACGGTCAATACTGCCATCAGATTTACGTTTAATTCGATATATCCATTTGCAACCAATGACCTGACATCCCAGTGATAGAAGAGTGAGAGACAAATTTTATTTTAAAGTAAAGCACCAAATTCAGTGTCCATAGCAGCCCTCCAGACTTGATGTTTAATAGCTTGGGAATAGCAAGTGGGTTTGTATCCATGGAAGTTAATAAACCCATAGGTATAGGAAACTTGATTGCACATAAACTAAAAGGAGCCCGAGGAACATGTGTGCCATCCATAGACCGAATGACCATAGAATGCTGCCGAATGGGAACCAAAATAGGTGAAGATGAAGACTGAATAATAGAAGATGGGCTTACAAGTGGTGTAGGAGAAGAATTTGGGCCTGAAGCATTAGGCATAGAATCTGAACCACAAATTGTAGATGGGCTGAAATTAGAATCTGAAGTATGAAGAGTACTAGTAGGCCCATGCAAACCTTCATTAATAAATGAAGAAGTATGAGAAGATGGACTTAAAGATGGGTCATGACTCAGAATAGAATCAGTAGTAAGAGGAGGAACAAACAAAGGAGGAAATGCAGGCCAAAAGGCATTAGGAGACCCTGAAGAAAAAGAAGAAGGAAAACCAAGAAAGGAAGCTTCATCAAACGTGACATTTCTTGAAATAATGGTTTTCCTGGTAACAGAATTAAAGCATTTAAATCCTTTATGTTGAGGACTATACCCAAGAAAAAAAACATTTAGTAGTTCTGAAACTGAACTTATGTTGATTAAAAGGACGAAGTAGTGGGTAACAAGGACATCCAAAAACCTTGAACTGAGTATAATCAGGTAAAACAGCAAAGACAAGCTCAAATGGAGTTTTGTGTTGTAATATAGCAGAAGGAAGACGATTGATCACAAATACAACAGTTGCAAATGCATCCCCCCAAATTTCAAATGGTAAGTGACTATGTGCAAGTAAAGCAAGCCCCATATCAACAATATGCCGATGTTTACGCTCAACCACCCCATTTTGAGTTGAAGTATGTGGGAAAGACAACCGATGATGAATACCACATGAAGAAAGAAATTTAGAAAAGCTCCTATACTCACCACCCCAATCAAATTGGAAAGTCTTAATAGAAGAACTAAATTGATTCTCAACCAAAGCTTTAAACAATTGAAAAGCTTGTAATGCATCAGATTTCTTTGCCAAAGTATAAACCCATGTAAAGCGAGTGTAATCATCGATGAAAAACATGGTAACGATGTCCATTAAGAGAAAGAATAGGGGCTGGTCCCCACAAATCTGAATGTATAAACTGAAATGGGGCAGCAGTGACAGAAGAAGTACCAAATGGAAGCTGATGAGCTTTCCCAAGTTGACATGAAGAACAAACAATAACAGCAATTGCGATTGAGGAAGTAACAAGGAGACTTGCAATTGTAAGAACACGACGAACAACATCATCAGCAGCATGTCCCAACCAAGCATGCCAAATGGAAGAAAAAGCTCGAACAGAAGCCAAAGCAACAGAAACAGTAACAATGGAGTTGTCAGGAACATCAAGCTTGTAGCCCTCTTTCAACATGGCCTTTGAGCAGAAAAGTCCTTGAGGATTGATCCTTAACATGAAATCGGTCAGCAAAGAACTCAAAATATACATAATTATCCTCAGCAAATTTACGCACAGATAACAGGTTATAAGTCAAATCAGGAACATGAAGCATCTGATTAAGAACAAAGGACTTATTAGAACATTGAAGAATTGAAGATCCAGTGAGCAATTTGCAAACCTGATCCATTACCGATATGCACTGAATCAGGACCAATGTACTCATGAGGACCATGAATGGCTTGAAGATCAAAAGTCATATGGTGCGTAGCACCTGTATCCGGAAATCAAGACTGAGGAGTAGAGGCCGAAAAATGAGCTTGCAGCATCACTGGAGGATGAGAGCTAGGATAACGCTGATTGCAAGTGAGAGCAAAATGACCAAGGCGACCACAAAAATTACAAACCGGAGCCCTATCAGAGCGAGAAGAACTTCCACGATATCCACCTCTACCACGAGCAAATCTAAAAGGAGATTTGAACGATCGGCCATAATCAAAGTCTAGAGAAGCCGTAGAAACAGTTGCAGAAGAAACATATTGGGAAACCCCATGAATCGTAGCAACATTTGCAGCAAAATTGGTCAATTCCTGAAGAACAGACGAACTGCGAATCTCCTCACTCAACAACATACCATGAAGATCACGCATCTTGATCAGATTTCCCTTGCAGTAATAGAGGTAACAAATGAAGCAAATTCAGATCCCAAACCACCAAGAGTGAAAAGAACAAGTTCATCTTCAGAAACAAGTTTGCCAATCAAAGCCAATTGATCAGCAATCTTCTTAAGAAGTAGAAGATAGAGCTCCATTGAACTAGATCCTTTACGCAAATTGTGAAGAGAAAGACAAACTTGCATCACTCTAGCCTGACTATGAGAAGCAAAAGTCGTCTCTAAAGCCTGGCAAACCATAGCAGAGGAAGACAATCCAACTACCTGAGAATGAATATCCTCAGTCAGAGAAGAAAGAAGCCAGCCTAACACCATCTGATCTTGATGCATTCAAGCTACATATGCCGGATTTGGTTCAGATAAGCCAAAAGAAGAAACCAAATTCTCGGATGGGGCAACAGCAGAACCAGTAACAAAGCCTTCAAGGTCAGATCTACGAAGAAGAGGCAAAAATTGAGACCTCCACACCAGGTAATTGGAAGAAGAAAGCTTGATGGAAAGAAAATGGTGGATATTAGAGAAGGAAAACAAAGATGGAGAGGAAGCGGAAGCCATGACAGCAAAATAGTTACAGAAATCGTGCAAGAACCCCAAGAAAATGCAAGAAAACCCAAAGAAATAGAAACAAAACGCCCAAGGAATCCTTTTGACTTTCTGATACCAAGTTAGCATTTCTGATAAATATCTCTCAGATTGTATATTATCTGAGATCTCACATTTATTGTATATAGTAACTACAGTCTATAAATCATACATTATGATCTTATGATATGGTCCTCTAGCAATTACATAATTTACAATTCTATCCCTTATCAGTTTAGACTTTTACTATGCACTGATCAAAATTGAATCTTGAACGTGTTTACGATCTTTAATTTCTATTGTGGTGTGTGGAGTTAGTGTTGCGCCCTTTACTTAGTGTCACTAGGATTAACATATATTATGGGGATGAGAATATGTAGGAATGATCAAGTTGGTGAGGGAACTCAAACATGACTGATGGGACTTAGACTAGTGCTCTACTGCGTCTATTAAGTTATGAATTAGCTGAGTGTTGGTATATTTTTCATTGAAAATTTGATACATAAAAAACACATGAACGGGAGATTGACTTTTCCCATACAAAACAATACTACCTATATTACAATATTACAATAAACAAACTACCAAAACTGATTTGCATAGAATGTGAGCAGAGTAAGTATAGTTGGAACGGTGTGAACAACATCAATAATCAATGAATTGGTGAGGCTGATTCAACCCTCAATTGCTCTCAAATTCATTGTTTCATGATTCAAACACATTGAATAGACGGTTGGTTGTTGGTTTTGCAGCTTTGACCAACCCAAGACCTTACACAACTCCACCCAAACTTGACTTGGATTTGTATTTGAGGATCATTGTTATTGGATCACCACTCACCAATTGTATTGATAAAGACTTTATGACCCACTAAATTAAAGCCCTTCTCCTTTCCAACCAAATCAGATATTTTTTTCATGTTTGGTAGTATTTTGGTCTGAAAAATATAACTCAAAACAGCAAGCTTGGCTGGTTTTAGTATTATATTTCTTCTTCTGGTTCTAGATCTGGGTCTCCATCTATCCCATTCTACATGCCTAATTAACAATCTTTACCTTACCTACCCAATTTTTTTCTCTTGAATAATTAAATAATGCAAGTCAAGAGGCACTCCTAATGAATGGTCTTGTCTTCTCACTTTCTACAGAATGCCATCATTTCCACTTTTTCATAAAGGTTATTTTTTATTTGTATGCTTTATTGCTGGTAATGGTGATCTAAAGTTATTAACAGCGTGATATGAAAAATATTTTCTTGACATGAAAATTTATGTTTGTTAGAGTCACATATATTAGCAGCTAGTGAGTTGATTTGAAAATAAATTAAGGTGGATCATATTGAGTTCTTGGCCTTATTCATGTTTAACTATCTGAAATTTGGAATAATGATTATACAGCAGCCAAGTAATGAAGTGTAGAAAAATATTTATATGGACTAGGTTTATATTTATTCTCTCTTAAGTAGAAAGACAATGTTTTGTCATTGTTGTCAATGCTGTCACAATCAATACATCCACACAATGACAGTGCATTATGTGTTGGAATTGATTTCTAGGCAAGTGTTAAGAAAGTAGTTTTAAGGTTAGATCTTATGATATAGATGTGATAAATTTAAAACGATATACTTTCTCTGAGGTCTCTTGGTTATATGTCAACTTTAATGCTTCTCAATTGAATGTAATGATAAAATTAAGATATACATGTATATATTCCTATTTATACATATCTGAGATATTCATATTTTATGCTAGTTCCATTACATGGATAGGCATTGGATTACACAATCATGGGACCCTGGATACCGTGTAAAAAAAGAATATATAGAAGGGTGTCAAACAATTCTTGGAGTTTGCATTTTCACAAGTACCCACTTTGGAGAAGGTTGTATGCTCGTATATAAATTGCAATAATTGATGCCAAGAACACGGGCTGAAATGTTTGAACATTTGATATGTGATGGAATTATATGGAACTACACAATTTGGTGGAAGAATTTGCAAATATTGAAGAAAACAACAATTAGGTAAATGTTGAAGAAGACAACAATATTGATAACATGCGTAACATGTTACATGATGCATTTGGCAAACATACGTCTAAGGATAATATATCTGGAAGAGTGGGCGTTAATGCCACATTGGATGTAAGTAATGATGTAGATAAATTTGAAAAATTGGTGCAAGATGCGAAGATGGAATTATATCCTGGATGCAAGGAACTCACCAAATTGTCTTTTATTGTTGAACTATATCATATAAAATGCTTTTGCAAGTGGAATGATAAGTCATTTTCTTTATTGTTTCATTATTGTTGGATTTATTAAAGAAAACACTTCTAGAAGATAATTAAGAACCTAGGGCTTACTTATAAAAATATTGATGCATACCCTCATGATTGTATGTTGTACTGGAAGAAGACATCCAATGCTAAATCATGTATAAATTGTGGCACTTCAAGATATGACCATAATAATGAGAAAGTTCTTGCAAAAATATTACGCTACTTTCCTTTAAAACCAAGATTGCAGAGATTATACATGTTATCAGAAACATCATCTGCTATGGTTTGGTATAAGGAACATCGTATTGATGATTGTAAAATGCGTCATCTTGCAAATTCAGAAGCTTGGAAAGATTTTGATAGAAAAGAACAATCATTTAGTGAAAACCCACAGAATGTTAGACTCGGCCTAGCAAGTGATGGATTTAATCCTTTCAATTTGAGAAGTGGTAAAAGCTATAGCACATGGGCTGTTATTGTGGTCCCATATAACTTGCCACCATGGATGTGCATGAAACAAATGTCTTTTTTGTTAATATTGTTGATTCCTAGACTCGAAGAGCCTAGTAATGATATTGATGTATTTTTACAACATTCAACAGATGAGTTGAAAGAACTGTGGGAAACTGGGATTGACACTTATGCTCCATATAAAAAAGAGTCATTTCGACTGCGTGCATGTCTTTTGTGGACTATAAATTATTTTCCAGCATATGCTATTCTATCAGGTTGTGGCACAAAATGTGCATTTGTTTGCCTTGTTGCAATGAGCTTAAGGAGTCAGCTTGGTTAAAACATGGTGGGAAGTATTGTTACTTAGGCCATCGTCAGTTCCTTCTCTCAAATCATAAATTTCGAAAAGATAATAGATGTTTTAATGGATCAACAGAGTATAGGGATGCACCCCAACCTCCTTCAGAAGTTTTGGTGCTAAACCAGTTGGAGGGTGTTGATTTCCCTGCATTTGTTAAGGATCTTGACGAGAATGATGGCAAAAAGAGAATAAGAGTTTGAGTTCAGCATTAGCCATTGCCATTGAGTTGGAGGAAAAAAAGTATCGTCTTTCAATTACCATATTGGAAAGATAATCTACTCCGCCACAATTTAGACGTAGTGCATATAGAAAAGAATGTATGTGTGTATACATTATTGGGCATTAAAGATAAAACTAAGGATCGCATCAAAGCTCGTCTAAATTTGAAAGAAATGAGAATTCGGCCAGCTCTCCATCCAAGAATGATTGAAGGAGGACTAATAAAATGTTAATACTTCCTACATGCTATTTACGTTGTCAAAAGAAGATAAAAACATGTTTTGCACTACCCTAAAGGGATTAAAGGTATCAGATGCTTATGCTAGTAATATCTCCCGTTGTGTGAATGTTAAAGAGATGAATATTTTTTGTATAAAGAGTCATAACTGTCATATTCTTATGCAACAACTACTTCCTTTGGCATTACGAAATATATTGCCAAAGAATGTCAGGGTTGTATTGATTGCAATATGTAACTTCTTTAGGTGTTTGTGTTCTAAAGTTGGTAAAACAAAAGACTTTAAGAAACTTAAATCAAATATTGTAGAAACACTTTGCCAACTTAGAGATGATTTTTCCTCCATCATTCTTTGATGTAATGGTACATCTTCTCATTTGTTTACCATGGGAAGCAATGTTAGGTGGACCAGTACATTACCGATGGATGTATCCTTTTAAAAGGTTAGATAATATTACACATGATGTTAATTTTTATCTAATATCTTAAGCTTAACTATGAGAATGTGGAATAAATTGTATACATATTTTTATTTAAATAGATTTAACAAAAGACTTAAAGACCATGCGAAAATGTAGCTCGGCCAGAAGGTTCCATTGCACAAGGATACATTACAGATGAATGCCTGATCTTTTGTTCCAGTATTTGGGAGGTGTGGAAACAATGATAAATCGTCCAATAAAGAATAATGATGATGGGAAAATGGAAACAGCCAAGTCTTCTATGTTCTCATGCTCCGGTAGACCACTTGGAAAGCTTCAGTTGTTTCAGTTAAAACCAAAAAAATTAATTCAGATTCATCGATATGTATTGATCCATTGTGATGGCATTAAGACATATTGAAAGTAAGTGCATAAGTTACTTTATTATAACTTTTCATAGTAATAACTATTAATACTATATTTTATAAGCAACATCTTCAAGAACTTAAAAGAAAGATGGTTCATAAAGTACGTGATCAAGCCAGATTGAAAGTACATGCAGAATCATTTCCAAAGTGGTTTAGAAACCAAGAGTAATGATTCTAATGGTAGATAATTCTAATAGATTAATTGCAAATTAGTTATACAAATAACAAAAAAAAATTGTATTGAATAGGTTGATTATCTATGCCAACGTGGGGAAGTGGTACCTGACAATATTAGATAGTTGGCTAATGGTCCAAGTTGGGAATACAAAAGCTACAGTGCGTACATTATTTGTAATTTAGGAAGTCTAAATGGTGGCGATTTTGGGCACTTTTAGTGGCGGAAAAAACCTGCCACTAAAAGTGATTTTTTTATATTGATGTCATGGTATTCAATAATCAATGCCTCTTACATTAAAATAAAATAAACTGATTTATAATTGTTTTTAAAAATTACATTAATTCTACACCAATTTTACAGTCAACAAACAACTTGCTGGTAAAGTTAATTTTGATTTACTTTATTTGCAACCAAACAACATAAAAGAGGAAAAGTACTTTTCACTTCAGTTCACTTTCCTTCAATTCCTTTCATTTGCTTCCCTTTCCTATTCCCGTTGCAACCAAACATACTTAAGCTCTTTTTGGTATCAATTATCATTCTCTATTATGCCTATTTAAAATAAATAAGTACAAGAATTCATTATTGGTCAAGAATGAAAAATGGTTTGGTGAATTTTATTAAAAGTAAATTATGAAATGAAAAATAAGTTTGGTAGTCAAAATAAAAAATTATTAGAAATTGATAGTGAACAAGTGAAAAAGGCGAAAAGATAAAATTTTTTTTTTTTTTTTATAAAAGAACGTGTATTGACTATTTTTACCCTCTCTTAACTATAACATTTTAAGTAAACTTTTGTATAAATGAAGAGAATGAAATTCTCACCATTATCCATAATAGACAAAAAGTCTATTATGGATTTTGGAGGCTTTTCTATTAAAAAAAATAAATTTAAAATAATAAAAAATTCTCATAATTGATAATGATAATTAATACCAAAAAGAGTCTTAGTTTCCTTTGAGAATAGAAAAGTCTTAAGCTCCATTTTCGGAGTTGCTATGGGCCTAATTAAGCCCGCTTGGTTACCTGAGCTAAATTATGTACCAAAGGATTGGGCTGGAATAAGATTAAGGCCCAATAAAATAGCACTATTTTAAATGGGCTTGGCTGAGCTGACAATAAAACTGTTACTATAATCACCCTTCAATATGGCAATTGGTAGAGCATTTGAAAGTTGCAACAAATGTTACTGTCTTCTTTCCAAAAAATAAATGAATATTAGATTGCAAATTGTCTAGTCATGCAAATCTGTAGTTTATTCTTATAAAATAAAATTTTCATCCATACTGATACCTATATGTGAAAATGTCATCACCCCTTCAATGGCGGAAGGATCAGTAATCAAGTGATCTCTTGACCTTATTGATTGTAAATCATGTAACATACCTCAAAACAATACTAGTACTAGTTGTAAAAAATCATTTGTTTATGTGAAAGGGATGGATATGACCATCTTTGTTTAAATGGAAGATTGACCATATCCTCTTGGGGGAGTTCTCTAGATAGTGTTCTTAGCTCTTTCTTGTCTACTACCTAAGGAGGTTCGCAAGACCTAAAATTAAACAAAACCCTACATGATGCAATAGTAGATTAATTTGTAACCCAAACCAAGCTTTTGGAACCTTCTCCTTCCTACAGTCTAAAATACCAGTAAGGCCTGATGTAAATATTAAACCCATATGCCAAAAATAGCCATAAGGTAAATCTTTGGCCTCTCATCTGATTTCCATATACAAAGACATCTTTTGTGTATGTCCATGCAAGCAATTGTAGTAATTCTTTACTTTATATTTTTTCATGTTTTGCTACGAAAATCAGATCCCTAAGTTATATTATACGGAAGGAGATATATTTGCCAAATTTTGTTTAGTTAGGGGTTGTATCATGTATGGTAACGATTCTGGCACTTGAAAAGATATAATCTCACTTAATTTTATGTGAGCACTTGTGTATGAACTGGGTAGGATATTTACCTTTTTTTAATTAATTTATAATTATTTTTTTAGTTATTTTTTAAAAAAAAAAAGCGTGCCCATTTTGGAATAGAAATAGTACATACCATACAAGATTATGTGCCTATTTTGCCAGATAAACGTGGCCATTTGTGTCCAACCATATGAGTTTTCAGTACAAATTATGTGTCAAATTTACCTAATTCAGCACAGAAGCATAAAAAGTGCATTCTATGCCGAATTGGGAAATTTGGCACAAAATCGTTGCCATACAACCCCTTATTGTCTAGACACATTGTTGCACAAAATGACACGCTTGCTCCATGAGACAAAAAAATTGTACCCCACTAGCACTTCTGTATGTACTCTTCTTGTTGGCCTTTCACTTGTACTAATTAAGACTATACAACTGGGTAGCAATCTTTCTACCCATACTGTATCTGTAGGAAAAAGAACACTATTTGAGGGTTTGCAACCTACATTTGGATATAGCCCCCCTAATTGATTGCCACGACACTTCTACAAAATGAAAAATCACCCTAGGTTGATGTAATTGTATAGTCCCTCATTAACCCTTGTAATGGGTAGCAATATTCTTCACTCTTTTTAATTTAGGAGAAGAATTCTTATACTATATGTGAACAAAAAGTATAGGGGCGTAAAAAAACATAGCACAAAGTTGCCCTAGGACTGGAAGGCTAGGGTTGGCATTGCATGGCACTAGTAGGGTTCGGATGGATCTAGGTTGAAGCTCAACCCAAGCTTTCAAACATTAGATTTAAGTATTTAACCAGGGGTGGAAAGATATGAAATTTTTTTCCTAAATTATAAACTTTACTAGTATATATATAAACTTGGGAGAGTTGGGGAGCTGATGGTGAAGCCTGTTTTGGATTTCATTGTCAAAAATTTGAGGGGAAATTTTATCTTTGAAATATCTTGGTTGAAAAGAGCTCATTGAAATCTTTGATACACCCAATGTTGCTTTAGGAAGGGTTTTTTGTACTTTCCAAGCAAAGTGGTGTGGTTCATGAAGCTTGTTTTAGATTATAATCTAAAATGTTTGAGGGGCCACTTCAACTTTGATACATGTTCGTCAAAAAGAGCTTGTTGAAATCTCCAATATGCCCAATGGTGCTCTAGGAAGGTCTTTTAGCATCTTTCAATGCTTGGAGAGTGGTTTGTGAAGCTTGTTTCGAATTCTAATCTAGAAAACTTAAGGGACCTTTTAGCCTCTGCTACGCATTGCCTAGAAAGTGCTCACTAAAATCTCAGATACATATATGCATTGGTGTGTTAGGAGGGCTTTATCATACTTGTCGAGCATAGGGTGGTTGGTGAAGCTTCTTTAGGATTCTATTTTATAAAGTTTGAGGGGCAAATTTGCTTTTGATATGTGTTGGTTGAAAAGAACCTATTAAAATGTTCAATACACCCAATGGTGCATTAAAGGGCTTTTTTGTACTTTCCTAGCATAAAGGAGTGTTTGGTGATGCTTGTTTCAGATTATAATCTAGAACGTTCGAGGAGCCAAGTTGCTTTTGATATGTGTTGGTTGAAAAGAGCTTGTTAAAATCTCCAATGGCGCATTACGAGGGTCTTTTCATACTTTTGGAGTTTAGGGGTGTGATTGGTAAAGCTTCTTTCAGATTCCAATCTACAAAGTTCAAGGGCCAATTAGCATTTGATACGTGTTGGTTTAAAAGAGTGTGTTAAAATCTTCGATACACCCAATGGCGCATTACGAGGGTCTTTTCATACTTTTGGAGTTTAGGGGTGTGATTGGTAAAGCTTCTTTTAGATTCTAATCTAGAAAGTTCAAGGGGCCAATTCATTGTTGATACGTTTTGGATGAAAAAAGCTCATTAAAATCATCGATATATCCATTGATGCATTAGGAGGGTCAAGAATTTGCAATAAATAGTGGTTATCTTCTTTGAACGTAGGTGTGAAAGTAGAGTTGTGAGTTATTCAGTGTCATTGATGCCTCCTTCCTTCTTGGGGTGCACTAAGTAAACCATTGTCTCGTGTTTGTGATTTTTCCTCTTTATTCGCTTCAGGAAATCACCATTTTGCTACACTGTTTTTCTCATAGGATGTGAGTTCTTTTCTTTTTTTTTCCTGGGTGAACTTTATTTTGAGTTCTTTTAAACTCATAGGATTTATCAATCTTTTATTTTTCTAGTTTGGACTTCAAAGAACATTCTCCTTTGCTTTGGTGTATTTTGTTTTCCTTGATTTTCTTGTTCAAGGAGAAGAAGGGGGGAAAAAAGAATTAAAATTAAAAAACCATGTAGTTTCAGGGCATTGGCTTGTCTTTTTCCCTCTTATTTCTTGTTGATTTTCTTCATTTTAATAGTTTGTCATTATGGGGGCTTGGATACTAGAGGTTTTTTCCTACTTTCTTGAAATGGAGGTTACATTTTTTTTCTAGCATCTTTCAATGCCGGGAAACAACTAGAGAAATGATGGATCACCTAACCCCCATTTCAAGAAAGTGCTATCATGGATGGCAATTTTTTTTTTTTTTTTTTTTTGGGGGGGGGGGGTGGGGTAATCCCAAAACCACACAATTGTGGAGAAGAGTATGATTTGTAGACATGAAATCCCAATATATCTTCCATGCAAAATACCAAGTGGCACACTAGCACCACCTTTGGTTGCAATTGTGAATAATGAGTTGTACACAGGGTATACAACATCGCCGAATTTCAGCCATGAATTGAAACCGCTAGCAATTCTTGAACTGCCGAGATATTGCTGATTTCTCGGTGATATCTCGCCCTTTTATCATCAAACTAGTGAAATTTCGCCACAAATAACCTCCATTCGCCGGAATTGCTAACAATCGGAGGTAGAAGAAATATATTAAAAAAAAAAACGATTTTCAGCAATTAGCACAGTCTTCGTCTCCTCCATTCGCCGGAATCGCTAAAAACTGGAGGTAGGAGAAATAAAATAAATAAACAATCTTCAGCAATCAACACTGTCATCGTCTCTGTTTTTCTTTGTCAGAACCAAGGTGCGACACATATGAAGTTGGAACCACCATCGTCCATATGAAGTTGGAACCACCGTCACCCATATGACTTCAGCCTTCATCCTTGCAAGTCTACAACCACCATGAAAAAAAATGAAGAAATGTGATTGTTCAAATCACACGCAACGCAAAAGTAACTTTCATTCTTCCACATTTTTTTTTTTTTTTTCAAATTCTTCTACACATTTAATGCTTCACGTGTCACTGACACCATTTGATTTTTAAATACTTAATGGGTAAGGAAGTGGGAAGTTAGGTAATGGAGCCATGGAGGTTCTGTAGTTGTCGGTGACCACAATACATGAGGCGGGTCCCATTTGGGATCAAATGACTTTTTTATCGGCAAATTTCCCTGGTTCGCACTCGCCCAGGTGCGAACCAGCGAAATTTGCCAAAATTTCACAACTTGGTTGTATGCAATTGATTATGCAGATAAAAAGTTGAGGAAATAGTTAAAGGACATTAACTTGTAGACCACCCTTTGTAGGTTGCCCAAGCAAGCATTGCTAGTGAATGGTTGGGGCCTTGCATTTAGGGCATGTGGCAACCAAGTTGTTGTTATTGGTGGATTAGGTTGACGGATTTTAGAGCTCAATAATGATTCCTAGATGAAGGCCCACCAATGTGAAGTCCCCCAAGATCCTAACCTATAAATCCTTATTGTGGGTCCAAAAACTTGGAGTGCGGAAGAAGGCAACTATGGGCCATACAGGTAGAGACCATTGGGTTGGTATCCAAACCAATGGAAATAGATGGAGATGATGTTAAGTTGAGAGTTCTGTCAAAGTTTGGAAGGAGATCTAACTCAAACCTTGACGGACTTGGTAGATGGATCAAGTATATTGTGATGACACGTGTAGAAGGTCCCGAAAATCAGCTAGGACCCTTCTATATTATAGAACAGGAACTAGGGCAAGGCATGGGCTTTCAAGGCCTTGATTCTGCTTATGGAACAAAAGTTCCAGGGGCTTGTCGATTGGCTTGGTCACTTAGGGCAATCAGCTTGGTTCCGGATGAAAAAGGGCAATTTTGATAATTTAATTTTTTAAGCCCTATTTAAGGTGTTTTTATGATCTGAAGTCGTTAGAGAATGTCAAAGAACATCAAAGCTTGTCATAGAAAACTCTGCGAAGGTGAAAGACAATGTGGAGAGCATCCAACAAAGTTTTCAAACAGCAATTTACTTTCTTAAAGGTTAGTACTCATCTTCTTCTTTCTAACTCTCTTCTATGATTGATTTCTCCTATTGTCTAGACCTAATTGAAGACTTCTAGTTATTGTACCAACCTAATTCTTCTACACTCATTACTCTAGAGTGAATCCCCATTCACTCTTGCTTATTCGTGAATCTTCCGAATCAATTTCAGAGAAGACCTAAATGGGATTCGTTAGGTTTTTATTCATTTTTATTTTTGATGTCTAAACTATAATGGATTATGTTCTAGTATTATTCAAAATTTTCTAAGTACTTTAGAACCCAATCGGGAAGCTTTCTAATGATCCAAGTCAATTATGTCCATACTTGTAGGTTGGTTGATTAGGTGACCAGCCTGCTCTCTGGTTGCCCCAGGCAACCACTCTGACTAACCACCCTCTGCAAGTTGGTTTTTTGTTTTCCTTATCGAAATAGGACCTCTAGGGTTATTTCTAACTTTGAACCAATATGTTAATAGGACTTTTTGGGAAGCATGTACATACTCTTGACTTACTTTTCAAAACAAATCATAAGCAAGGTGAGGACATTCACTTGCACATAATCATTGTTACTTTCTTAGTTGATATAAAACTTGTTTAGAATTACACATGTTGTTGGTTTAGGATTTAAGAATGATGTCTATGATTCTAAAATTACAGGATATAAGTCGTTTGTTATTTGATATTGATGTATGGATCAACATGTGACATTAGATTTATGAATTGGGAATGTGATTGAATATTTTTACTACTTTGTGGAAAATGAATGTATGTTGTGATTGTGGATTGGGGAATACTTATTTGGATGTTTCTGGCTTGGGACATCACTAGAGGTGGAATGAGACACAATCCTCTGATGCCCCCCAGCACTTTTCACGATTATTGGTTGCCATAACTAGGAAGTTTAGAGGAGTTTGGTTAGGAACCTCATCATATCACACCCTACCGGCAAGGGTATTGATGCCGAGTGACCAGTGGCAGCAGTGTGAGGTGGTGGGCACTCTAGACTGGTAACCAACCCATGAGAGGACACAACCACACTATGGAGGCCATTCATTGGTAGGATTGCATATAATAAACTTGGGCTCATGGGCACTCAAGACCAGTTGCCAACCCATGAGAGGGCATGAGAGCTTCCCGTCCATTATATATGGATGACCAATAGGATTAAGGGAAGGCGTAGTCAAAGTTGGTTGGATCCATACGATACGTTGACTCTAGTATGGGAGGCTACTGAACCAAGAGTGTGAGATGCACAAGGGGAGGTATATGAATTTAGGTTGATGTGACTGAGTAGTTGACTTGCTCTAGGATAGGTATGACCCTAACACGCATCAGTAGTCATACCAATGAAGTGGTGAGAGAGTGGTGACCTAAACCCCAACCATGGTGATAGTCCGAGAGGGATGCCTTGACTCCTTACCCAGGATCTCAAGACTGGTAACAAACCCATGAGATCAAAGTGATGAGACCTACCTAGAGGAGGCTGGCGTTCTATCTTAATGTGTGTCTACCATATAGAGACTAGCATCCGCTAAAGTATAATTGCATTGTTTCATTCCACTTCATGTTATGTTGCACTATATGATGTGTTGATTTAGACTGTGATATTGGTTATTTGTTTGTGAACTACTCATTGAGTTCTTTGGAGCTCACCCTTTGGGAAGTTTGTTGTTTTAGATGACTATGAAGGTGAAGAAGAGATCCCAAGCTCTGGGTCGGAGATATTTCCCGTTTATTATACAGCTGAGGAAGCAATGAGAACTGACAGTGGCTCAAGGTACGATCCCAGTGCTAGTATGAAGCACCATTATGGCTCCGATCAATAATGAAAAAGAGATGCCTCATTCGCTAATGGGACTACGAGTTAGATATTAATCGTACGTTGTAGGTGTACAAACGATTGGAGAAGAAGGCGAGGCATTAGAAGACTAAAAAGTTTTGATTATACTTTCTTAACCCCTTTCCAACTATTTACTTTAGTTTTGTCTTCACTTCCTCACTATAATTTGGTTTTGAGAACCTACTGAGATCCTTGTTACATGATATATTTCTTTATTACTATTTAGGACAATAATTTATTCTTACTCATGATTAGACTATTTTGTTGAATGGTTGGTGATTGTCTGAGACCTGATCTATTGGGCTGTGGATCACTCCCCCGGGTATTTAGGTGAATGGATACCAACTGGGTGGATGTCATAATCAAAGTGGCTCTTGTTAGCTAGCAAACATTTAAAACTGTGTTGTGATGGGTTGTTGGTGGGGGGGGGGGGTTGTTGGTATTGTTGGCACCATGTGCATTATATGGGTGTGCATGGATGAATAAGATGTAGAAGGTGATCCTAAAATATAGGATCCCGGCTGATGGGTAATCTTTGCCTGTTATTTTTCCTGGGAAATTTCAAATTTTACTCCAGATTTATTAGAATGTCTTATTATAAGGAGGTCTTGATTTTTTCTTATATCACATATTTGATTGACACCCAAGCTACATTAAAGAAAGGGAATAAATTTTCGTAAGTATTTGTTTGCTAGTAAAGTTATATGAAGAATAAATAGTGCCAAAACTAAGAAAGTCATATTCTAATCTAATAAATCAAAGCTAAAGAAATAAAATAAAATTTAGTTATGCCATGCAGGGTTGGTTGACTGGTAAGATCCATACTTTTCAATGGAGAGCAGGGGCGGACCAAGGATTCAATATGGGGGGGGCCAAAGAATGAAAGTCTAGATTGGGGAAACACTAATGCTCTTTCGCCACACATATTGTGTGGGCCCTTATAAGACCCATTGGGGGTCCCACCTATGAATTATTTTATTCTATTAAGGAATATGCCCACATATATTTTGTGGGGCCCACATATATTTGACAGAGATAGGTAAATTATTGATAATGATATTTTTTTTTCAACAAGATATAGGTAAATTAAAGCATTGTTACAAAAAAAATAATAATAATAATAAAATACACATGACTTCAACCTAAAAAATCAGATGGAGATCAAACTTTTTTTAGGTAAGAGATACAAACCAATGGTAGTTAGTTACCTTACTAACTATAGACATTTTATTTCAATATAAAATCAAATAACAAAAATTGCAGAAAAAAATAAAGATACAAAGAATACAAAATCAAATAAAGAATAACAAAAAAATGAAAAAAAGATAAACAATAAATAAATTGAGAAACAGAAAGAGTATCTAATTGTGGAGAAGATTTTTTCCCAAATTTTCCTTAACCCATGCTTATAGAAAGGGAGATGAGATATGAGAGAATAAATAGGGATTGAGGAGTTAGTTCCAATTAGAAATGACATTTTGAATATCTAATAAGAATTTTTTTTTTTTAAATTTCATTTAACCCACGTTTATAGAAAAATAAGAGAATAACTAGGATGAAAAGATGTGAGAGAGAAAAGAGGGGAGAATAAATAGGGATTGAGGAGTTAGTTTTTAACTAGGGATGACATTTATACCCATTATTTTATCTTTAAATTGTTCTCAATATTGAAGGGGGCCAAATAGTAATATTTCACATGTGAGAATAAAAAAACTGAAAAAATGAAGAAAATTAATATAAAAAGTGAAAAATTAAGAGAATTATTAAAAAAAATTAAAAACCGGAGGGGGCTCCCCCGGCCCCTGAGTGGGTCCGCCCCTGGTGGAGAGGTTGTGGGTTCAACAGTTGTAAATGGCAAATGTAAAGTGCCTGGGGTGGACCCACATAATGTGGTTACTACAACTCGTAGATTTCAGGAAGACCTATAAATGGATCAAATAGCTTTTGCTTATCAGATTTGGCTCAGATACTCTGAATCCGTATCAAATTTACAGAAGGTATCCAAATTTGAATCCAGAAATATTTTTTTAATTTCTGATTTTTTATTTTTTCGATTATTGATACCAGTGGCGAACCCAGGATGCAATAGTGGGGGGCCAAAGAATGAAAGCCAAATAACCTTCCTATTTGGGGTCCCACCTCTAAACTATTTTATTAAATTAAAGAATAGACCACATATATTTTGTGAGGCCCACATATTTGAAAAAAATGATAAATTACTGATAATGATATTTTTTTCTGACAAAATATAGGTAAATTTAAAGCAATATAAAAAAATATATATACACATGACTTCAACCTTAAAAAGTTAGATGCAAACCAAAATTTTCTTTGGTAGGAGATATAAACCAAAATTTTTTTTAGGTAAGAGATGCAAATCAATGGTAGTTAGTTACTTACTAATTATAGACAAAATCAAATTAAAAAAATAACAAAAAGAAAAGAAAAGAGAGAAAAGAGAAACAATAAATAAAATGAGAAAGACAGTGACCTAATTGCGGAGTATTTTTTTTTCCAAATTTTCTTAAGCCACACTTATAGAAAGGGAAGATAATAAATAGGAAAAAAAGAGGATAGGGGATAGAGGATAGAGGAGATAGGAGAATAAATAGGGATTGAAGAGTTAGTTTTTAATTAAAAATAACATTTTGATTTTTGAATACCTAATAATATTTTTTTTTTAAAATTTCCTTTAACCCCACGATTATAGTAACAGAAGAGAATAAATAGAAAAAAAAGATGAGAGAGAAGAGAGGAGAGAATAAATAGGGATTGATGAATTAGTTTTTTATCAGGAATGACATTTATGCCCATCATTTTACCTGTAAAAATTGTTCACAATATTGGGGGGGGGGGGAAATAGTGACATTTCACATGTGGGAAGAGAAAAAATCGAAAAAATTAAAGGAATTAAGGGAATATGCATAAATTTTTTAAAAATCCGGGGGCCATGGCCCCCTCCGGCCCCTTCATAGGTCCGCCCCTGATTGATACCATCTTCTGGAACCGATATCAACCCTTTTCAAAGAAAAAAAAAGTCCAATACTTTCTTTATCCAGATACTAACTGATCCAACAAGCAATTATACAAATCTAAATGCGGTTGCTTATCAGATGCCTATAGATATTAATAAGGAAAATTATAAATTCGGACACCCTTAAAGGAATACAAATGTGAATTTAGAAGTGGATCTTGACCATCCAATTACAAGTCTAATTTTAGAACTTGTTGTTTAATCACCTTTAAGGTCTAAAACTAAGATCTCTTTGGTTTTACTCCCTTTATATAAGAAACAACCACATTAAAGTATAGGATCTCGACTGATGGGTAATCTCTACATGTTAGTTTTTCATGGAAAATTTCAAATTTAACTTCAGATTTAATAGAATGTTTTCTTCTAAGAGGTCTTGATTTTTTCTTTTAGCATATTTGATTGACACCCAAACAACATTAAAAGAAAATAAATAAAACTTCCTACGTATCACTTGCTAGCTAAGTTACATGGAAGATAAATAGTGTGGAAAGTAGAAAAATAGTATTCAATCCAATAAATAGAAGTTAAAGATAAAATAAAAGTTGGCTGAATAAAAAGAGAGTTGTTTATACCACCTCTAATTTGTATTAAGTAGCTCGTAGATTTCAGGACTTAGTTGCTTAACCACTTTTAGATATCAGAGTTAAATTTCAAATATAACTCTAAGAAGAGTTGTGTCAGGGAAGTGACTCTAGAAAGAGTTATTCACCTAACTTATCCTTCTAGGTAGCTGACAGGTGATAAAAGTTTACCTTGATCAGGCACTTTTAACACTATGATCGAGACAACTGTATTGAACCCTCTGGTTGGACCGGTCAGGATAAAATGACTATTTTAGTCATTAACACTATCTTTATATAAGAAATTACCATTATTGTGTCCTGTTTCGTATACTTTTTTTTTTTTGGGTAAACAACTTTCATTAAATTTGAGCAGAAGCCAAAGTTGGGGAGACCAAACAAGGAGTGGAAACAGGCCACACTGTCGAGCCCAAAAACGACATGGCCTTCCGGGCTAAGACATGAGCAATCACATTGCAAGACCTAGGAATTACAACAAACTTAGAATCCAGAAAATAGAATTTTAAATGGGTGATCTCAGTGAGGATTGGTGCCAGGTCCAAGTTAGGGGATATTGGTGGGTGTTGTATAAGATGGACCAGTTCCTCGCAGTCCGATTGAAAAACAACCCTATCCAGACATTTACATAGTGAATCCAACATAGCTGACCTAATAACTAAAGCTTCACCCATGATGGCAGACCCGAAATTTTGATTCTTAGATACATGTACCTTATAATTAAGTATACTTCTGGTCACCTTCAATTCAATAATTACATTTTTTTTTTTGGTAGATTCAATAATTACATTTGAATACCTGAATTTGAGGTTGTACATCATGGGTACGCACATTGGAAATAGACGAGCTAAATCCAAAACAGTTTGTATTTTTTTTTGGTGGGGCCCAATTTTGAAAGAGGACATAGTAACAAATTATTCGTATATTGATTTTAAATAATTTTAAAATATAAATAAAGAAAAAAGGAGTGGTTCCAACAGAGGATCTTGGCTATCATACGCAGGAGTAGCTTCAACACCAAGCTCGCTTTCCATGAGGGTGATTCACGCCGCTCAATCTTCGATGTCTTGGCAAAAAAAAAAATCTTCGATGCCAGGCAGCAAGTGCCACGAGGTTCCTTTTCCCTTAAAAGTAATTTACTCAACTGCCGAGCGGACAACAAGCAAGCTGATGGCGTAAGCCACGAATAATCATAATTAGATTTTTCATTAAAATTAAAAAATTTCAACACGGGACCCGCAAAGTAAGTTTAAGACCCAACCAGACTAGTGGTTGAATCTCCTTCTTATTATAATTTTTTTTGAAATAAGGAGTTTTTATTAAAATGATAATTAAATAAGAGGGTTACAATCTATAGTATGATTTGTTAGCAACATCATCAGGTATGATAATATTTAAAATAGGAGATTACCCTCCCAGGTCAAATTATATATCATCAGGAGCTTGGAGTAGTCAATAAGTCTACTCGTTTGTTTAACTCACGAACATGATATAAGATGAGGCAGTTCCTACAATTCCATTGAAATGTACGAATGTCATCAACTAAAGAATCAACATACTAGGGAACTTTATGGAAATCCCAAGATCATAAGAGTGGCCTCGCAAGAATCAAAAGCGAATTTGAAGTTTTCGAGCACCACTCTGTAAAGCACGCTCTAAACCTGCCAATATGGCAATCGATTCCATAACTAATACTCGGCCCCCATGGATAGCACTAGCAGTAGCAAAGATGACAGCACCACTATAGTGTCGCTGAAACAATCATAACCACCCAATCCTCCTCGCACAAACCCCTTGTAGTTTGCTCACAACCAGCCAACATCCGGCTGTTCCCATTTCAATACTTAAGGAACCAAAGTTTTCAAATTGACTGCAATGCCCCACTATTAGTGCAAGAAATGTGATCTTAGCCTCATGGATCGCTCCAGATTCAGCCCTTGTTCCTGAGACTAATGCAAGGTGAAAGTGGGCCGCCTCTGAGGATGGGAAGCCACCTCCGACGATCAAGTTAGTTCAGGCCAGCAAATAAGGGACTCCATAGAGGAGTACAGACCCAAAGAGATGATGAAGATCCAGCTCTTTTAGGGGTTAGAAAACTAAAATGAAGGGGCTGGAGTGCATGTAAAGCTTACCCTGTTCGAGCATGGTCAAGAATTATATATCGGGCTCTTACCCCTTACGGAGGCTCACTGGCCACTTCTACGAGACAGGAGTCCTTTCGGCCGCTCTTGTTTTGCGGCGTGTAAGAATTTACAGATATCCTGTCGTCCCAATGCTCGAGGAGATCTTGGACCACGTCAGGCGCTGGGTATAATTAACTCTTTATTTGGACATTCGGGTCAGGCATGTGGGTCTCATGCCACATAGATCAATTGCTCTCTCTTGCAGAGGATGAGCTGGCTTAGTCCCCCTTAGCCGTTCAGGACCAGTCTAGGATCATCTTCCTGGTTCAGGAATGACTGTGATGATAACATTTATTGAAAAAGTCTCTATTTCGTGCATTATTGGAAATAGGCTTAGAGATGCGAGTGAAGCATCGTCGAGCATCCATAATAATTTGTCGGACGATGCCAATACTATTGTGACAATTACCTTGAAATATGTGGTGGTTCATTTCCACCTACAACCTATAAATGCAACAAAAGGAGAATTTTCTAGCGCTATTAATTATATCATTACTAGCGAAATGATCCACCGTCCACTACAATTCTTCATGCCAAGAAGCTTGAGCTGTAAGGAAAAACCATTGACAAAGAGAACTGACTTCCATACTTCATTTGAGTAGGAACAACGTAAAAACAGATGTGATTGAGATTCAACCTCATTACCACAAAGAATACAAGTTGTGTTAATGTGATTGTTCCACGTCACAATCACCACCTTGGTAGGTAAACGGCCAATGGCGGCTAACCAAGCAATAAAAGCTGAAGTGAGGTTGGCAATGAGAACCCTAGATATGAGCATGCCACGGGACCTTAGGCTAAGAAAGGCGGGTAGATTCATAAGCCGAGGACAAGGAAAAATGCCCACTACTGCATGGGCCCAAACCACTGAGTCACATGGGAGTTTTGGGTGAAGCTTAACCTTGGGAATGCCATTCCATCTACTCAAAAGTAAAGGGTCACAAGTAGTGAGGCGCCATGACCTATAGTCATCTAGCATAACCCTCACAGAATCCTTCTTTCTTCTACCCAACGTTTCAACTATATCAAAGTCTGTGGTCTTTAGAGGGCCATTAGGTGCCCAATATATCATACTGTTGCGTATAGAACTTCTTCGAGAGTCGGATATTGAGATGACCACCTTAAGAGCTCTCCAACCAAGTTGGAATAACTGAGATGCCTGCACACACAAAGAAAGCAAGAACGGTCCGGCCTAGTTTTGGCCGGGGAACCGCCTCCGACGCTCAAATCAGCCTATGTGACAATAATGGTTCTTGAGAGAGTTCTCAAGAACGTAATGAGTAAGTACTCAGATGAAAGTTCTCGTTACCTTTCTCCATGTTGGAGGTAGGTTTATATAGAAGTTACCTGGAGGCGGCGATTCCTTAGATTCCGGATCGTTAGTTGAGGAGTGAGTGGAGTAGTGGAATAACGGCTCCTTCTTTGTCGCACCTGATATCGCCGTTATGATGACTCACCTCCCCAATTCTCGGAATAGATATGCTGAGTGTTTATGCGTAACTAACTCTTCTTGACTTAGTCAAGAGAGTCTTCTGAGAAATGCTAGAGTTGGATATTTTTCCCAAGTATGGCACTTCTCCAACGAAGAAATGAACCTGCCAAGATGGAGGTGTCTCTCCCGAATGAGGCCCTCGGGACCTTCTTTAGGGAAGAGGTGAGCCATCCCACATGGGAGGTGTCTCTCCCGAATGAGGCCCTCGGGACCTTCTTCAAGGAATAAACCAGATTACAAAAGAGGTGTATTTGTCCCGAGTGAGGCACTCGGGACCCTTTATGAGGGAAGAGAATCATCAACCCGAGGGGGGTGCATCTCTCCCGAGGGGGGTGCCTCTCTCCCGAGGGGGTGCCTCTCTCCCGAGGGGGGGTGCCTCTCTCCCGAGTGGGGGTGTCTCTCTCCCGAGGGGGGAGGATCGGGACCATATTTCCCCACAACACATACCAAAGAAGAGTATTCTACCAATCCTTAAGGAAAACTTGAATGCACTTCACCACAATGTCACAAGTCTTCAAAATTGTTTTGAAAGTTGAAGAACATCTATTAGGGTACTTAGAGACCAAATGGAATCCCTTTCCAACCATCGATCTGTTCCTACACACCTTTTCCTTTCCTTCTCCCATTTCCCTTAGGATTGTGGGCCCCTGGTCCAATGACTGGTATCAACAATGGCAAAATAAATAAATAAAATAAAGTATAATATTTTATTTGTTTGGTGATTTTGAGAGATGTATAGTGGTTATCATATCGTTTGATCGATATATATATTAGCACAATTTAATAGAAAGACCTTTTCTTATTCGTTAGAATCTAATAGAAAGACTTGTCTATAAATATATCGGGTTATGTCAAATATAGATATACATAGACTAGCATTATATTGTACCGTAAGATACTTCAAACCTTGCCTAACGATTGTAATTGAAACCTTCCTTTCTTCCTTAGGCTTCCACTGCGGATTGTGCTTCAATGGTGTGCCTGATATGGTGGCGTCTGTGATGCCCATTGTTGGATGCACACAGTGTAAATTTCATTTAATCACAACCACTCAAAACCACATGGGTACATGTAACCAACTTGAATGGTACAAAACAAAATTGTCTTTCAATTGAACCAAACCATCTTTTGATGGTTGAGATTGAATAAAATTCATGTGGCATGCGTGGAATGGTGGACACCACAAACATCACACATTAGACATTGTTCAACTTCAGTGCTGCATATGGCCACGATCGAACCGAATGGTCAAGTTCAAAATCTTGACTACTCAATATATATATGTTGTGGAGGATATGTAACCTGAGAACCACCTCGGGAGGAAACACATACCCACTCGGTAAGACTTGAAAGAGCCCTTCGGGAGGAAACAGATACCCACTCGGGTAAGACTTGAAGAGCCCCTCGGGAGGAAACACTCACCCACTCAGATAATTGGATAAGACATTCCCTAAGGAATCTATCCATACTTGAGATAGGTTCGTGAAGTGAGAGGACATTGAATGCTAAGTCCAAGAGTAACGTTAAAGACGACCAAGTCAAAAGAGTTAGTTAGAGATAACTACCCATCATATCCACTCCGAGACTTGCAGATGTGGATAAGGGAATAACGGCTCTATTAGGCCCGCCAAAGATGAGAAATATACGAGATTCAACTGACTATTAGTCTCAACGCTTTGAGAATTCTCTCAAGGCCTTCTATTGTTGCCTAGACTAACTTGGGCGTCGGAGGCGGTTCCCCAGCCAAAACTAGGTTGGCCCGTTCTTATTTTCTTTGTAAGTACAGGCTTCTTAGCTATTTGCATTTGGCTGAAAAGTCTTCAAGAGGTCATTCAAGTATTCGGTTCCGTAGAAGGTTTAGACGCAACAATATATATATATATATATATAGTAGTTATTTGATAATAGGTAGTTATGACTGAAAAAAAAAAAAGATTCCGTACGCACGACACCAGTAAGAAGTAAGAACCCATTCTGCTGCACGCTCAAACCTCAGGGGACATGACCGCCCAAGTCCCTCGTTCTCCGGCTGGTTTTATTATTGAAATCTAATGGTCAAAGTAAATAAGACCTTGAGTGGGACCCACAGTCATTCGAGTTGTCCGTTCCATCGTCTCTCGTCAGCCATGCTTGTAGCTAATGAGAGTTCCGAAGTGTCTGATGATCTCAGCTCCCTCTTTGAGTTCTCTCTCCCTCTTTCTCTCTCTGCTGACTTTCTTTCATTGATTCGAAGCTTAACTCTGAAGTTCTGGTTATCTCTATTTCGTCTTCCTTCTTCGCGTTTCTTGCCGCTGTGAACATTTAATCCTCTCTTTCTCTCTCTCATGGGAGTTTCACCGACCTAGCTCTTCACTGGTGCACTCTAGTTCCCTTTTTCTTTCTCCATGGATTCTCGTACGACCTTCTCGGATTCGAACGAAAACAGTGGAAGTAGCAGCATCTGCTACGCTGCCCAAACCGAGACCTTCTCAACAGATATCTGTGGGGGTGATCTATTGGCTGTTAAACGCCTCTCAGAAAACCTAGAATCCATTTTCAGGTGTCCGGAATTTGACTTCTACAGCGACGCCAAGCTAATCGTTAATGGAGGCCGTCAACTGCCTGTTCATCGTTGCATTCTTTCTGCTCGAAGCCCCTTCTTTAGGACAGTCTTCGGTTCTGCCGGTAAAGAAAGAGGAGGAAAGTTCGAAATGAAGGAATTGACCAAAGATTTCAATGTCGGATTTGATGCTTTAGAAGCGGTTATAAGTTATCTCTACAGTGGGAAGGTTAATCCATTACCCAAAGATGTCTGTGCTTGTGTCGACGAAGATTGCTCACATGTCAGTTGCCGGCCGGTGGTCGATTTCATGGTAGAGGTGCTATATGCATCTTTTACTTTCCAGATTTCAGAACTGGTGGCTCTTTATGAGGTATAAGGAAAGTTCTCTTTTCCTCATCAGTAGTTCCTGAATCCTCTTGTGTTTTTTTTCTTTCCTAATTCTAATGAGTAGCATTTTATATACATTATGGTTGAAATGGAAAATGTTGCCTTTGATCTTATTACTATCCCCTGCTTCAATTCTGCTCCTAGAGTAATTTTTATCCTTTACTTATAGTTCAACAGAAGCCAGGTTCGTACATAAATGATGCATCTGACTGAACACTTGTTAAATTTTTCTTCCAGCTCGTGCATTAGATTATTGAAAGGATGAAATGCCAGAAGTTTTAACTTCTGTTCGATATAAATTATTATTTGAGAGGAAATGTCTTAAAGAATAAGGAAACATCACTGGAAAAAGATTTGACAGAAATCCTGTCACTGGAGCGCATCTTTTTTGGAGACTGTCTATGCTATTACACTGCATCACATGGAAGCATTAACTGTATCAGAGCAATTTAAGTGAAATCAAGGAATTAGAATTCTTGGGGCAAAATTTCCCCAGTTCAAATTTTCTCAGCCCGATAACCAACATTTCTGATAGTTAAACTGAAGAAGTTACTGCTTCCAGTTCTACTTACACATTATTTTTAGACTCCTTTTCACTTTTATACATGAGCAATTCTCTGTTTTTGTTCTTCCAATCTACAGTAAAGAATAAATAGGGCCGTATTCATTTTTACAGGGACACCTACTTAACATTCTTGACAAGGTGGCAACAGATGACTTGTTGGTGATATTATTTGTTTCAAATATGTGTGACAAAGCTTGTGAGAGATTGCTGAAAAAGTGTACTGAGATCGTAGTCAAGTCTGATGTTGATATTGTCACTCTTGAAAAGTCATTGCCTCATGATATTGTTCAACAAATAATAGAATCACGTGAGGAATTTGGCTTATCTGGATTTGAAAGTAACAGCTTCCCTGATAAACATGTGAAAAGAATACATAGGGCTTTGGATTCTGATGATGTTGAATTGGTGAGAATGTTACTGAAGGAGGGGCATACCACACTGGATGATGCGTGTGCACTGCACTATGCTGTAGCTTATTGTGATGCTAAAACAACAACAGAGCTCCTTGATCTTGGACTTGCTGATATTAATCACAAGAGTCTTAGGGGATACACTGTTCTACATGTTGCTGCGATGCGGAAAGAGCCAAAGATTATAGTATCTCTTCTAACTAAAGGAGCCCGTCCACCTGACCTTACTCCAGATGGAAGAAAAGCACTTCAGATCTCCAAGAGGCTCACCAGATCTGTGGATTACAATAGATCTGCAGAAGAAGGAAAATCTTCTCCAAAGGATCGACTGTGCATAGAGATATTGGAGCAAGCAGAGAGAAGGGATCCGCTACTGGGAGAGGCTTCTGTTTTTCTTGCAATGGCTGGTGATGATTTGCGTATGAAGTTGTTATACCTTGAGAACAGAGGTGAGCTGTTACCATGGCTTTCACATATTTATGTTGGCTCCATATGGCCTGTTGTTATCACTTTCCAGATGATACTGATGGTTGCTGCCTGGAATTATTGGATTTCAATGTTAACATGTGCACAGAGAAGCTGTGGCTTCAAAACATGTTAAAGTTATCCCAGTGAAACCATTTTATGGTGAAATTTAATATGAAGTTCAACTAAAGTTATTTTAGGTAGGACCTTAGGTATGAAATCAAGTAGTTGTCAAAGCACCCAAAGCACCCAGACTCATTCTTGGATACATGGCGACAGCATGTGTTGTTGACACTTGGTGAATTCAATTTGATTTATTTATTCCTTTTTTGATAATATGCATTCAACTAAAACTTCCGTGTACATGGAGGTTGAGGCGGGAGCATGCACACAAAATTTGAGCTCTAACCATAGTTGTCAAGGCGTCGCCTAGGCGTCGCTTAATCGTCGCCTCGGCGTCTGGGCTCCTTCGGAGCGCCTCAAATTGGCGTCGCCTTATTTTTAGGCAATAAGGCGTCCGCTTTTTTTTTCTTTCTTTTTTAAATCACGAGAAAGATGCCTAATTGAAGGCATATATTGAAATGCTTATTAGATTCCGATTGTAAAGTATCTATTGTTTGAACCTATATGCATTGGTATAATGACGTTACATGTGATCAAATGTTAAAATAAAAATAAAAACAAACAAAATTGAAAGAGAATAAGTTTTTGACTCAAGTCTCACACTCTCACTCTCACTCTAATCCCCAATCTCTTTCTCTTTTCCTCTCTTCTTCTCTTCCATTCCCGCAGCGACACTCCGGCAAGCAGTGGCCAGTGACAAGTAACTTCTTCTCTTCCTTTCTTCTTGCGACTTTTTATTTAGGACCTATTATGTGTGGTTTGTAGTATGTTGGATGACTTGAGGTAGTTTGATATTAGTTTTTTTATTATATAAGATATGATAGATTTAGAGTGAATGAGATGTACACTAAAAATTTCACTTAAAACGCCTCAACCGCCTCAAAAGCGCCTCAGAGGGCGCCTCGTCGATTCATCGCTTCAATTAGCCTAAACCGCTTTGCATTGCCTTGTCGCCGTGACAACTATGGCTCTAACTAAGCTACCTGATGTAGTGGTAGGAGACCAACTAGTTGCCAATGTCTAGGATCTAGCATGCACACGGAAGCTTGGGTAGGTCAAGTTGGTTTTTAGGTCAAAACTAGGGGTAGGGTTGGTAAAGCATAGAGTTTGATTGTAGGGGTAGGTTAACTGAGTGTAGTGGAATGTTGGTGAAGGTTTGTGGTTTTGTGGATGGTGGAATATTTCTGGTTTGAAATTTCAACAATTAACGGTTAGGTTCTCAGGTTTATGGAATGTGAAGGCTAAGATGGTGGAATATTTCTGGTTTGAAATTTCAACAATTAAGGGTTAGGTTCTCAGGTTTATGGAAAGTGAAGGCTAAGGGGATCTATGTTTTCTTGTTTGAATATGGGGATGGGACTTGGATTGAGTTTCCAGTTATGGGAGGGAAGTAACAATCTATATATGGTAATATGGGCCAAAACTGACAATTGAAATAGGCTTGAGTTCTAGGGTTTCTTGGGAAGAACTAGAGAGGGTGTGATGAATGGGATGGGCTGCAAAGGCATCAAGTATATGTTGTGATGATGTCACCCGGGTCTTGGTAAACCTCCAGGACCTTTCTTTAGTTGGAACTAGCAAATAAATGGGCTATCAAAGGGTTAGGATTTTATTGATGGGTTTGTTTTGGGTGAAGAAATGTAAACTTTGGGCTATGGGATGTTTGGAAACATTATGGGTTTTCCTATGGGCAGTCTGGGAGAGACTTTCGCTAACTTTAGGTCCACAAAACCTTGGATGGGCGAAAGGATTGTGTCTCTTAGTTTTGGGAGGTCACGAATGATTTTAGGGATTTAACAAAATTAAATGGGCTGGTGGATTGAGATAAATTAGGGTTTTGGATACCCAACTACGCCCTAGGATGAGGTGGTAGTGTTTTGGGGTGGTGGTGGTGGTGGTGGTGGTTTGGGTATGCAGCTGGAGATGGTGCTAGATGATTTTCTAGGCAAAGAAGGGGATAGAGGTCTTATGGTAAGGATAGGAAGGGCTAGGGATGATCCTTGATCTTTCTTTTCTTTTCTTTTTCTTTCTTTCTTTCTTGGAATTCTGTGCAGACTCAAAAGAAATTGAATTGCAGAAAATTCTGCAATTCATGAAAAGGCTGCAATGGTTTTCTTGAATTCCTATGCTGTTGCAGGCCAAGGAAGGAAAAGAAGGGGAAAGAGATGGGGAAGTGGGGGTTGCTGCTACTGCAAGGGAAAAAGAGAGGGATGGGGTTGTGGGCTTGCTGTCACAGGGATTAGATGAGGGGAGGAGGGTTGCACAAGGGCTGGGTGGGGGATTAGGGTAGGGGAGGGGTTGAGACTGTACTTAATTGTTGGGGAAGCTGCTGTTGCACTTGAAGAAGATGAAGATAGTTGCTGAAATTGCAGAAAACTCAAAGAAAGTCTCACCTCAGGTCATGTGGTCTCTCCCACAACTCCAAGCTTGTTCCTCATTCTGTTTCAACTGTTTCTTTACAAGAAGCTGTTGAGCTATAAATATCCTTACATCAAATAAGTTGGACTTGGACTCAACCTTGAAAATCTACTTGGATGCATTGTTGAAAACCTGATTGGACTCAACGACTTGTAACACACACACCCGGGAAAAAAAGAAGAAGAGAGAATCTCCAAAGACACTTGCAAAACTAATAACTAATTGCCAACTAAGTAACAATTAAAACCACAAAAAGTAACAAAATAGAATAAGAAGTATCTAGAAGGAATCTTGCAAATAGGTGCCAACTTGGACTCTTAATTATAACTCACAAATTATCCAAATAGAAAAAAATAAGGATAGATCCATGACCCTTGGATTAAGGTTGAGTCCAAGTCCAACTAGGACTCTTAATTATAACTCACAAATTATCTAAAATACTCTGGTTATTTGGCCAGCTTTGGGCCCAATTAAACCCTGGTTACATCATGCGGTTAAAGTTTGGATTGTTTCTGATGGTGGGAAGCGGGCTGAGGTTGAGTTAGGTCTTGGAAAATTGAATAGAACATTAGGTATCAAAGCTAGGGCTGGGATGGTAGAGGATTAAAGGAAGAAGATGAGGGATTGGGGATGATTCAACTTACTGATGTTAGAGCAACAGCAACTTGAAGGTTTGAAGATATCCTTAAATTTCCAGGAAAATTCCAACAACTGTGGAGATTTTACAGTGGAGCTTGAAATTGGCAGTGAAGGCGCCCACCAAGAGTGGCATGGGGGTGGTGGGTTTTCACTCAAACAATAGCAATACTTAAAATATAAATTCCTTTGTGTTAAATAATAAGCTCAACTAAGCGACTACATCTACATTTATGGCCTCTACGGCTACGTAACCTTCAAACTTAAACTTTAACTCAAAGTAGAATTTTGGAATCACACTAGAATTAGAATTACTGCTCAAGTGAAGAGTAGTTTAGAGTTGCTACTTAAGATAATTACTTAAATATAGCTCTAATTAAAAATTAAAGTATGCTTGCTATGCCATGGTATTGGTGCTACTATAGGGAGGACCATGACACTTCGCTACACCTGATGGTGCTGGTGTAGGGAAGAACCCCCCCTACACCTGAGGCTGTTTTTGGGCGACCGAATTGTGTCACTACCACACAGAAGACCAGCCTCCTGAGGAGAACTTTCATCTACCCACCTAGAGTGATGGTTTGCCTCTTTTCTTTTTTGTACTCCTGTACATGTGATGAGTCCATGTTTGATGAAGACCATTATTTTATTAATTTATTTTTTATTTTTTGGTGTACTCGTATAAATAATAGATCTTGGCTGTAGGAGACTTACATGAAAGAGTTAGGCTTCCTAGCCTCTTCTTCTTCTGCTCTCTGTAAGGTTTCCTAGCTTCTTCTTCTTTCTCTTGCCATATTCTGTTTTCTCTTCTTCATTGACTCTCTGATTTACATAAAGCAAGCACCATACCATGGAGTTCTCTTTGAGATGCTTTTCCATGGGCTGTATTTGCTTATGCACTTCTACCCATTTACATCTCATTTTGGTATGGTACCTCCATTCTATCACCAATCTAGACTAACATTTCCAATCCCCATTCCCTGAGAGGCCAGCCTAGGCTATATTTCTTAAACATTCACTCCCACTTAATGATTTTTGGAACTAAGTTCCATTATCTTGATACTGTGATGTCATTTTTGTGAACTTCATTCCCATTCACATGTGCCAGCTGGTTTCCTCAATCAAAGTTCAATTAATAAAAGGAATAATTTGATGTTAAAATTTAGGAGCTTCTAGCATTTGTTCAGCTACAATCCCCACAAGATTAAGGTCACACTTTAACTCACTAAGATTTCTTAATGGAATGCTTGCCAATTCACTTGTGCCTAGGCTCCAGATTCAAGTATCTCATTAGTTTACTCGTCTGGACAAGCTCTAGATTTGGGGTGGGGTTGGGGGGGGGGGGGGAGAGAGAGAGAGAGAGGAAAAAAAAGAAGAGGATCATTGATCACCTATGCAGAGTCTCTACATTTAAATCTTCATTCATTCCTTACTAGAAGTGGACAGTACTGATAGAAAGTTTGCCATAAGTTCATTATCTGTACTCATACATTTTCCTGTTCCAGTTTTGCACAAAGAGCACGTTATGTAATATCTCATGAGATGCTCATTTCATTTCATTCATTGGCAACACAATCATGACCTCTATCCATTAACTTCATCATCCATTCATTCCAATGCCTTTCCTTTTTTGGAGAGTCATTCATTTTATTTCCTTGATTGGTGTGAGCAGCTTTCAGTCATATTTATTATCATGTAAACATATTCATCAGCATGGCCCTGCCTTAGCATTATCATTATAACAATGGTTAGACTCCTTCCTTTATTATAATCATCATGGTAGCTTCGAAGGCATCATATGTCCAACATAATTGATCAATATATTCAGTACATAATTTCTTAATGAAGCATGGTTGCTTTAGAAAGGAAAAGAAAGACAAAACATCCCACTATTAGAAGCTCAACCAACCTAACCATGCCCTTAGTCATGCATAGCCGACAACTGATCAATTCACTTGCAAAGAAAGACAAAACATTCCACTATTAGAAGCTCAACCAACATAACCATGCCCTTAATCATGCATACCGATAACTGATCAATTCACTTGCATAATCACACTTTCATTAACACTCTATAATTTATATAAAT
This sequence comes from Hakea prostrata, assembly GCF_041222555.1. NCBI lineage: Eukaryota > Viridiplantae > Streptophyta > Magnoliopsida > Proteales > Proteaceae > Hakea > Hakea prostrata. The sequence continues at coordinate 64,441,814 of NC_142606.1, read as the reverse complement.
GTATTGCCAATAGGATTAATATGATTATATTTAAATCATAACACCACTCATCTATACTTGCATTATAGGATTATAATTACCCTTACCTCAATCTTTGGTTTCTTCTTTATCTTCTTTTTCTGTATCTCAAGGATCACTAGTTTATGCACAATTAAACCATCTACATATCAATAGTATGCATAATTATTGTTTGATCGTTAAATTATTACGAGTACCCAAAGGTTCGATTTAATGTAGATCAGTCATGCAGAAGGGTCAGTTGAAGGAAATATTCAAGCTTGAGAAGCCAAATTCACACTTTCGGACCCTGTCCCTAGAACCGAACGACTTTAATGGGATTTTGACCTTCAAATCACTTGCCAAAACAATGGCAAATATAGAAATGTAGTCCTACGAAATGATGGAATCATAGTGTTTAGACGGCACTTGGGTCAGTCTGACGGTCATCCATTATTGCGACCATCGAAAATAGAAAGTTTGTTGGTCAACCACTGGTAGACTGACACTCTACTGGTAGTTGGTGGTTGGTCAACTGCCACTTCATGTTGGTTGAAGTCGCATGGGAAATTCAGCTTGTAACAGTAATGCCGCCAAGGATTGGGGTCTTACCATGGGGGTTTTGTCCCTAAAGTTCTACCCAGGAAATTAACCATAGAATATGATCAAAACAAGCACCCTAAATGTCCTAGAATAATCAAATAACTCGTGCATTCACCATCTATAAAACAGACTTAAACACAACACAAATGCCTTGTCTTCAACTCTCCTTGTTTTTCAAGAACCAGTAGGTAAATTTTCAAATACTTTAGCCAATTTGAAATGCTTCTTCATCATCCCAATCACCTAGTAATTGAAGACCTAAATAAAACAGCATCACTTCCAAAGAACAAATAGCAACTTGATTTCAATCCCAATCCCAATCCCAATCCCATGCATTTTCCTGCGTGTTGATCTCAATCTGAGTTTTAATCCTAATTCATTTGTGTCTTGCTCCAATCCCTTACATGCATTGCATAACCTAGAGTTCAAAACACCTTCCTAATATGGCTCTTTGATCTTAAAACAAGTATAGGAATATCAACTGGTAGGTTCTTCTAGCTCATCTTCCTCTTTACTTCTTTTGTGCAAAAATCCTATTTCATTGTAATCTCTGTTGCCTTCTTTAAGTAGACTTCAGTATAATCCTTAGTAAAGACTAATTAGGCAAAGCAACTATTTAAAGACAAAAATTCTAATCTTATGTGTTCTCAGTCTTTATGGTAGCTAATATAACTAACTAAACAAACTAACCTAAGACAAAACATGCTAATTGTCATTATTGTACTAATTCATATTTATCTTACACAAAGAATGATGGAAGATAGTGGCATGAATAGTGACCCACTTACAAATCAACCACTCACTTATATATCCTTACCCAACTCTTTCGCTACTCAATTTTCCCTTTGTTACGAACAACATACCAGTAAACTTTAAATGAGCCAAGATTCTCGAAGTTGAACCAAGAATTGAACCACACCATTTAAATTGAACAAGTATTCCATACCATATGTGCATACTGACTTTATAAACACTTTTTGTTAATTTGAAAAATACTTCAATGTCAAGTATTCTAATACAGTACACCACCATAGTACTTTAAGCATTAATAAAATCTCATTAATAGAATAACTTTAGTATAATAATCTCAAACATAAAATCCATTAAACATCATTGCATCATTTTCAATCGAAACAATTTACCGTTACTAGTATAAATCAAACTCATTAGATTCGCACATCATAGTGTAGTGACATGCAGAAATCATTGTACAACTCTACAAGATGTTACACTCAAATCCCATTAATATGAGGACTTGGGTATAATATATAAAAATATTGAGTCTCATAATATAATGCTATAAATCACTAAGATACCTAATAATTCCTTTAGAAAAAGCATTGTTACAATATATTAAACAATTGTTATGATAAATTTTATATGACTAAATCACGTGTAAGTTGATAAATTTTTTATAATAAGAAAGGAAGGTGATATAATACCACGTTCTACCACTAGTCAAATACTTGTATTGAGCATAGATACATATTGATAACTGCAACTGCAGTATACCATTGTACATATATTCAATAGTTTGGTGGCTTCATACCTTCCCATATCAATATAAACTACCGAGGAAATTGATTGGTTTTGCTTAACTGGAGTTCAGATTAATTAGGTCACTGCTCCATTTATTCCTTATACATGCTCTCATCCACCCCAACCCCACCCCCCCCCCCCCCAAAAGAAGAAGGAAAAAAAAAAAAAAAAAAAAAAAAAAGAAAAAAGGTATTTCTGTTCTCCGTTTTTCCTGTTCTCTTCTACTGAAGAATTGATTGCTGTTCTTAATTATTATTTGAGGCCCTCCTGTTTTTATTTTTTCAGCAGGAAACTTCGTCTTAGGTTTTGTCAAATTATAACAACAAATCCTAGAAACTGCTCCATTCTGATTCACCTCTTAGTTAGAAGATCCTTCTCTCCTTGTCTTTGAAGTTACAATCTTTTTCCCTAGTGAAGACACTCGGGAATGTAACAGGAATATAGCGTTGTAGGAAATGTTTACTGATAACTTACTAGGTAAGCAAGGAGAGTTGATTTCCTTTTTGTTTCACATTCTAGAAACAAATTGACCTTCATAGGTTCTTTTCCTTAAATTGAGGACTACAGTGGCTTTTATTTATGTGGATCTGTGTTCTAGTTGATTTGTATGGATAAATTTTCTTTGTTTTAGCTTGATTTTTCTGTTTCTGTCATCATTATAATGATGTGCATTTATTTTCAGTTGGTCTGGCAAAACTTCTGTTCCCCATGGAAGCTAAAGTTGCAATGGACATTGCTCAAGTGGATGGAACTTTTGAGTTCCCATTAACTATTCATTCCAGAAATGCACCTGGTGGCCAGAGTACTGTGGACTTAAATGAAGCACCATTCAAAATTCAAGAGGAGCACCTCAATAGGATGAGAGCATTATCAAAAACAGGTAAATATTAAGTATACATCTTGTCTACTTGGCAATCAGGATTTTCTTTTATGCTCTCGCAAATTAATTCTAGCATGGTTGCATTGTGGAATTGAATCCACCCGACTCCCAATAAAAAAGGGTAAAGTGATACGTATCCAGACTGGACCTACTCAAGTGTGTACTTTGTATGGGATTCAAATGTGATATTTGCCTCTTTGGTTATTTGTTTTGGGCTTTTAAGACATATTGGGAGTGATCATTTTAGGGCCGCATATGTGAAGGAAATAAAGTTTGAGAAGAAATATCTAAAGAACAAACCTGGGGGGTTTAACTAAAAATTACCTGAGAAAAATTACCTGAGCTGTAAGGTCTCAAGTAAGTCTTAACACATCCAATTCAAGATTGAGGTAAATTAGTATCGGGGGGAGGGATCAAGAGGATTAGCCAGTTCAGATTTGGATTGGCTGACACCAATTCATCCAATTGAGATTGCCATTATCTCTTCCTATGAACGAAAGATTGGGTGGGTGGGCAAGATTGACCGAGGTACCATTCACAATTGAGGATCATTCCAGTTTTGAGGCTGGTTTTGGCCAAGCTGGAAACCAAGTATGGCCGAGATGGGTCGAAAGACTCGAAACCAATTTGAAAGTTGAAACCAGAGAATTTTGGGTTAAAACTCAGCTCGAATTGCTGGGGTAAGGCTGTGTAGGAATAGCCCCCCCACCCCCACCCCCACCCCACTTATTACAGTCTTTTGGACATTTTTGTTCCCTTCCATCTCCTTCTCGATTCACCACTCTCTTTCCTATGATTGGTTCACACCTTTTCCGGTGATGAATTTGGATCTCTCTGTCATCACCTTGACTCAGACCACCTTACCTACAAGTATTGCATAATCTGCACTCACCGTGGTGGTGTCTGAGTGTAATTGTGAACCTGATGTTCAACATGCCTTTGTCCAACATTGCCTTCAGCAATCTCCTATTCACCTCTGGCAACATACCTTCACTAATCTTCCTAAAGACTGCAATGTCTTTGATATTGCCCCTTTCAAGCAACAAAACCTTATCAATGACATTTTTGTTGGCAACAAGCTATGGCCAACAGTGATAAAGTTCCCCAACTCCAGTGACATACTGGCCACAAAAATTCTTGATGCAACCCTAAAGGCTTGCAGTTACTGACAACTTGTTTTGGAAACTTCCGTTTCCCTTACTGCATACTGGAAATTATGAGCTTTGATGGTGATCTAGCTGGAAGAGAGGAGGATGCCACAGTGGACAAACTGGAGCAAATACAAGGTTGTTGCTTTGGGATTTTCTTCCCCTCTTCTGTATTCTGTCACCAACATCAAAACCCTCAGCCTTAGGCCCTTACTTAACATCCTGGGACCAGCTACATGGGTCCTTTCAAAACAATCTAGAGAAAAAATGAGACACACCAATGATAGGAGACTTGAAAATAAAATAAAATAGTAAGAAGTAGAAGCAAAAGAAAGAAATATGGAAGTAAGAGGGAAAAGGGTAATCCAGGAAATTAGGAGTCACAGCCACCTTCTGTATTGTTTTACCAAATCAAGCTTATCCGGTTTTCCCATCCTTATTCAGGTAAAACTCTCCATGATCTTTGCGTTTCTTCTTCAATTACTCTCTTTTCTACTTCTAGACGATCAATCTGTTATTCTTGGAGTCAGTTTGCTTAATGTGCATCTTTTATAATGTTGCGGCATTCTATTTTTATTACTAAAACATATCATATCCTTCTTTACCCTCTCTTGATTACTGCTTTTAATACCCAGTAGTATCATCCCTGTGCAACTTTTCCTTGTTCTCTTAGCAATAAATATCAATCATTTTCTCTGATGCAACATAGTGGAAAGTAAATTCTTTCAGAAAAGGCTGGCCAGTTGCAAAGAATCAGATAAAACCATTTATTAGAGGCAAAAACTACACAAGTCGGATACAGATGTGAGGAGAGATAACGGAGAAGGAAGGCTGGCTAATACAGTTGTTAGAACAAATAATAAGAAATATTGAACAATAACAGAAACAAATTGAGACAACACGGAGTTCTTCGTGGTTTGCACACCAATGCGATGTGCTATGTCCACTGTGGAGCTGACTTTCACTATGCATGACAAAAGAGAGTACGGTGGTGATCTCTCAAAACACCCTGTGAGAAATCCAACTATAATAATCAAACCAGAAGCAAGATGAAATAGAAACGAGAGACCAAACTGGAAGAGAGAAGATGACTCCCTGCAATTCTGGGAAGTCACAATGGCAGTTTTTTTAGGCTACAATTACAAAAGATCAGGACTGAATTTTCTGTCCACTAAAGTAGAAAATCAAAAAAGCAGATTTTCTCAAAAGTAGAGCCTACAGAACATTCAGAACCAGATCTTAATCCAAGAATAGAAACTCAAAGATCTTGCAAATCTCAACACACCCAAAATCATTAGATTAAGATCCCTAAATCTCACAATGACTTTACAAGAGAACTTAGGTATATAAATAGTGTTCCTATCGGGTAAACTGGTTGATCCATCGGTTTGGCTTTAATGGAGTGCTTGGGTAAACATCCTAGACGTGTTAAATAGAATTTCTACCTTGTTACTGCAACCTAGAAGGGGGGGGGGGAGTTTGAATAGGTTGCAATTAGTAAATTTGCCTAATTTTTTGGTTTAATTGCAAATTCAAGATTAATTATTAATTAAATGAAAGTAGGCAATTCCGACCAACCACAACACGATTTTTACAGTGGTTTGACTTTACAAGTCTATGTTAACTCCTCTCTTGGCCTTAAGTAAGTATTCTACTAGTGATTCTCTTTCAATATGATGGGTAGAGAGTAAAATCCTTACAATCTATGTTCAATAGGGCAAGAGCTCCCCTAATCAATTCTAATCAACCTATAAGAATTGAAAAAACAAGATGCAAGAGATGAAAGGATATTACCTAACAAGGGGTGTGACAGTTTATCCCTTGTGTGAGTGTGATGCATAAGAGTGTATGCTCAAATGGAAATGAATGCACCGCCAAAGCCTTCAATCACCTCAAGCTTAGCTTCCACAATCTTGCTTAATACCTTGGAATGTTCTTCAAGGATGAGAGAGGATGAAAGGCAATAACAAGTCAATCTTAAAAGGAGTTTGGGAGCAATAACTCCATTGGCAAGGTAGAAGCTCCCAAATGGGGGTGGTTGGGCTTATAAATATGGCATTCAATTGATTGGCCCAACTTCCGAACGGCTATAAAGTTGAGTGCAAGTTTTAGTCTAGATGGACCGCCGTTTGAAAAAATATAGCCATTAAAAATAGCCGTTGAACCATTTTAACCAAACAGACATCTGTTTGGTCAGATAGAAAATCCGTCTAGGCTACTGTGACTAGATGGATCGCCGTCTAGGGTTTTGTGATCAGATGGATAGCTGTTTGGGACTAGACGGATGTTTGTTTGCAGCACAGAGGCACATAATTGGACTTAAGGGGTATTTGAGGTCTTCTATCCAACCTTGAGTCCTCATACACACTCCTAACATGTTCTAGGTCAGTCTAATGACATAATACACATGGTTTTGATGCAAGTGAGTGTAATTACATATAAATGTGAGGTGTCGTAGGTCCTAATTTGCTAAGTCTTCTTGCTTGAGCTTAAGTTGATGTTCTTGAATCTGCTTGTATTCCATTCTTCATGCTCATCTTGACTTAGACTTCATGTCTATCTTGGCTTGGTCTTTACCTTGACTTGAGCTTGAGAATCCAGTGAGTTGAATTAGGTCCATTGGCTTTCATATTAAATTGGACATATATAACTCAGTATAGCCATTAGTACTTCGTATTTGTTCTCATCAAAACTAATGGAGGCTGATGTGGTAGTGCTGACATGGCATTTCCCAACATGCCTCGTACCCTTCATCTTTGCTCGTTGAATTTTATTGTTATATCATGCATTGTCTCTGAATACAACAAAAAGTCACCTGGCTTTGTATCAAGCAGATTTAAAGTTACCGTCATCCTTGTGCTGGATGTAATTGTCAACAAATGTGCTGTTTTTGCATTTCTGGTTGCTAACTCTTAGCATCAATTTCAGTTGTCAAAAAATATGATTTGGATCATCCATTGAGGAAAAACTAGTTTTTCATATCTGACTAATGTGCATTTCATATACAATTAAACATCTTATAATTGTCCACATCCATTAAAGAAAGCCTAATTGTATGTTTTTTGTAAATCCAGTGGAGCTTGGGAAACGCTTCTTCCCTCGCTGCTCAGAGGTACTCAATAAGATTATGGATGGTGATAATTTACAACAGCTTGCATGCCTGGGAAATGATATCCCAGAGGAGCGTGTACTGAAGAAGACAAGGTATTTGGAACTCCAAGAGATCCTGAGTAAAGCATTCCACGAGGACAAAGAAGAATATGATAAGTCTACTGCCATGTCATCAACGCTGTCAACTACTTCCATTGGAGCAGCAAAGTCTAGTAGTAAGTTCACGTTTAACCGGTAAAAAAATGACACACAGAAACAGACCCATAGTTAATGTTTGTTGTATTCATATATTCTTTCTTCCCATTTCCATTAATTCGTTCTCTCTTCATGTTCTTCTCTGTAACATATTTTCGATCATCTCCACTTTGAAAGCAGGGATTTTGTGGGGCAAAGGGTTTTTTTAACCTTCCTGTTCTAAGCCTCACATGTTTGTACTGTTAAACGTCTCATTACTGGTCACTAATCTCTGTGATTTCTCAGCACATAACAAATTGTTACACCTAAATGTACAGCTGAGGTTGAGGACTTCACCATAATCAGTATTGGTTTGAACAATACATGAAATTAATCAGTCACATAGAACTCTGTACGTGTGGGCTATAGAAAACTCATGCAAGTATTAAAGGAAGGGCGGTAAGACTTTGGACTTCAAATTTATTTGAAGTGGTGTCTGAATGCAATTTGAACGTTATTTTAGATAAACATGTCTTGTATGTACACATCTCATTATTTAATTTAATTAAAAAAAAAAAAAAAAAAAAACAGAGAACTAAAGTTTCAGGATGACATCATGAAAATCTTCTCAGTGGACGGGGATTTTGTTTGGGAGATATTATTAAGAGCAAATTGCATTGGCATCCCAAAATGGAGGCGTGAAAGCACTGACACTCTCTTTATGTTTAAAATGCACAGATACCCTAAAATTGGATTTTTACTGGATATATTTGTTTAATTTGTCACTAAAAACCTTTCAAGCACTGTTTATTATAGGGATATTTTTAAGAATAAACAATGATTTAACTATTTTTAGTGATAAATTTGACAAATATATCAAATAAAAATTTAAGGATATGTACAAGTGGCATTTTAAGGATATTCTATATTAGAGTAGGTAATGATGAACAAGTTGATTAAAACATATATAAGACCTTTGAAAAGTCTACAGCTAGAGGAGCTGTTGGCTTCAAGAATGGTATCTACAATAGCTTATTGAAGCTTTAATATTTGGCAGCTGGTGAAGGAGTCAAGAATGCGTTTGGTTAACGGACTTCAGACCTTAACTTAAGATGGTACCTGATGATGCATTTAAGTAACAGTTATGGCTTTCTTTTGTCCTCACAAAACAATAGATGGTTTGTTCTTTTGTTCTTGAAGAACAGGTCAACGAAAAACATGGTTTAAAGAATAATTTTTGTAGAATGTGGTAGACATGTTCTGTTGTAGAAACAATAACTTGATAAACAGTGAGGGTCTGTGCAATCCCCCACTTGGCCTTCTTGTCTCCTACCCATTCTAAGAAACGATTCTTTAAATTATGGCAAACAACTAGGTTAAGCAATTGGTAGTCGAGTTAGAGGTAGCAACTTAACCAGGTGTTCGACTAGTGTACGATTAGTTACAAAAGGAGACCACATAATACGGCTGAGGATCCTTGGACAAAGGACGAACTTTGTGCCAGTCATCAAATTTTGAGACTATGATCTCCACCAGAACACGTAGTTGAGGGGCCTCCAAAAACCCAACGTAGAGAAACAAAACCAAGAGCTCTGACTGACTGTGATGTAGAGCATCACCCATATGAACCAGAACAACCACAAGCAAACCTTATTACAAGACCAAAACTCCCAACACCCACCCCTTACTCCTTTCAGTTGCTGATGGTACTAGGCCTGCCAGATCAAAGACGAAACTGTTATAGATGACCACAAAGATATTATGTTTTTTTTTTTGGGGGTAAGAAACTTTATTTATTGAGAATTAACCAAGGAAATAGAGGAATCATCGACCCAAGGAGTGGAAAGCAGCCGAACAATAGGCACCTCAACCAACTGGGCTTTTTGGGCTAGGACATCCTTTATATAATTGCGAGTCCTAGTAACAAAACAAAATTTACGACCTTCACAAAAAGAAGATAAATGCAGCATATCTTGGACAATAGCCTCCATGCATGCCGGGGGGGGGGGGTTTTCGGAAATGACAACTCAACACCTCAAGATTATTTGACTCAAAAATGACTTGTCTCCAGTCCTCTAGTGTAGTGTACAATATTGTAGTTCACATAGCTAATGCTTGCCCTACCAACACAAAACCGAACTTAGAAGAATTTGACACAACCAAGAGAAATTCACTCAAGTGATTCTGGGCTACCAGACCCAACCCACATTGCCTTTTATCATCTGCAAATGATGCATCTAAGTTAAGCTTGATCCACCCATCTGGTGGAGGTTCCCAATGAGAAACCGAAGCACCAATCCCCTCACAACGACCACTTGCATCATGGAAAACATTCTAATGATATTCAGACGCTCGCCTAGTAGCCTCCACAACAACTTCTCTTGGAGTTCATCTTTGCTTTTAAAAGGGAGGTCGTTATGAGTGATCCCTAATTGCCAAATAAGGAAAAAGGCAGTGATTTAGCAATGCTTCTTTCATTTCCTTCAATTCCATGGGGAGAACACGGATCTCACCTAGCCATTGGTGAACTCGAGGTTCACCTTTTAGAGAATGTAAGACAGAGAACTTAGAACTAGGTTGCTTTTGCAAAATTGTAGCCCAAAATAACATGATCAAAATCTTCTTTCTTTGACTAATACACAACTAGAGTCAATCTAAAACTCCCTTCTAGCCATAGCATCCAAAGTAACTAAACCCAAAGCACCCCCTCCAAAGAAAGTGCCTAATCTTAGGCAACATAGGAGTCTTCCAAATGAAATACCAAATATTTGAAGATATATACACCCACCTAAGTGAGTACGATGAAGAAGCAACATCCAGACCACGCCTCTCAACCACCTCCTTTAAGGAATGATACACCACTTTCATAGTGATAACTCCATTCCATGAGCTTGTCTATTGGAGCCTATCCATACCAAGGAAGAGTGACAAAGGCATTTCCCTAATGGCTGCAACCACCTCTTCTGGGAAAAGTTTTTCAATAAAGTCTAACTTCCACGTCCTCAAATTGTGAGTCAATAAGATTTGAAACAAAAAGATTCTCCCTACTTGGAGGCTGATATCCCAAAGATGAAGTGGAAGGCACCTTGTATCCACTTACTTGACCAAACTGTAATATGCTCACTTGTCTCAACTTGTCACTCTAAGTGGGGAAGTAAAGCATTCCTCCCAACAACTAAATTCTGCTAGGCCCATGATGCTTGAGATCCAACCACAGTGTCCAAGATATTGGATTGAGGGTAATTCATAGCCTTGGTGAACTGAGTCCATACAAAATCGGGTTGTTGCCAAAGTCTAGCAGCCATATTTGCGAGCAAGGTAATATTCTGACTCTTTAAATCCCAATCCCCCTCTTGACTTGGGAAGACATAGTTTCTCCCATGTAGCCCAATGGGTCTTAGATCTCCCATCCACCTCACCCCAATAAAAGGAAGCCGCTTGCTTCCTAAATTGACTATGAAGTTACTTTGGTAATTTAAAATGACTACATGCATACAAAGAGAGGGAGAAGGCTACATATTTCAACATTATTTTTTTCGCCACATGAGAAGGCAAGCACAACTTCCACCCTTCAAGCCTTTCAGTAAGTTTATCAGATAAAAATTGGAAGGTGTTCTTCTTGTTCTTCTTTGAGGCTTCAACCTCTTGAAGAAGATCGAGATACTTAATGTGGGCCTTGGAGTATGACATATTTAACACTTTCGAGAACCACCTTCGAAACTTGAGACGAGTATTTGGACTGAAAGTTAGGCTATATTTTTTCAAGTTCAGAGCTTCCCCACTAGCCTTACAGTATTAAACAAGACATGCTTTGAGGTTGCATACCTTCTCAAGGTTCACTTAATAAAATAATAAGCTATCATACTCAAAAAGTAAGGGGGAAATAGGGGGAGCTCTACCTTTAACATGGACACCTCGAACAAGATCCTGACCTTCAGCCTGGTGATAATAGAGCTAAGTCATTGAGAATATAAAATAAATATTGCCGGCAAAAATGGATCACCTTGCCTAATACCTCGATGGTTAAATAGCATGACTATTTGCTCTGTTCATCAACAATTTATAAGAGATTGAAGTAATGATTTGCATAACTCAAGAGACTCATCTAGGAGAGAAACCCAACTTAAGAAGCATTGCTTCCACAAAGACCCACTTCAGTCTATTGTATGCTTTCCTCATATCATACTTCATAGCAATGAATTTCTACCATAGATACTATTAGAAATTAGGTGGGAAGGGATAAAAGCCGGCTGGTAGGGATCTACAATAACATCAAGAATTGGAGTCTCTTAGATAAAATCTTGAATATCAACTTTGTAGCAACACCACCAAGAGAGATGGGTCTAAATTTATCAGCTATTTTTGGGAGGCAATCTTAGGAATCAAACAAATATATGAGGAATTCACCTAAGGCATTATGCAACCAAAATTAAAAAATATTTGCACATAAGCAATAAAATCAGTTTGAATCGTGTCTTACAAACTAAAAAAGCGGTGGGGGGGGGGAAATCCATCCAACCCAGAGGCTTAAGAGGGCCCATAGAAAACATAATCTGTTTAATCTCCTCAACATTAGGCATGCCTATAAATGCCTCGTTTATTTCATCAGATACCACCGGTTGTACAGTAGACAACGGGTACTCGAGAACCCCATTATCCACACCTTGCAAAGTGAAAGCTTCAGTGAAATGATCTCTAAGAATATGATAGACATGATGTGGATCAGCAGTCCATTCAGCAAATTTGTCCTGTGGACGCAAAATTCGATTAAATGCTTCCTCTGCACTGTAGTCTGTAGATGCATGAAAAAAAAATACTGTGTTCCTGCTCTACTTTTCAACCATTCATTCCTACTTTTTTTTACGCCATAACTCCTCTTCGGAATACTCCTCACCTGTATCTTGCTGCAACATCTCCAACCCCGAGTATAGCTTCTCAATGCTTGTTTGCACATAAGTGGATCAGGCTCAATGAATCCTACTCCTCATACACATAGTCCATACCTTCTGCTAGATAGCTAGATAGCTAGAGTGTATAGTAGTCTCGATCATATTGCTAGTGCTTCAACAATCAAAACTGACCCGGCAACGTCAAGCTCCGGGACAGCGAAAATGAGACACAAGTGTGTATCAATACAACTAACCGACTAACCTTCGATTGTTTGATCATGTTGTTTCGCAATGCAAACGGTTTTTACAAAAAGAAAGAATAATCCCATAAATAATTATAAAATTTCTTGTCGGCCAATGGAACTTGATAGGGAAAAATAATTTAATTTCATTCAATGAATAGAAAACAATAGTTTAAATGTCATCCGGTACATTAGTTTAGATCATAAACTATTGGCAAAATGCTTGCTTCCATCCAAAAGGAAAAAGATAAATTTTTTTTTTGTAGTACAAGGAAGAAGAGAATTTACTTGATAGCTTTTTCTGTAGTTGAAAACTGATAGATTAATACAAACATCAAGTACAGAAACTATGAAAAAGATGTTTGGATTAACATTGGCAGATAAGATCCTCCCCATTTTACCAAGAACACTAGAGCACACCTTGGTTCTGAGAAATTAACTAAAGCTGTATGGCAAAATCCTACATAGGAACATTAGAACCAGTGAATTAGCAATAATGCTGAAACGCAGAAGAAAAATTGCAGAACAAAACAGACCTTTTTGATATTTATACACAAACAAAAGAAACCCATCTCTGGTTCTTCAATCCCTTTCCCTGATCTCTGCTGAAAAGGAAGACATTTAAAAAAGCATAATATGAACTTCAGAAACAATGATACATTCAGGTGTCAATTGAATTACCCTACTGAAATGGGTATAGCAGAGATGGAGATGGAGATGTTGATGTTGACATCAAGACCATAAACCTGGAGTTTGCAACCCATCGAATCCAACCTGGTTTGAAGATTTCTTGGCACTCAGATATTCCATTTGATCAACCAAGTCCTCTACATTTTCACCCCAATTGACCAGGTGGACACCCAATTCTTCTACTTCCTCATCAATTTCAGATGGATTGTTTCCTAAACCAACTTCGTTTTCTCCTTCAGCAATCAGATCCTCATTCAGCAACTCCTCCCATGCTAAATCAGTAGCACCAGTACCCAAATCCTGATTCGTATAACAGGGATTGGCATCAACCTTCTCGCTCTTAACTCTGCTCGACCCAGAAAAGAGTCTCTCCATATCTGATTCAACAGTGAAAGCTTCTTCCTGGGCACAAAACAGAGTCTCTCTGGTTTTTCCATTCTGTAAATTTTCTGTGCTCTGACTGGGAGGTAATCTTCGTTTCTTTCCAATTCCACCGCTTTGAAGCTCTCTGCGCTGCTCGTTTAATTGAATAAGCTGTTGAACAAAAGCTGGGTTCTTGAGAGCTCTACACAGGAAACCCATCATCTGTTGCTGCTTCTTCTCTGTACCTTGCAATCGTTCCTCGATTGTAACGAGTTTATTTCTGGAGGATTGTTGCTGTTGCCTTAGCTTCACAATTTCCAGCATGAGCAGGTGACGATCTCTCTTCAATCTGTCTCGTTCTGCTTCAAGTCCATACTTACCCAATTCAACACAAGCTCCTAACCCTCCTTGCTGATGTTGGATGTTTTGAGAAACATGTCTTCTCCTCTTGATTGTCTTCAACAAATGCTTCTGTCCTCCAAGAAACCCTTCACTGGCGAATTCCCATCTATCCGGATCAACTTTCCTGAAACCCTGCAGAGAAAGGAAGAATTCAAAATCCCCATTAAAAAAGAATAGGGAAATTCAAGCAAGGAACGAAGAAAAATACTACTTACATAAGTGTTGAGCTGACGAATGAAGCTGGAGAAATTACTGTGTTTGAAGTATTTGGGGAGAAGAGTACTGGAAAACATGTGGGAATCCCAAACAACGAAGCTGTTTCGAGCTCTGCTCCAAGATACAATGGAATCAGTGGAAGGATCTTCCACCATTTCGTAGGTTTTGGTTAGGAAAGGAGGAGGTCCGCTGTCATGTAAACCTTCCATTGGTTGTGCTGGAGAAGGGAAAGAACCACCACCACCACCGCCGCCGCCGCCGCCGCCGACGATGAAAACCTCCTCTTCTTCTTCTTCAAGCTTTATCCGTTCCATCTGGGTAAGGAAGAAGATCGATTAGGTGAGAATGGTTTTGGTCACAGTGAATTTAAATGAATATAGCGGTCAGAAAAACACTTGTTGGAAAGACAAGGAGGAGAGAGAGAGAGAGTGTGCGTGTTTATGTACAGATGGAACAGAAGCTTCTGGACACTTGGGACTGGACAAGAGGGGTGAGATATTTTGGAGTTCTTTTTTTTTTTTTGAGAAAAGGAGACTTTATATTAATAGAAATAAATAAAATACAAACAATAATACAGGATTAGGTTCTAAAGAACCTACGACCCTGTCGCTCTTCTACAACATATTGAGAGAGCTGAGCAGGCAAAGAGAGAGGATCCAACAAAATTTCTTGGTCCGACGTTGCCAATCCGGCTAAAAAATCCGCGCACCTATTAGTCTCCCTAACACCATGCACCAAAATATACTCCTGAAACAAGGATCTCAAGTGAAGAATATCCTCAATAATGTGTAGTATCCCCCAATGTGGGCGGTAAGTACCCAGTAAAGTCCTAATTGCCACTTCAGAATCTGAATGCACCAAAACCTTATTGCAGCCGTATTGTTGCGCAAATTGCAAGCCACACCGAATTGCAAGCATCTCAGCATGAAAAACACCCACATTAGCACAACCACCAGAACAAGCAAAAATAACATCACCTCTACAATTTCGAGCCATAGCACCATACCCTCCAATATGTCCCCGGAGAGAACCATCACAGTTGATCAGGATCCAACCCCATGGCGGCGGTAACCAATAATGAACAGAACTCTTAACCTGAGCAAAAGAAACCGAAATACCCCAACTAGAGAAGAATTGTCTTTGCCACTTGGACTTGCTTCGTGACACTTGTACATTGGTTTTGTCTTCTATGTAAAGTAGGATGATGGTCCCACTTTACCGGATTGTCCCATTATTCCATGAGGATCTACACTTTCTAGAAAGTTCTCGACACGAGCAGGAAAACCCACGTGCCACGTGGCAAATTTCGAGCGTCATTTGTACTCTGATCGGTAATTCGGATTTCGAATTCGCCTCCGGAATCCGGATATGGTTTTAGAGATGATAAAAAGTCTCTCACGTGTTTTTTTTTTGGGTGTGGAAGAGATGATTTATTAGAGAGATGGGAGAAGCCTTTTAGGGATTGTACAATGTAACGAATCTAGGAGGAGAAGCCATGGTGAACATGATGGGACTGAGAAGAAAAGATAATATTCCTATGTTAATGCTGCTTGGTTGGCGATTGAATCCGCTAGAAAATTCACTTCTCGATGAAAATGGGACAAGCAAATACCTATGAAAGTAGCCATCTTATCCCATATAGTATGTGAAACACCTTCTAAGGTATTTCGGTGGATTTTGTGAGCATATAAATTAAGGCTTGATTGTCACTCTCTATATGCACAAGTGAAAATGTTAGATTATGGCACCACTAAAGAGCTTTTTTGATGGCTAGAGCTTCGAAAACTATAGCGTCCTGATAACCGAATGAGAATATGAGACGACCTTGTGTAGTTGTGTGTCTCTAGTTACTCCTTCAAAACTTGAGAGATGTTTCTCTGCAAAGGCTGATTCATCAACATTCATCTTTATAAAAGGATGCTTTGGTGGTATCCAATGTATATGCTGAATTATCTCATGTCTCAGTTTTGTAGGCTGTACACTTTCATTGATTAGCATTCTCCAAGATCTAACTATGGTAGATGCTGTTAGTGACGGCATGGGGAGTGTTGGATTATCAATCAGTGAAGTGTGTAAGTGCCACAGTTGTCAGAAGATGATGATAATTCTCAAACTTAGTTCCTTGTTGATGTCTAAATGAGTGTACTGTTGTAGGACTGCCCTCAGATGAGTCTGGAGATTAACTGTCCGGTTCATGGTTGGAAGAGTTAACTCACTCTAGACTTTATAGGTGAACTGACAATGCATAAAAATATGTTCCACAAAACCTTCCTGTTGACCACAGAACAAATATATAATGGATATACTGCAATGTCTACTTATAAGAAGGTCTGCAGTAGGTAGCTTTTGAAGCAACACTTTCCATGCAAAATGTATTACTCTTGGTAGCAAAGGTAATTTTCACAACATTTTCCAGTGTGGATTGATAGCTTGTTTAGTACCTGGTTCGGCATTGACTCTTGCAGCTCATATGCATATTTGACTGTAAAGGCTCCTAATGCAACATATTATTCGATCTTCAGTTGGTTGGGAAGGAAGTGGAATGTTAATAATAATTTGTGCCATCTCTAGGGACCACCATTTCTTTACCAGTGATCTATCCCATTTTCGAGGGACAAGATGAATGAAATCGGACACCATTGTTGGAGCTAAAGCCACATAAGGGAAGCTTCTTTTACCCAACCTTACATTTGGGATCCAATCTATCCCGGGATTAATTGTATGTTTGTATCTTGCTTGTTTAAACATTCCTTCTAGTATTAAGGGTCTTACCTGAAGCAGAGATTTCCACCCCCATGAGGCAATAGATCCTGTAGTAACTTTAAGGAAACTTGAATTGGGGAAATATTTTTCTTTCATTATCTGAGTCTAAAGAGAAGAGGTTGTACCAATTCCCATGCCTTCCGAGATGGAAGGGCTATGTTTAGTTTGTGCAAATTCTTGGTGTTTAACCCTCCTTGAAGCTTTGGTGAACATATAGTGGCCCACTCCACGGTATGTCCTTTTTGTTTTGGTCATGATGACTTGAAGAAAGATCTCGATGCCTGTTCCATTATGTCAATCATTGATGGGGAGAGTTTAAGGCATAACATGTAATAACTGGGCAATGCTGTGAAGGTAGATTGGATCAACGTTGACCGACCCACCTCAGAAAGGAGTTGTGAGTGCCAACTTTGTAGCCTATTATTCACTCTTTGTAGTAGGGTAGCGCAATGCTTTTTCTTGAGTTTTCCTTTAATAGTATTCCAAGGTACACATCCAATTATGAAGTGGGTGTGATGTGAAAAGTTGTAGACAACTCTCTCTTAATTGAAGCAGGAGTGCTAGGACTATAGTGAGCTTACGTCTTGGTTAGATTGAGCTATTGTCCTGAATGCAGGCAATATTTCTTTATAATAGTGTTACACTGTGCAACTTCATGCTTGATTACTTGTTCAAATAGGATCAAGTCATCTGCAAAGGCTACATGCGAGAGTTGCTGACCACCTCTGGATAACTGTATTACATTTAGTCTTCTGGATCGTAGGGCTATTTCAAGATGCAATGTGAGTACTTTGACACACAACATGAAAATATATGATAATAAAGGACTCCTTGACGTAATCCTCGAGTAGGCTTGAAGAACGGGAGCGGTGAGCCATTTAGCAATATTGAATACTGTGGTGTTGTGATACAAAACATTATCCATTGAATCCATCTTGGTGGAAAGCCATATGCAGAAAGAGCTTGGGCAACAAATGACCATTCAATATGATCGTGAGTTTTATTCATGTCTAACTTTACTGCCATCGATCCCTTCTTCCGCTTCTTTTGCATATGAATTTTGTGGATAAGCTCATGGGCAATAATAACATTATCCTCTATGTGCCTACCTTTGACGAATCCATTTTTTTTGGAAAGCCACTAGATGTGGGAGGACTAGCTTCAAGAGGTTTACCAAAAGTTTGGAGATAATCTTATAAGACATATTGCAAAGACTAATAGGCCGAAATCACCAACTAAGTTTGGTGTATTTATTTTAGGTACTAGAGTCATGTAGGAGTTGTTCAACTACGTAGTGTAAGTACCTTGTTGATAAAATGCATCTACCATGTCCTGCACATCCTGTTTGACTTCATTCCATGACTTTTGATAAAAGATTCTCGAGAACCCATCCGGTCCTGATGCTTTCAGTCCATTTGCATCGAAGACTGCTTGTTGTACTTCTTGCTCTGTGAAGGGTGAACTAACTAGGTTTTGCATTCTTATTTGAGTCGATCTTTGATGACTAGAAAATAGTCTTCGAGTTGCGTTGGAGCAGCGGAAGAATAAATGCCTTTGAAATGTTGTATGAAGGCCGAGGCAACATGTTGGTGATTTGTCAAATGTAGCCCGTTATGAGAAATATATTTGATTTGATTCCTTGCCTTTTGTCTGATGGTTGAAAGATGAAAAAGAATCTAGTATGGTCGATCTACAATTTTCAACCAATTTATTCTAGACTTCTGGTACCACTTGTCACTGATCTGATTCATAACCTTCTTAAGAAGTGCTAGAAGTTTGCTTTCCTCTTCATACCACTCAGCAGGTCTATTTTCAATTGGTACCTGTGCATGGATGGATAAGACTTCCCAAGTTTGTTTTTCTATGGTTTCCAACTTTTAAATATAATTAGGATTCCAATGAGATAAGGTGTGTTTCAGGGACTGCAGCTTTTATGCTAATAAAAAAGAGGGTGAGCCCCTTATGAATTGATCCCAAGCTGCATTAACCACATGGAAAAAAATGTATCTTCGGATACCCAAAAGCACTCAAACCGGAAAGGCTTTTTGCTGATTTTAGTAGGTGGTTCTATGTTTAGTAGGAGTGCTACATGATCCGAGTGAGCTACCTTGATATGCATCACTTGTGACGACGGGAATAGCAGAAGCCAATCATTATCACACATGACTTGATCTGATATGCTTTCTACTCTTGCAGAATTTTGTTGTTGTTAGACCATGTAAACATAGGACCACACGTTCAAATAGGGAGCAAGCTATGATCATTGATGAAGGACTGAAATGGATGTACTTCCAATAATATAGGTAAATGACATCCTCCCTTTCGGTCACCAGTAGAGAGATAAACATTCCAATCACCCCCTATCACCCATGGTTGATTAATAAAGGAGCCCAACTGAGATAGTGTAGTCCACTGTTGTTTCTAAAAATGAGAGACTGATTGCACCAATCAACAAGAATTTCATTCTTTTTACCAACTTGATGTTGAAAAATCCATGATCGAGAAATTTATTTCGGACAATTGAACCTTCTCAAATTGTTTCTTTTTAAGAACCAAAAAAATTTGTGCCAAAATAACAGATGTCAGGAAGAACAAAAGGCCTTGGACATGTAATAGGTCTTGAAGTACTATTTCTGCTTCAAATCCACCAAGATTGGGATTGAACTCAAGTAAACAAAAGTTTGCATCCAACTTGATATTTGAATGGAAAAGATTGCATGGATACACCACTTTGATGATCACACTATGTCCACCAATAGCTGGTCATCCCTAAACAACAAGTTTTCTCCAGATTTCCCAAGGGGAGGGGAGGAAAACACACTAGAAAACCCCCAGTATTTACAAATACTATTGGGATTCAGACGACTCGACTTGACTTCACTTAAAAACAAAATATTGGGTCGATGTTATAAGCTGAGAGATTTGAGCCCAGTTCTTGTCGCAGGTTGACCTAGGCCCTAACAGTTGAGGTACAAAGCCAAGTACAGAAAGCTTAGAACCAGCTCTAGTTCACGCTTAAGTGACATAATTGTCGCTGGGTTCAAAACTTCAGCCCTAAACTGCTTGATCATATATTCCTTATACAGAGTAACTACTTTCAAAAGACCCTTCCAAATAAGAGGAAGAGCAATGCATGGTGATTGGGTACTCTCTGCGTTTCTTTTTGAGATAGCTAAAGCTACCAAAGGGTTTTGTGTGAAAGGGCAATCCATTGTCGATGACCAATCTGCTTGCATGTGGGACACACAATAGAGGACATATTCTCACATCCAACTTGGACTGTAATTGGAATCAGGGAGGTCAAGCTTCACCATTGGCAGATCCTTGTCTAGGGGGATCATCAGAAGGACAAATTTTGGAAAACAATAAGTACAAAATTTCCTTGTAAAAGAACATCCAGTCAAGATCCATGATTTGAACCCATATGGTACCTACTTTGAACACAACAACCTTAGTAGGAATTGAGATATCCCAAGGTTGCATAGACTTAGATGCCCTCGATAAGTCCAAGGTTGTGAAAACAGTAAGCGCTGCATATCTCAAGCCGTATTGAATTATAGGATGAACCAATCATGTGAGCCCTCTACAAGTGATAATCTACGACAATGACTCCTTCAAGTAGCTAGACCTTTTTAGCTATATGTGGAAGCTCAGTGATATTGAAAGGATTTCCATCCAGGACCCATCCAACTACAGTATACTTGAGTGAAATTTTTAGTGATTCTAGCTTGCTTGCTGAAATGGAGATAGTCTTAAGCTTACGAATAGGAAAGTTCAGCTTCTTTGAGAAGTTTGAGGTTAGCGTGTCAGTGTTTGAGACCACAGGGCGAGAAGAAGAGGCGGTGGAGACAGAGGGATACATAGCCATAGGTTTGGACTGTACTGCTAAGATATAAAGGGATAAGAAGGCTCCAACACTAGCAAAGTCCCGTAACCTTGCATCTGTAACGAACAGTTGAGAGTGACCATCTATATAGGTGAAAACAAGATGACTCGAGTAAGTAAGGGGAGAAGAAAGATCCCAACAATCGCAAGAAAATGACAAAGAAACACAAGGTTGGATTTTGTAGAACGAGAGACAGATAGCACATGAAAATTTACAACATTAAGCTTGAGGAGTGCAATGTATACCCCTATAAGCATAGATAGGGTGGGATAGGATGACTCGAGCAGTAAGCTTGATGAGTCGCTTGCATGTGATAGTAGTGACACTAAGTACCTACCCTTAGGTGGTGAATTCCCATGAAGGAGCTTGAAAATAAATTACCATGAAAAACTAAATAAATGTATTAGGCGTGCTAAGGATGATTTTTCATCCTTTCCCTAATTGTCTCTCATTTGAATTCTTTTCATATTATTTGCTTCTCTCATTTGAATTCTTTCCATTCATCGTTCCTACAATTCGAATTCTTTCCATACCATCTCATCCCTCCATTTCATCAGTATCCTAATTTGGCTTTGGCTTGATTGGTTTCTCTATTAAATCTTTTCCAGACATTGTATTTTTATACAAATATTTTCATGTATTATATTGCTATACAAACATTTCTATATATTATATTTTCATACAAACATTTTCTTATATTGTATTTCCATGTTTTATATCTTTCTTTTATTGTTCATATTTATCTACCAGCATGAGATGTATGTTGCCTATATATTTAAGGTTCTCTCATATGAAATCATTCAACCATTTTTCCCATTGAGGTTGTTTCTTAATAAAAGAAAATAAGTTGGCAGTAATACATAAACTAGGAACAATAACACTGAAAGAAGGCAGTATCACTAGGAAAAGTCACGTAGAGGTGGACCGAAGGAACGCCACTTGGTTTGATGCGAAAGGAGAAAAACCACATGAACTAGCTCAACGAAATACCAGAGCCCATGATGGATTCATACAGTTTATTCGAAATCTAAGAGTGAGAACCATCTGGATCGTGGACCTGGAAAAGAGGAACCTGAGAGTAGCGTAGAGGAAGATGAACCCTAGAGCTCACTGCTTTTCTCTCCAGCACCTTTGAACGGTTACTCATTTACTAACAAGATTGTAATTAAAAGTCTCTCACGTGTCACTGAATGCCTTCCATTCAATTCCTCTCTGGGTAAAAGTAAAAGTTGTCTTTCGTTCAACTTGGTATCCAGATCTCAATGAGCGCCACGTGTTCCTTATCTATTTATTACTCTTGAATTATTCATTATTTGGCTTGGTTGATGAACTAAAGTGATTTGTCCAGTTTCAATAGATCATGATTCAAGGGTTGGAAATAGATTGAGAACACGTTGCCCTCATTGAGAGCTTGTTGCGATGGCCATCACTTAAGTGCTGCAAAGGATTTGAATCCCTTCGGTGCAACACCTCATAAGTTTAAATTTGATTGTTTAACATATAAGGAGAATTTCAGAGATATCCGAAGGTAATTGACAAGGAAAAGTATAAATATCACTAAACTATTTCAAATTGGCAATGATCTTCCAAAATCTCTCTCATATTTATACAATAATATATTCAATTATCAAATTTGTTAAGTCATAGTTAGATAATTTTATGATTCTTATATTGTCTTTAATTTCTTATTACTTTAGGGCCTGTTTGGTTACATGAATCCAAGAATTATACCCGTTTGGTTGTAAAAATCTCTAGATTCATGAAATCTAAAGATTCACCTTTTTACACTAAAAACGTGAATCTGTAGATTTATGGGTAACAGGTGAAATTCAGAGATTTCAAAAAAGCTATACATTTGCACATTCACAAAAATCACGTCGATCAAAAATTTTTTTAGGATGAATCCACAGATTTTATTCCACAACCAAACATTTCATTTTATAAATTATGACTCCATAGATTTGAAATCTCTAGATATTTGAAATCTCTAGACTCATGTAACCAAACAGGCCCTTAGAATGTTGTCCCATGCAAAATGGTTTCTCAAATTTCATCTTCTTTCTTCCTTTATAACTATTTTTTTTCTTTTTTCTTTCCTCTTTCTTATTTTTATATTATAAGATTTAGAATAAAATAGTTGAGGATATTTTCGTTATTGAATGATTTTCAATTTGGTATAATTTGAAATGTCTAACTTTTTTTTTGCCCAATTTTTTTGAGTGTCCCTAAAGTTGTTTTAATATATAGACTTTTTAAAAGACTAAATGAAGCACACATAATCTACCAATTGTTGGCGATATATCTCCATGTCGGATGGGGACGACACGACACCCCTGGTTGACATGAGATTGACCAAATGTCGACGATATATATCCCTAACCTTTAATTTTCTGACCTTTTGTTGAATTTTGGCAATTTTTCACTCTATTTTTTGCCTGTGTTACGTTTGCGACAAAATGTGGAGCTGAGCCATACTCAACGAGATCACTCTACATACTTGCCTACATTGCTGTACTTCTGTAGTAGCATTGCATCTCGTAATTGTACAATAAATTGTAGACTTTAGTACTTTTCTTTACTAGTTGTGTACTTGTGTTCTCTTTACATATTTACTTTAGTGAGTTTTGCAGACTTCTAGTTTTGCCCATGTATAACCGGACATGTGTTGATCAGGAACATTGGTTTAAGTGACGTTTTAGGGCACAATAACGCTCTCAGTGTGTTTATTGGCTTCAAATTAGATTACACACCAAAATTTATACTAAAATAACTTTAAATACTTCTTGAAACAATGGGTCGATTTTTTACAGGTACATTGCTAAATGTTGATAAAATGTCGCTATGTCGATGGTGTCAACAGCCACCAACACCTTACATTTGAGCCTCTCTCTCCGCTCTCCGTCTTACTCTAGCTGAGGCTCTCCGCCTCTCTCTTTCTCTTTTCGCCTGTCTTTGCCTGAGGTTATTTTGCCTCTCGCCGCATCTCTCCGTCTCTTTCCGCCTCTCTCCACCTCTGTCTCTTCCTCCATCTCTCTGTCTATTTCCGCCGCTCTCCACCTCTGTCTCCTCCACTTGCCGTTTCTTGTGTACCTTCCTCATCTCTTTTCTCTCTGTTTCACAGTTAGAAGCTTCCGGTTAAAAAAAAAAGAAAGAAGGTGGTTGATGCGAGCTTTGGTCGCGTTTTCTGCGGTTCTGATGTTTTTAGGCCAAATTAATTTTGGTCGTCTACTGCTGCTAGTGGTATCCTTGTTTGCAGCTTCGACAATGACACTTCAGAACCGAGATCTAGCGCTCTTTGCTACAACAACTGAGTTTACGCCTTTGTGGCGTTTTCTGTCTCCGCCCTTGAGGCGTGTTCTCTGTTCACCCTTGAGGGTTTTGTATCTCCGCCCTTGTGGCGTGTTTGTGTCTGTGTTGATGTCCACCTTTGTGGTGTGTCTCTGCAGGCATTGGTGGTATAGGTTTATTATATCTATTGTGTTTTATTGGCTCTGTAGTTGTTACAACCAGTATTCTAAGGGTTTATTGGACTCGACCCATCCTTTAGATTTTGTTTTTCTTCTTATGTTTAGTGTTTGTGTTTGTATTTTCTTTCAAGGTTATGAATGAAATGTTGATCTTTTGGTAAAAAAAAGAAGAGTGACACTTTGAACTTTGGGTACATGTAAACTGAACCTTCTTTGAAATATGGTAATGACACGTCATCTATTATCTCAAGTCTAAAATACCCTTTTTCGATATCCTAATATCCATATCTTGTACCTCTTCAATATTTGAATGACACGCATGAGCATGCATGATTAATCCATTCCTTGACTTCTTTTGATCTTTTCGCTTTCTTATTTGGATGTTGATGTTGAATAAAGTTGATCATAAAGTCGGTGGTCTTTCACCTTCAACACTTGATGATGATGTCTCCTAGTATTAGTACAGGATCTAGCTATCACCATCGATGCCTAAATTTACACTAGATTGATTTTGTTTGTTTGATCGTTTGATGTCTAAATCCTATTAGTATAGAATATCGTCGATATCAATTTGGGTCTTTACTTGCAAAGGCAGAAAATTATTTTCTTTACATCTTTTCATCACATCATTTCATCACATTTGAGAGAAGAGTTATTATTTTTTATTCACCTTACCAATATTAAATAGACCTCTTTTTGAATATGTGGTGGAAGAATATGAAAAAAACACAGTCCAACAACTACATATATTAACGCTATTCCCTCCCAAAGGACACCTTTAAACATTACTCCTCAACAAAAGGCATACCTCTACAAAGGCAACATCCATCAAAAGAGTGTTCTGACAAACATTATCCTGCAAAGCCAACCCAACAACCTTTCAAAACATATTAGATTACACTAAGCCATACTTCGTGTTACAAATGAGATGCACACGTGTGGACACAACATGTATAGGGTCGGCATATCACTTGGCTAGTCACCTGGCTGGCTAGTCAGGACATTCTCCAGTTGAGTAAAACCAATAAGGAATGCTGCATTCACGCTAAGGCAAAAAAGAACATAACATGAGTGGAAACTTCTAATCGGGGATTCATCCCAATAACTGCTGGATAAGCAAGTATACAGGACTTTGTCAGCTCCAAGAAAGGTAAAATACACATTATTTAATAAGGTCTCAATCCTTAGGTAATGACACAAACTTTTTCTGGATAATCTCTGAGCAGAACTTGCTTGGAATCCTAATTTGATCATCGACTGATTTAGCCATCGGAGGTGGTTGTCCGGCATCCTAACCGGCCCGCGTCTAACTTCTTTTGCAAGATTTGTTCTTCTTTCGATTGGGACGTCGATCGGATATCAATCTTCCCGTCAGGACGTTGGTTTGATATGAAACGCAACACTTCGTATTACAAAAATTGATTTACATTTTACCTAATATCGGGTCGAATATTTATCCTTTTTGGGACTAGAAAGAACCAACTGATTTGCTCCCTTGTAAGAAACATGTATAATTCCAAGTAAAAACACTTCGTCTGAGTTCAAATTTACTCACATTTATATCCAATATAAAAACACTTCGTCTGAGTTCAAATTTACTCACATTTATATCCAATATGCTTCCATTGGGTTTTTCCACGGTAAAAGGTTGATTATGAACTAAATATATAAACGGCGGTTAAATTAGCAAAGGGCCACTTGGAATTCAAAATTGCAACCTTAAGACTTAAGAGTAGGTTTAATTGGAAAATGCCAATTCTTCTTAGTATTCCGTTATATATTTAAATAATTCCCAAAAAAAAAAAAAAAAAAAAAATCACCTCTCGTTCTCCTCTAATATTTCAAAATGTTTAAATTATGGTTTGTTTTTACTCTTTTAATTGATTAAAGTGACTTCTTAAGGCATTCCTAAATAATAATTGAAAGCATCGATAAGTAAATGGTTTATGTGAAATTAAGTGTACTTGAAATCCCATTATTCCTAAAGGACACTCCATAAATACGGTTAGACATAACTGTGACAGTACTCACTGAAGTGAAAGCTTCCTCTACTAAAAGTAATGGTAACAAATCCATTAAGATTCTATAAGCAAACTGAAAACAAACAATGATCTCTTTCTCGATGAAAAGTATGTATAATTCCCACAAAACGAGAAAAAAAGAAAATCTCTCTTTACTCAAATTTTCTTTTCGTAACTTAAGAGTCTGTTTGGTTACATGAGTCTAGAGATTTCAAATATATAGATTTCAAATCTATGGAGTCATAATTTTTTAAATTAAATGTTTGGTTGTGGAATGAAATTTGTGGATCATCCTACAAAACTATTTGATCGACGTGATTTTTGTGGATTCACCTTTTTCGAAATCTCTGGATTTCACCCCTTACCCATAAATCTACAGGTTCACGTTTTTAGTGTAAAAAGGTGAATCTCTAGATTTCATGAATCTGGAGATTTTTACAATCAAACGGGTATAATTCTCAGATTCATGAATCCAGATATTTGAAATCTCTGGATTCAAGAAACCAAACAGGCCCTAAAAGAATAGAACGGATATTGAATTTATGGGTGTCAATCAGTTGGGTCTCATGCAATGATAATACAATATAAATCTAATGATTAGGTCCAATACAATGATATTACAATCTAAATCCAATCCAATAATCAAGTCAATTCTAAAAGGGTAATTTTCATCTGGAACCCCTGAGGTTTGGTCCATATCATTTTTAGTCCAGTTTAAGTTTTCTTTTATATATGGCTCCCCTGTGGTTTTAAAAAATAATTAAATAAAGACACTTACCAAAAATAGTTAGTTTAATAAATTTTATGACAAAAATACCCTTGTGCCCTTTGGACTTCTTTTTAATATTTTTAATTTTAATTTATTAAAATAGATACTATCCAAAATAAATAAATAAAAAGCTTTATCAGACTAATTCCCTCACAAAAACAATGGAGTTTGAAAACAAAAAACAGTTGCAAAAGAACATTGCTCTACAACTTCACAACTGGAAGAAGAAGACATATGGTCTGCTTTAAATCCATCATGTGTCTCTTCAATACAAGTTTTCATCTTGCATACTTAGAATACAGATTTTGTTATAAAATTGAAGCTAAAACCCTCATGATTCTCATTTAGTGTGGATGATGTAATCACTGATTTTCCTTTTAAGATCTAATAATAAGATGAGTTTATCAGATTTTTGGTCGATCGATATTCAAATTCTTTGATCTTTGGCATCGGAAAATCTGTAAAAATGGTTTCAGAATGACCGAGATCAAGTGCACATTTACAATTTAGTGTTAAAGCGAGAATCCGAACAAAGATTCCATAATTTCCATTTCTTGAGCTCAGAAATCAGAAACTTTGGTTCTAAGTCGAGAGACCAACTCTCCGAAATTCTAACCATGATACATCATACATTCCATTATGGAGTAGATTTGCTGTAAAAACTAAAGACATCTGGAATTGACTCTTTTATCACTAAGTGACTTTGGTTTCTTCATGGATTCATGGCCAATAGGTCATTAATGGAATCGTGTTCCCACTCTTGATTTTCTTTCCACGAACGCTTTGCCATCCTAACAAGTAAGAATCCTGCAACTACTGGGATCTCCGTTTTGGTGAACAAAAAAAGATCTGTCAAACCAAATGGATGGGATAGAATAGAAACACACAAGAGAGTTTTAGTCGGATTTGAGGATTAACAAAAGGGATGGTAAGACCTCAACCTCTTGGAGGACGGAGGGCTGATTTGAGGAACTGTTAAACCATCATCATTCATTCTCTTGTTAGGTTTGACACTGAGACTGTTGGCATGATTCGACATCTTGTTGTAAGCGTTCTGCACATCGAAGTTGTTGTAGTTTAGAGCAGGTGAGGCTTGAGGAACTTGAGGACCCAGATCCCAAAATCATCAAAGAGAAACTCAGGTTGCTTTTAAGACTGGCTTCCAGAAATGGCGGTGTGAAATCAATCTGACAGGATTCCTTTTTTTTTTTTTTTTTGGTAGAAAATTTGCCATTATTCCCCATTGTTACAAAAATGAAAGGGAACAAAAGTTTGAAGGCAGACCATTTGTCTTCCTTCGGTTGTGAAGTCGCAGAGCAATTATTCTTTATTTTTTAACTGTGAGGAATTAGTTTAGTAAAGCTTTTTATTTATTATTTTTTTAATAGATAAGAAATCCAAAGACACACAGGGTATTTTTATCACAAAATTTATTAAACCAACTATTTTTGTTAAGTATGTCATTATTTCATCATTTCTTAAAACCACAGGGGAGCCATATGCAAAAGAAAACTTAAACTGGACTAAAAGTGACATAGACCAAACCTCAGGAGGTCCAGATGAAAATTACCCATTCTAAAATTGGATACAGATCCAAATGGGGAACAATAAACATGCCATCACATGCATTTTCAAATGTAACTTTGTAACTATATAAAGAGAAGTTACAAATTAGTTTGATTTCCTTAAATATCGCAGTTGACAATGCCCAAAATAAAATTACCAACATTTAAAGTCCACAAAAAAGATAAATCAATCACTTTGATTCAAAATAATGTGGGACTAATCTTTCAAAAATAATTACAAAATAAAGTTCATAAATAATGTGAAGAAAAAAGCAGAAATTAACCATGCACTCTAACGTGTAACTGTATTATTAATATGGTATTTTCACAATATTATTTGCATGGTGAAAAGATAAAAAAAAGAAACACATTAGGTCCAATACCATGGGTTAACAAAATAGCTAAAACCCATGTGGTGATTTTTCAAACGCATAACATTTTAGAATACAGGCTATACAACATCAATGATTTTATTAGTCTTGGTTTTTTTTTTTTTTTTGCCGGGGGAGGGGTGGGGAGAATTAATCTTGTTTGATGTCGATAATGCAAGAGGTGAAAATACTGGTAGTCGATGTTGTAGAGTTATTCATACATCTCTCTTAACTAATATATGGATTACTAAGTCCATCTCTCTAGCAAAGTAATAGAAACTACCTTGTTTAATAGTGATCAATTATACTGTAATTGTTCAGATCTCTTTGAGATTCTTTTCCTGATGATAAAATGGAGTGCATGTAAAATGACTTAGACACCTCAGTTCCCACTCTAATTTTTTTTTTGATCTGAGGTTCATCTGGGCTAGCTTACGCGCACTTCGACTACATCCTTAGGAGAATTTTTATATAATTAATATAGCAGGGCTTCGCCCCTAGCCCCAAGAGGATTCAAATTCTGACCTCCTATGTGGAAGCGTTGGTCTTTTCTTCGACCTCCTAAAGAAAATGATTTTCTCCAAAATAGGAGGGATCGTGATCTGAGGTTTGGATCAATGAGTTCAGATCTTTTCTGTCCAAGTATGTTGTCTGTCTATTCGCTTAGGCCGATGGACAGATGATATGTAGCCTCTGTGGCCGGTCCATGATGTGAGAGTTGAAGCATAGACAGACGGACAGGTTGGGGACATGTGATCTGAATCCCTTTCTTCACATTTCTTTCCAACCCCGATGGATGGCTTAATTGGCAAAAGACCAACTCTTCCACATAGGAGCAGTGGCGGAGCCATGTAGGGACCGGAGGGGGCCATCCCCCCCCCCCCCCCCGATTTTTTGAAATTTTAAAAGTACCTATATATTTTCCTAATTTTTCTCACTTTACGTGTGAAATACCACTATTTGGCCCCCCTCCAAAAATTAAAAATAAAAATTTAAGATATAGATGAAGGGTACAAATGTCATTCGTAATCATAATCAAATGATTATCATTAAACCCTTAGTTTTAAGGAATAAAGGGTTAAATTCTAATTAAAAACTAACTCACGATCTATGAATTTCTACCTATATTCTCTCTCATATTTTCATTTCTATTTATTCTCTAATGAATTTCCTCTTTTATTCCTATTTCTTCTCTCTTTTTTTCTCACACGATCTCACAAAATATTGGAGTAGTTAGCAGACATTGGAATTTTTACAGTTATCAGTATTCACTCTCTCTTTCTCAAATTATTCATCTCTCTCTCACATTCACCACGATTTTTCTAATATTCATTTAATAAAGTATAATTTTATTTATTTAGTTGTTCTTTCTTTCTCCTAAAATTTGATTCTATTAATAGCAATTTAAATCTGGTTAGAGTTCAGCCATAGATTTTATCAGATCTAATCATAATCATTAATTTTTTTTTAATCCTTAAACTTTTTTCTAAATTTCATTCCTATTAATGGAAATTCAAATCTCGCTTAACATTTCAGCTTAATTTACCTAAATTTTAAAGTAGGCCCCACATGTTAAAATATAATACAATTTTATGAGATGGGACCCACGATGGGTCCCGCATTGGCCCAGGTATATTCGGCCCCCCCAATATTCAATCCTGGCTCCGCCCTTGCATAGGAGGTCAGAGTTCGAATCCCCTCGGGGCCAAGGGCAAAGCCTCGCCTATATTAATTATATAAAAGCTCCTTTGAGGATGCAGTCGTGGTGCGCGCAAACTGACCCGGATGAACCTTGGATAAATATACCTCTTCAATCTACTAATAACGCGTAAGCTTATTATGCCCAAGCGTAAGCATTTATATTCCATTTCTGGATTTTTTTTTGCTTATTTACATGGATGTTGAATGAAGTTGATCATAGACTAGTCGGTGGACTTCACCTTCAACTCCTGAGAGTTATGTCTCCTGGTAGAACTACAATATCTAGCTATCACCATCGACACCTAAATCAATATTAAATTGATTTTTTTAATTTATTAATGTATTGTTTTTATAAGAGTTGATTTTAGTTGACAGAATATGATTTTGATGCATAAATCGTGTTAGTATAGAGTTGTATAATATTAAGTTTAGAGGATTGAGTTTTTCTTATATCTTTTACCATGTATTTAAGAGAAAAGTTCATCCCTAATCTATCTTGTCAATAGTTAGAAATAGGTTTTCCTTTTTAAATATGTTATGGTAAGGTGTAAGGAAAACATAGTCCTTTATTCTTGCAAGTAGAGAATCTAGACTTATTGATAACAATATGTATGGGTACAATGTCGATGCCCAAATTTATGGTCAAGACATAAGTTATAATGACACCTAATTATTTAAATCGAGAAGAATTTTTTCAAATCAATTTCTTTTTCTTGAAAAAAATACAATTATCTCTAAATTCAAATCATATACAACAACAACAACAACAACAACAACAAGCCTTGTCCCAACTAAATGGGGTCGGCTACATGGATTCTTGCCCTCCAATCAGTTCTGTTCGAGGCCATGCTAGATACAAGGCCTAAGTTATACATATCACTTCTCACCACTTCTCCTAAGGTTATCTTAGGTCTACCTCTAGCTCTTCTAGTTCTTTCAATATGGATTATATCACTTCTCCGAACAGGAGCATTTATAGGTCTCCGTTGAACGTGGCCGTGCCACCTCAAATGACTTTCTCTAAGTTTATCACTTATGGGAGCAACTCCCAGACCAACTCTAATATGATCTTTTCTTTTCTTATCTTATCCATCCTAGTTTTGCCACTCATCCATCTTAGCATCCTCATTTCTGCTACACTGAGTTTATCTATATGATTTTTTTTAATAGCCCAACACTCTGCACCGTACATCATAGCTGGTCGAACAACGGTCCTATAAAATTTTCCTTTAAGCTTTAATGGAATACGCCGATCACATAAGACCCCGGACGCACCTCTCCACTTCATCCACCCTATTTTAATTCTTTGGGAAACCTCATCCTCTGAACACCTCTTTTACTTATGATTGAACCTAGGTAACTAAAACAATCACTCTGAGGAATCTCTTTATCGTCAAGTATCACCATTTCATCATCTGCCCGATCATGACTAAAGTTACAAACTAGATACTCTGTCTTCGATCTACTAAGTTTAAAGCCTTTTGATTCCAAAGCTACTCTCCATGATTCTAATTTGGTATTAATCCCCACTTGGGTCTCATCAATCAACACAATATCATCCGCAAAAAGCATACACTAGGGGACCTCATCTTGAATGTCTTTGGTTAATTCATCCATTACCAGTGCAAATAGATATGGGCTTAAAGTTAATCCTTGATGTAGCCCAATTGTTATTGGGAATTCATTACTTTGTCCACCCACTATTCTAACACTAGTCACCGAACCATCATACATATCCTTAACTATATATACATATTTACTTGCAACACTTCTTTTCTCTAGTACTTGCCAAATTAATGCTCTAGGGACTCTATCATAAGCTTTTTCTAGGTCAATAAATACCATACGAAGGTTTTTCCTACATTCTCTATACCTTTCCATAAGTCTCCTAATTAAGTAAATAGCCTCCCTTGTAGATCTTCCCAGCATAAACCCAAATTGGTTATCTGTAATTGTAGTTAAGTGTCTCAAACGAGTTTCAATTATTCTCTCCCATAATTTCATCGTATGGCTTATCAATTTAATGCCTTTATAGTTATTACAACTTTGAATATCTCCTTTATTTTTGTAAATTGGAACCACAACACTTCTCCTCCAATCATCTGGCATTTTCCCTATGCTCATAATCTTATTAAACAACTTAGTCAACCAAACTAGTCAATGGGTTCCTAAGCTCTTTCATACTTCAATTGGGATTTCATCAGGACCTTGTGTCTTGTCGAGTTTCATCTTCCTTAAAGCTTCTTTTACTTTGGACATCGAAATTCTACGTATATAAGTTCGGGCACTGGTGCCTTGGTTAAAAGTGTAATTGTCCGAAACATAAGTGCTTGAAGAATGTTCATTTAATAAACTAAAGAAATAGGTTTCCCATATTTTCTTAATATCCTCCTCACAAACTAATACTTTACCATCTCTATTTTTAATACATCTAACATGGTCATCTACTCTTCCTATCTCTCATCTTAGCTATCTTATAAATAGATTTTTCTCTTTCCTTTGTGCCCAACTTATTGTATAACTCTTCATACTTCCTTTCCCTTGCTTTTCCCACAATTTTCTTAGCTTCATTTCTATCTAACCTATACCTTTGAAGATCCTTAACATCCTTAGTTCTTTGCCATGTTTTAAAACTAGCTTTTTTATTCCTAATGGCAGCTTGAACTCACTATCCCACCACCACGTCTCTCTATAAGAATAGATCTTTCCTTTTGATTCACCTAGAACATCTTTAGCCACCTTCTTAATACACATAGCCATCTCATTCCACATTGCATTGGTATCTCCTTTAAAATCCCATTTTCCTTGTTTGACTACTTCATTAACGAATGATTTAGAGTACTCTCCTTTCAAATTCCACCATCTTATTCTGGGATAGTTTACCTTAGACCTTTTATGTGTTTTTGGGACTAAGCACATATCTAAGACCACAAGTCTATGTTGTGTAGTTTAGCTTTCCCCCGGTATCACCTTGCAATCCTTGCACAACAATCTATCAGTCCTTCTAGTTAGGAAGAAATCTATTTGGCTTCTATGCTGTCCACTTTTGAAAGTAATTAAATGTTTATCTCTCTTTTTGAAGTAAGTATTTATAATAGATAGATCAAAAGCAGTAGCAAAATCCAAAATTGAAATCCCCTCCTCATTCCTTTCTCCAAAACCATATCCTCCATGAACACTCTCATATCTTCTTTGATCTTTTCCAATATGTCCATTTAAATCACCTCCTATGATAATATTTTCTCCTTGACGAATTCCTTGCATTAATCCACCCATATTTTCCCAAAATTCTAGCTTTAGACTTTTATCTAGTACTACTTGAGGTGCATATGCACAAATTATATTTACGAACTCTTTCTCCATTACAAGCTTGTTAGCAATAATCCTATCACCCAATCTTTTAACATCCACCACATCATTTTTTAAATCTTTATCCACTATTATACCCACTCCATTTTTATTTGTTTTATCCCCAGTATACCAAAGTTTAAAGTCATCCAACTCTTTGGCTTTTTACCTCTCCATCTAGTCTCTTGAATGCAAGCTACATTAATCCTTCTTCTCCTCATAACATCTATCAATTCTAAGCTCTTACCAGTTAGAGATCCTATGTTCCAAAATGCCAATCTAATCCTACGCTTATGGACTAGCTTCTTTACCCGCACCCGTCCACGACGCGAGAACCTTGCTTACTTATCACCGCATCTGGTGATAAGTACTATTACGTAAAATACAAACTAAGGTTTTGGTACAATTTTTTATTGAATGGAAAGTATCATGACTTATCTCCATATCTCCAACAAGTATATTTTTTTGTGTGAAATTAATATGGTTTAACTACCATGATTTAGCTTTTTCATAGGAGTGGAAATCTCATCATACACCACTCAAGTTGTGAAATAGCTAAATGCAATGTCACACAAGGTGTTGACCATAGTCAGTAAATACACGTATTATAGTTGGCGTATTAATATGCGTATCCAAATATATAATTGAGAAAAAGAACTTTTTCCATATATTAAGCATACACTTGTTGCCGTACCTGACTTCGAGACTTGCCATATCGATTTACTTATTAACTGCTGTTTTAATTGGCATATTCATTGACATACTAATTAGCTTTATCTTTATTTAAAAATAAAAATTAGAAGGTTCACAAAAAATCTCTAATCCTTATATGTGTTCACAAGACTTCATGTTTTTTCATTCACAAATGAAAGATCATAACTTTCTCATCGTCAACCGTCACTTTTATTGGTTAATTCAATTCAATTCATCAGTAAGTTATTTTGTTCATTTTTCATAAGATGTCCTAAGTTGAAAAATAACAAGGAGTTGAAAAAGAGATGCAAAACGAGATTTTCTTCTAACTTTCTGATACTGTAAATTCATTTCTAATGTTGAGGATGGTTTAAGAGTGACGGTGACATAATCAAAATGTAGTGCACTCAATTTAGAACCTTTGATCATAGACCTTATTGATTGATGGTAATGAGCAACAAATAAATTGTCGTATGAGAATATGCAAAAGTCAAGAAAATTATCTAGAACATTGCAACAAAAATTCATCAAAATACAAGAATAATTTTTTTTGTGTTGAAGATTTTTGTTTATGGAGGCATGAAAAATATGAATTTAATTACAAAAATGAGTTTGCTCTTGATTCTACATATACTAAACTCCCTCTCCTCTTCGTATTTATTTAGATCAATCGTATTAAAATAAGTATTGAACACGTAAAGTACAATTGCCGTACATTGCTTATTAAAACAAGTATGTCTCTAAAGTTTGAAATGTTTATATTTTTCTTTTTACCAATCGTCTCAAGTGTTCCTAAAGTTGTTTTTAATGTATACAATTTTTTTTACAGGATTAATTGGGGTACATGTAAGTTGACCCTTCTGTTAAATATGTTAATGACACATCATCTGTTGTAACAAGTCTACAATATCCTTGTTCGATTTCTTAATATCCGTATCTTATACCTCTTCAATATATTAGTGACACGCATGAGC
The DNA here is from genome assembly GCF_041222555.1 of Hakea prostrata. Classification (NCBI taxonomy): domain Eukaryota; kingdom Viridiplantae; phylum Streptophyta; class Magnoliopsida; order Proteales; family Proteaceae; genus Hakea; species Hakea prostrata. Next base: position 64,406,002 of record NC_142606.1, on the reverse strand, counting down.
ATGTATGATGTATCCATTTCTTGATTCTTTTGATCTTTTTGCTCTTTTATTTGGACGTTGATGTTGAATGAAGTTGATCATAAGTTGGTTGGTGGCCTTTCACCTTCAAGGCTTGATAGTGATAGTTTCTTAGTATTAGTACAACATTTAGCTATTACCATCGTTGCTTAAGTATATACTAAATTGATTTTATTTGTTTGTTTATTTATTTATATTTATTTTTTATATAAAAACTTACAGAAAAAAATTTCAAATTTTTATGAATTTTTTTCAAGTTTATCATTTTTACCTAATTGAAACTTGAGTTTTTTTAGATTTTTTTTTCTTGAAACTAAATATTTGACTTTTTCTTTTTTTTTTGAAGCTGATGTTCATCAGGATCAGCTTGTGCACATCTTGAGTACTTCCTCAGAGGGGAAGACGCTGTCCTACAAGGATCGAACCAATGACCTCTCTACTGAGAAGTATGGATCTTTATCACTCAATCCTGTATTAACCCTTCTTTAAAATAAACTGAACATCCTTTGAAATATGTAATGACACGTCATTGCAAGACTTTTTTCAATGGATTATATTAATGACACGCATGCGCATGTATGACAAATCCATTTCTTGACATCTTTTGATCTTTTTGCTTTTTTATTTGGATGAGAAAGTCAGGTGCTCTTTCACCAACAACGCTTGATGTTGATGTCTCCTAGTATTATTACAGGATCTAGCCATCACCAATATCCATACCTAAATCTACACTAAATTGATTTATTTTGTTTGTTTGTTTATTTATTTATTTGTAAGAATTGAATTTGTTTGTTTGTTCGTTTGATGTGTAAATCGTACTAGTATATAATATATTCTACATCAACTTGGGTCTTTACTTGCAAAGGCAGAAAATAATTTTTGTCACATGTTTTCCTCACATTTGAGGGAAGAGTTACTATTTCTGATTTACCTTGTCAGTATTTGTTAGAAAATGGTAGTTGAATAGAGAAAGAGAGAAGAAGAGAGACACGGTGAAGAATGAGAGATAGAGAGACGTGAGCGAAGAGAGAGAGAGAGAGAGTGCGTGTAAGGGAGAGAGAGAGTATATTTTTCACATTAATTTTACAAGAAGTTAGTACAAGACTTTATATAGAAAGAGAGTCATTCTTCTTAGTGTTCTAGGATTATAGTGGTTGTGGTGGTTATAGGATTCTTGAGTTACAGTGTGAGTTTACATAAAATATTGACAGTGTTTTGCATCTATTAGTATCAAACTCTTCTTTGGGTTGACTAGAGTCTGTGAGTACCAATTGTAGAATTCTTCTTGAATATAGTAACAGTGTTTGATAAGCTGTAGAACTTCTAATAGCAGTGAAACTCTCGGAAGTCTTGAATGGAGTAACTGTTGTTTGATTAGTTGTGGGACTTCTAATAGCGATGGAACTCTTGGAAGTAATCCTAGCCGCATAAGCTTGAGATGAAGTGGCGGCTAGGGTATCCTAATACGCCCTCGCAAACTCAAGGGAGGTGAAGTGACCTTGAGGTTGGCTAGCAATGTACTGAAACATGGAGTAGATAGCGGCTTGGTGAAGATGTTGCTAGTTGATCCTTAGTAAATAAGAAACAAACATGAAGAGAGGATAATTCATTTATCATGGTAACTCTGATACACTTTTTATCTTAATTTATGTAGATGATATCATTGTTACTGGCAGTTCTAAAGTGTTACTATCAAAATTTATGACTGCTATCTCCTCTGTCTTTGCTATCAAAGATCTTGGTCCCTTACATTATTTTCGGAATGTCTGTATCTTTATTCCTTAATGGTCTTCACCTTTGTTAACAACAATATATTACTGACCTTCTTCACAGGGCCAACATGAGTGATTGCAAGCCTGTTACCAATCCTCTTTCTCCCTCTACCCAATTGAGCAAATTTTTGGGGGAGCTAATGGCTGATTCTACATTATATAGAAGTATTGTGGGGGCCTTACAGTATGCTACTATGACTCGTCCTGACATACAGTTTGTAGTCAACAAAGTCTGTTAGTTTATGCAAAATCCAACTCTTGATCATTGGTCTACTGTTAACATGACTATGTGGTACACTAAAGGGTACACTCTCATAGAATAGTCATCAATAAATCCTCTAACATGACTTTAACAACCTTTTTCGATGCTAATTGGGTTGGATGCCCTAATGATCGATCGTAAGTCTACCAGTGGTTATGCTATTTTCCTGGGGCCCAACATCGTCTTCTAGAGTTCTCAAAAAGAATCCACTATTGCTCGCTCTAGTACAGAGTTCGAATATCGAGCTATTGCTAATGTTGCTGCTGAACTCACCTAGCTACAATCTCGACTTCATGAACTTCATATATTCCTAAGTGCTACTCGTATACTCTAGTATGATAATATTGATGCCACCTATCTCACTACAAATCCTGTCTTTCATGCTTATACCAAACATGTGGAGAATGACTTCCATTTTCTTTGTGATAAAGTTGCAAAATGAGATCTTCATCTTCGCTTCTTATATACAAAGGATCAACTAGCTGACATCTTCACCAAGCCGCTATCTACTCCACATTTCAGCACCTTGCTGGCCAACCTCAAGGTCACTTCCCCTTCCTTGAGTTTGTGGGGGCGTATTGGGGATACCCTAGCCGCCACTTCTTCTCAAGCTTATGCGGCTAGGATTACTTCCAAGAGTTCCACTGCTATTAGAAGTCCCACAACTGATCAAACACCAGTTATTACATCCAAGGCTTCCAAGAGTTTATATTTGTTACCTATATTTAGATGTTTGTATTCATATATTACCTTGAGTTAGACTAACTGTTACCATATTATGTTTGTAGGAAAAATTCAATCTCCTTGATGGTTGTAGGAGATGGGTGGAAATTAAGCTAAATAAGAGATGGAAGGATTTTAAGCATGAGCTAAAGGTAAATGTGTTCAACAAATACGGAACACATGAGGAGAGGTTAGCCCATCTAAATAAGCGTGTTTTATTAGAACAATGGAATATACTCCTCAAGAGATGGAGCCAAGAGGCTAGTCAGGTATGATGCCTAGAATTTAGCTTATCTTGTGACAAAACAGTAAATTATGTTAACAATTATTTTTCTAATATAACTCTGTGTGTTTGAAAATATTTTAGGCTGTGTTGGCCCGCAATATTTATAATAGGAAAAACTTGAAATCATTACATAACACAGGAAAGACTTCTTTTGCTGCAATTCGAGAGGAGAAGGTATATGATGTTATTTGAAAGTATAAATGTTGCTTATGGAAGTTCAAATGTTATAATATTTTATTATTTCTTAATTGTTTCCGTCAGGAGCACCCAGATAAAGAACCACCCACTCATATGGAAATGTTCAAGATTACAAGTGATCCTACAGACCAGGTTGCTAACGTGATCATTGTAAGTTATAAAATCATAAATGAGGTACTTGTTATAAATAATATTGATTGTGGATATCCATCATCCCCCAATAGACAATACTTCCAATTGAAGATCTCAACCACCTCAGCATACAATCTTGGTGATTCACATTCCCATCTTAATTGAAGATTACAGTGATCTCAACACACAATGTTGGCAGTCAATATTTCCATTCCATGCACCTTCTATCTTGGGCGACAATCTATCTTTCCATATCAAGAATATCTTATTGTGTGCAAGAATCATATATTGTATTTTCATATCAGAGTAGATGCTCATTCTACTATAAATATGTAATGCACTCTACTGGAATGAATGACTTCTGATTGATCTTGTTCTAGTTTTCTTCTTTATCTCTGATATATTCTCTTTATTTTATAACACGTTATCAGCATGATTCCGCTCGAAATAATTATGAACAACTCCGCTCAAAGTATTGTGTTTTGAGAAAAAAGACAGCAGACTATGTACCTCCTTGCGCGTTTCTATAAACAATGAGTTTACCTTCTCCATCTTGAAATGTTAGTGCATCATTATAAAAAGGTATGTGTTTTATTGAATCTAAGAATCAAACAAATAATAAGATATTATATTTTCTTAACAATTGTGATTTGTCATTAACAATTGATTTTATTTATTGTATATAGTGGTTGCTAGCTTTGAACCACAAATATTATTAAATGCACCTGAAGTTGTAAGATTTGAAACTGTAAATGAATACAGTTCTACAGATGCACATGAAGTTGCAAGATTTGAAACTGTAAATGAGTACAGTTCTGCAGATGCACTTGAAGTTGCAAGATTTGAAACTGTAAATGAATACAGTTCTGCAGATGCACATGAAGTTGCAAGATTTGAAACTACAAGATTTGAAACTGAAAATAAATACAGTTTTGTAATTTTTGAAATTAATTCTCTATTGAAATTATAAGGAGAAAATATTATTCATGAAAATATGCCAGCAAATTTTTAAGTTTCAGATTTGTCATTAACAATTGATTTTATTTATTGTATATAGTGGTTGCTAGCTTTGCACCACAAATATTATTCAATGCACCTGAAGTTGCAAGATTTGAAACTGTAAATGAATACAGTTCTACAGATGCACATGAAGTTGCAAGATTTGACACTGTAAATGAGTACAGTTCTGCAGATGCACTTGAAGTTGCAAGATTTGAAACTGTAAATGAATATAGTTCTGCAGATGCACATGAAGTTGCAAGATTTGAAACTACAAGATTTGAAACTGTAAATAAATACAGTTTTATAATTTTTGAAATTAATTCTCTATTGAAATTATAAAGAGAAAATATTATTCATGAAAATATGCCAGCAAATTTTTAAGTTTCAGATTTGTTGTTACAATAACAATATTGTAAAAGGAGTTTTAAGAAATACTCTGAATGATATCATGCCTATTTGTGGCTGAGTAAAATAATTGACTATTAATGAAAAGTCATGAAGCTCGTCCTATTGGTTATGTTCCATTCCCTGAAGTGAATGCAGCAATTCATGATATGCTTGAAAGAAGGCAAAATTAAAATTATGGTCATGACTGTGAAAGAGGATGAGGCAAAAGACGGAAAAATTACCGTCATTATTATGGAAATAAATAAGAGAATAATAAGGATTCTCAATATAACAATTCAAAAAGTGAAGATAATATTTGTTACCGATGTGGTATAAAACCTATTAGACATGTATCTGTCATACTCCACAATATTTAATTAAGCTTTGTCAAGCCTTAATTAAAGAAATAAAAATAATGTGAAGATAAATTGGATTTTCCAAAATCATGATAGTTGAGCAATTTTTGCCTATAAAATGAATGATTTTGATGGCCTCACAAATACTACACATCTAGATGCTACAAACTTCTTTGAAGATAATAGTTGAAGATTTGATTATGTTAGTCGAGTTCAAATAAAAATAAAATTGATATTATGTTACTTTGTAATTCTTTTACCTTAAAATCTCATCTCATATGTTAGTTTATCTTAAATTTAACATTTTTCCTTTCTAATTTATTTTTATTGATTTCTATATATCTTTTTATGTATTTTGTTTCATTTTGATAAAGAATGTGAATATTCTCTTATATGCTGTGACGCATATTATACTGAGAGAAAAATATACATATTTATCTTATTTGATGATGCGGAAGCCACTGTTCATATAAAAATAGGTAGTACAATATTGATTGGAAGCTCTGGAAGAGCTAATCTATTATTATCTAGAAGATAAAATTGACTATGAATAATTCATTAAAGAAACTTATTAAGTTTCGAAGCTATTTGCCAAAATGATTATCAGATTGAGACTACAAATAATGGTAAAAGTGAATATCTATACAAAGGTATTAGATATTTTATCTTAATTTGTACTACATGAATATTGCATGATTGAAACACATGTTTGGGTAAATCAAATAAACATTGATTCCAATAATTTTATTATTTGGCATGACCAGTTGGACCATCCCGGATCAAGTATGATGCGAAAAATTATTGAAAATTCAATTGTCATCCATTGAAGAACTAGAAGATTCTTCAATTAAATGAATTTTCTTGTGTTGCTTGTTCTCAAGAGAAATTTATTATTGGATATTAACAGCTAAAGTTGAGATTGAACATTCTACGTTTTTTAAACGTATACAGGGTGAAATATATGGGCCCATTCACCCATCATGTGGACCATTCAGATAATATATGATTTTAGTAGATGCATCTATAAAGTGGTCACATGTATGTTCATTATAAACTCGCAATTTGGTGTTTGCAATATTGTTTGCTCAAATAATGAGATTAAGAACATAATTTATTGATTATAAGATAAAGACAATTTGTCTTGATAATACTGGTGAATTTACATCTCAGGCTTTATGATTATTGTATAACAACTGAGATTACAGTTGAATAGCCTGTTGTTTATGTTTATATCCAAAATGGTTTAGCAAAATCATTTATTAAATGTCTCCAATTAATAGCTAAACCATTGGTTATGAGAACAAAGCATCATTTATACGTATCAGGCCAAAAGGTTGTCATAAATTCTCCCTGTTACAATTGGCTTATGGTCAGAAGCAAAATATTTATCATCTTAAAATTTATTTGTATGTGCGGCTTATGTTCTAATTGCTCTACCACAGCGCACAAAGATGAGTTCCCAAATAAAGTTGGAAATACATGTTAAATATGAATTTTCTTATATAATGCAATATATTGCCAATGATAGGAGATTTATTTAATGAATTAGTTTTTTCAACATGAGGGGGAGAGAATAAATAGTTGGAAAAAGAGATTGATTGTATGCATTATCATTATCTCATTAGATCCTCGCACTGAGCACTGTGAACTTGTAGTTCGAAGGATAATGCAATAAATATTATGAATCAACTGCCAGATTTGCTGACCTACTAAGAGTTACTAAATCTTATATTCCAGCTATAAATGCTCCAATTAGAATTGATGTTCCAGCAGGACAATCTATCAGTGCAAATGAAATTAAACCACGTTTAAAACGTGGAAGCTCAATCGGTTCCAAGGATAAAATCCTAGAAAAAGAAAGGAGCAAATGATCAAGATGGTCATAAAATGGAGACAATTGATTATGAAAATCTTGAAGACATAACTTTCTATGAAACCCCAGAAGAGGTTCAGGTACCTGAAAATAATGAAGAGATCTCGATTAGTCATGTCATTGCAGGAAAAAGATGGAACTGAAAAGATAAAGTTGTCGGCAACATTTTTGCATATTATGTTATTGTTGAAATAATACAACAAGACGAGGATCTTGAACATAAATTTGTTGATGAATATAAATTAAGAAATGATTGGCCAAAATGTAGAGACGCAATTCAAGCAGAATTGAATTTGCTTGAAAATAAAAGTTTTTGGACCTGTAGTCCAACATCTGAAGGTATAAAGCCAGTGGGGTACAATTGAGTTTTCTGCGAAAAATGAAATGAGAAAAAGAATGAAATCGTGATATATAAAGCATGAATTATGGCACAAGAATTTTCGCAGATGCCTGGCATTGATTACATGAAAACATGTTCTCTTGTGGTGGATGCAATCACCTTCAGATATCTTATTAATCTGACAGTATATGAAAATTTTGACACGCGTCTAATGAATATTATTACAGCCTATTTATATGGCTCACTCGAGTGTGAAATTTACATGAAAATCCCTCAAGGTTTCAAAATGACAAGCATATAAAAATTCGTAGGAAGTTTGTTCAATAAGGTTTCAAAGATGATCAAGGCATATATAGTATAATCTCCTTAGTGGATATTTACTAAATGAAAAGTATAAAAATGATCCAATTTATTACCGTGCTTTTATTAAAGGATATGGATCTAATTTTAGTAAGTGTATATGATGATGATTTAAATATCATTGGAACTCCTGAAGAGCTTCCAAAAGCAGTATATTATTTGAAGAAAGAATTTGAAATGAAAGATCTTGGAGAGACAAAGTATTGATCATTTGACGAATAAAATATTCGTTCATCAATTAACTTCTATAGAGAAGGTTTTGAAGTGATTTTTAAATGGTTAAAATATATCCATTGAGTACCCCAATGGTTGTGAGATCGCTCAATATAAAGAAATATTCATTTCAACCCTAAGAAAACAATGGAGAATTTCTTGGTCCTGAAGTACCATATCTTAGTGCAATTGGGGTATTAATGTATCCTGCTGATAATACACAATCGGATGTAGCATTTTCTATAAGTATATTAGCAAGATTTATCTCTTCTCCAATATGAAGACACTGAAATTTATAAAAAATCTATTTCAGTATATTGGAGAAATTATTGACATGATATTATTTTATGAATGTGGATATCAACTTACTTGTTATGCAGATGCAATATTTTTATCTGATCTATATACAACTAGATCTCAAATAGGCTATTTATTCACAAGTGAATGTTAGATATTTTATATTTGGTTTAGATCAATGATACAACACATTCAGAAAGCATGCAATCTTCTACTAGAAGAAGGGGTTTGAACAATATTATATGAAGATTATGTTGCATGCATAGCTCAATTGAAGGGATGATACATTAAAGGAGATAGAACGATATATATTTCACCGAAATTCTTCTTCACTCATGATCTTCAACAAAATGGTGAAATCGATATTCATTGAATTCGTGCAATTGATAATTTGACAGACTTATTTACTAAGGCATTGCTTACTTCAAAGTTTGAGAAGTTGGTACATGATATTGGAATATGCGTATTCAAAGATACTCAATGATGTTATCATCAGGGGGAGTAAAATATGTGCTGCACTCTTTTTCCCTTAATCAAGGTTTTGTCCCACTGGGTTTTCCTGGTAAGGTTTTTAATGAGGCAGCTACTAATACGTATTAGTTAGATATGTATACTCTTTTTCCTTCACTAAGATTTTTTTCCCACAGGGTTTTTTCTTAGTAAGGTTTTAACAAGGTACATTATCTATTGATGGACATCCAAGGGGGAGTGTTATAAATAATATTGATTGTGGATATCCATCATCCCCCAATAGACAATACTTCCAATTGAAGATCTCAACCACCTCAGCATACAATCTTGGTGATTCACATTCCCATCTTAATTGAAGATTACAGTGATCTCAACACACAATGTTGGCAGTCAATATTTCCATTCCATGCACCTTCTATCTTGGGCGACAATCTATCTTTCCATATCAAGAATATCTTATTGTGTGCAAGAATCATATATTGTATTTTCATATCAGAGTAGATGCTCATTCTACTATAAATATGTAATGCACTCTACTGAATGAATGACTTCTGATTGATCTTGTTCTAGTTTTCTTCTTTATCTCTAATATATTCTCTTTATTTTATAACAGTACTATCATTGTATAGCTTCACTTAATATATATATCTTGTAATTGATTTTTTTGTTTCAAATGTAGGCCAATATGGAAAGAAAAAACTCAACAAATTGCCTAAAGAAATGCAAAGAGACCTTGCCGTGCAAGATGAAGTTTTTAGAGATTGTGTAGGTGAAGATGTCCATGGTCGAATACCAATGTGTGGAGTTGGAATAACTCCAATACAAGTACATGGAATAGTAAGAGAGCTTAACAAGTCATATGTTAAAGAGAATGCACAATTGGGGCTAACATACACACATTAGAGGCAACAACATTTGTGCAAGCTGAAGAGATAGCTAGTCAGGCTAAAAAGATATCTGCGCAGGGTGAAAAGATATCTTTGCTCGAGGCTAGCTACTCTTCGCTCAGGGCTGACATAGACTTCTTAATGCAAGGACGACGTACTTGACGTGAGTATGGTTCTTTTATTTTTCGTACTGAAAGACTTCATCTATGATTCTAGTCTGAATGCATGACTCCACTCAAGTTGTGGTGAATTTACATTGATCTCTTATTTTTTTGGTGCTCTTCGCTATGGTCACTCTCTTTACTTCCAACCTTCTATCTCAGTGCTATAGGTGTGGAGATATCCATCTACTGGAAAAAGAAATTACACTTACATGGATGCTGTCAAAGTCAACTTAGGCAAACTTTTCAACCCAGATTTAGAAACTTTTTTTTTTCTTCAGAAGAACTTGTTTGTTTTAATTTTAAAAATTCTTTAACTGCAGGGGGAAGAAGAGTGGCAATTTGTGGAACAATTCAATATTTGAATCTATTTGGGGTTGCCATAGGTTACAAAATTGCTACCTCAATAAGCATGATGTGAGTTACAATTAAACATAATTAGTTTTTATGTGTCACCTTACATGTTCTCAACCAACTGGTACATGATTGGATTTGGAACATAGAGGTTTTCCTTTCTCAAATCCCAGATTTTTATCAACTTTGGTGGCTGTCTATAGTTGTTGCTATCATGTCTTTCACCTACTCTTCAATCGGCCTTGGTCTTGGCATTACCAAAGTTGCTGGTGCTTAGCTACTACCCCTACCTATACACTTACTGCCATGCATGAATTAATGTGTATTCCTCCAGAGATTAATTACAAATGAAACTCAATTTTGCAGAGAATGGGAACTTCAGAGGGAGCTTAACTGGTGTTAGCATAAGCTGATATAACACCCATGAAAAAGATGTGGGGAAGTGTTCAAGCTCTTGGAGAATCAATTAGAACCAAACCTAGATTCATATCGTTTATTAAGGAACTCTCCAAATGAAAACATCACAGTTTAACTAAATTTCATACTTTGATCTCAAGATACACTAAAGGCTCCTCCAGCAGAACATAAAACCATGAGAAAAGCTGGTAGCTGCTTTTCCTAAACCAAACGACAGTGTTTGCAGCACCGCCTCTAAGGTAAAAGCCCACTTATAAAACAGTCCGACTTAGTTTCCACCGACTCTGTGATATTTTGCAAATGGGTTTCTTCATAAACCCGATAGATGCTTTCAGTTTGCGATGTCAATATTGACCCTTTTATTTATCAAACTTGGGAAGCTCTTCAAGGGAGGTGGCGATGCTGCGAATGGGTTTCAAGCAAAGTTCGAAATGTCGAGCCGTGTCGCCGTGTCGGTCCTTGGCGACACGGCGACATGGCCGACATTTCGCCAAAAGTCGGGCGACTTTTGGTAGGGGTTCGATGAAAAATCGAACCCCTGTTTCAATGGGTTTTTTTGGTCATTTTGACCTGAAATTTGATGTGTAGCCTATTTGAGGCCAATAAACACATTGGTAGTGTTATTTTGATCTAAAACATTACCTAAACTAATGTTCTTAATTTACCCATGTCCTACTATACGCAGACGAAAGCCCTGAAACTAAAAACCTAAAAACTCATAAAACCAAATCATATAAAGTCTACAATTCATTGTACAAATACTGTAATACATAAAGTCATCCAACCATATAAAATCTGAAACTCTCAGTACCAAGTACTGTGCCTAGGTGGATCGAACACCTTTGACTCGGGATCGTCTCCGATGATGCCCCCCAACAAATTCACATACTCATCCCATCTCATACGATATTGAAAATGGTCTAAGTAATCATTAACTGCAGTTCTATAGCGGTCATCTTCCGTTGCCATGAGAACTCCAATTTGAGGGAAGTGAGAATAGGGCCAAGGAACGTACTGCATGCCATCAGATGCCCTTGTTGGTACGAATGACTCTAATTGTGAAGGAGGAAGAGGGACACCATAGCTCCCATGATACGAAGAACTAGAGGGGACACATAGCTCCTATGATACGAAGAACTAGAGGGGTTACTAATTCCCATATCATACTGTCCATGTGAAGGAGGAAGAGGGACACCATAATTACCCGTAGGCCAAAAACTTGCTGTGGAGCCTACAGACTCATCCAAGCTCATGGACCCCATTGACGCAATCGCCGCATCCCAAGGATTAACATAGTCATGGCTAGCTCCCCTCTGATGGTGGCTCGGCCTCGTATCAGGATATTGACGACCACGCTGATAATCATAATCCTGAGTGGCATGATCAAAATGACTCTCCCCAGTGTATCTGGGTGGGGGCTGCTGTGTCTCTGGTAGTGAAACATGTATACGCTCTCCAATGCCTCCACCACCACCACCACCACCACTACCACTACCACCACCACCACCATCATCATCTCCACCAGTCTGACTAGGCGAGAGTGTGTCATCGGGATTGTCGTCCTGCGGCTCCTCCGTGCCTGGTGCCATCATCCAATCCTCATCAGCAGTGGTAGCTGCCTCTGCATGTGCCTGACCCTCTTCAGTGGCCATATACTCACCCACATTAACCCCTGCAGCTTGAGCTAGTTCTGGGTCAGGTCTCCCTCCAGGTTGGTCCAATACCGGCTCACCCCTGTCCAACATCCACTGAGTGAGGGGATCTTGGTCATCTTCGGCAACATCAAATATATCATCGAGATTGATGTATTGCCTTTCATTCTGAGCCTGCTCCCTGGCATATTGCAGCTTCAACCTCATATTATAGTGAATAAATACGAGGTCATTTAGACGCTGGCTTCCCAACCGGTTCCTACTCTAGGAGTGGATCATGCTGAATGTACTCCAATTCCTCTCACATCCAGAGGTAGAGCAAGTCTGAGACAAGATCCTGATTGCCAATCTTCGCAAGTTTGATGCACTATTGCCATAGAGATACCACCATTCAGCTGCATTATCACAAAACCATTAAGTTAGAAACTCAAAAGTCAAAAGACTCAAAACATTTATGCATCTAAGCCCTAAGGATCTAACTATATAAGTATCTAACCTGGATCCATGGTTTCTCTGCCCCGTACAACACCAGCTCCACTAAAAGACCCAAATGCATCTCTAAACAATTTGATCTGCAATAATACAATCATTAGTATTGATTGGTTATCTAAATTATTTAAACAATTAATACAACTCACTAATCGTTTGAAATTCCCAATGTCTCACCTCATTGTGGCAAAATGATTGGAGCATCTCATCTGGCTCCAACTTCGTTATCACCTGTAGCAGGGCATCCAATAGGTTTGTGTCCAACCCTAAATGTTGACTATATTGATACTTAGGGTTTAGAAAATATGCTGCATAATTAAAAAAGCTTAAAATTAGTACCAACTACCAAAGTACCAATACCTACAATGCTACAAGCCCACAAGTCTACAAGACTACAAGTCTACAACTACAAATCAACAACCCAGAATATTTACTTACCGGCCCTATGAAGAGGATGCATCAGATGAGCTGTCCATCGTGCATCGACAATATCTAAGAAAGCCCGATGTCCTCTAGGGTTTGCTGCCTTTATAGCATCCTTCATACGCTCAAGGGATGCATACAAGTGGGGCATAGTGGGTCCCCTCAAGGAAGAGTCCACCATACGCAAGACCTTTACTATAGGATCTATGGTCTGCAACACTACAGTAACACATCTCCAGAAATCATCAGATGATATTGTGTACTGTGCGGCGCGCCCATTGGTCGTGTTGAATTATCACAAACTCATTAAGTCAATAGACAATAAATATCATACAAGATAATCATAAACTCATAATATAAATATAATAATTTATAAGATGAAATAGTAGATAGTTATCTTACTTGGATCCAGCCCAATCAAACCACTCCTGCGATGCAAACATGGATCTGAGGCCCGACTTCTTATCTTGCATGCTGCTCAAGGCGACGAAATTTGTCGCAAATCTTGTCGGACCAGGTCGCACCAACTCACCTCCACATGATCTCCGCATCATTGCCAAAGCAACGTTATGATTGTAGATGAAGTTGGTTACCTGTCTTGCACTCTCAACAGTGTTGTGGACAATGCTGATTTTTCCAATGTCCTTCAGCATTAGGTCAATTGAATGTGCAGCACAAGGTGTCCACATAAGGTTATAATCAGGTGAAGCCATCAACACTTCACCGGCCTTCTTATAGTTGGAGCCATTGTCAGTAACAATTTGCACCACATTTTTCCTACCAACCTGGTCGATCACATCTTGCAGGAGACCCATGATATATCTGTGGTCTTTCATATGACCAGTAGCATCCACTGATTTCAAGAAGACAATTCTCCAATCACAGTATACCATGAAGTTGATGATGGACTTTCTCGTCGGGCCGGTCCATCCATCAGACATGATGGTGCATCCATAAGTATCCCAAAAGGGTTTCATACTATCAATATACTCCTGCAGCTCTTGCTTCTCCTCTTGAAGGAGGGTGGTCATCAACTCTGTAGGGTTGGGACCATTATATCTAGGGTTTGTCGCTGCAATAGTATCAATCATATTCCTATAGTATGGACCCTATGCTGTGTTTGCTGGGATGTGATTGTAATAAATCCACTTTGACATTGCTTTCTTTACCTTCTTTGCCATACCTTTCCATGCACCAGATATCTTGGGCTGCTTGGCCCCTTTTCTCTTGAATGTATCAGGATCCTGCTCCATGGTCGGGTCTGGACGGCGTGGATAATCAGATGGTTGCCGCGGTAGTGGCACTGAACGGTCTGAACCTGATGTATGAGGGGCCCGCTGACTCTGTGATCTGCCAAACATGCCAAATACACCACCCCTCCCCCCGAATCGAAGGTCTAGCCCCCGTAGGCCTAGATGGACCAGCTCCCGTAGCTCTAGCTCGGCCATATCCTCGCTCCCCCGATTGTGCAATCGTCTCGCTCTCTCGCCATGGCCCGCCGCATATCCCTCTCCTCATGATCTCTGTCCACATCAACAGGATCAACATCCCTATCATCATCTGAATCATCCACATATGATGACGGTCCCCGCACTGCATCATCTAGTGCTCTGTTGACTTTCCTCCGATCATCTTTCTTCTTCCCCTTTTGTTTTTGTAAATCCCCGAGTAACTTGATTACATCCGGATGGGCCTCTCGTGCATTTAGTCACATCCTTTGAACTCCCAATGATGTGACCCTTGAACCTACCGATGCCACCCGAGTATATTCTTTTGTGACAAAAATTACACTCGCTTTTATTTTTGTCTCCATCAATAGCCGTACAATATTGCCATGTCCGGGTCGGTCCTCCCTCCTATCGCTGATCTCTCGGGTTGTCCCCGACCCCGTCCCCCGACCATGTCCCTGTCCCTGTCCCCGTCCACCCTGGGAAGACCCAGTTCCCCTCTGACTCCCACCAGCAGACATGATGACTGTTGCATTCAAATAACATTAACAAATAACAACATCATTATAATTGTTTATACACATATAAACAATCATATATGAAATTATGAATATTGCATGTATGATATAATTATAAAAATATGCTGCCCATATCAAAACCGGCGATGAAGCCACATGGGCAACACAACCAACAGTTGAAAAATACTTATATAATTATTCCATAATTTTCAAAACATTTCCCCCCATTTTCCCCTATTTTTTGCATTTTTCATAATTATTGATATTTTTATTAATATCAGGATTTTTTTGAAAAATAAAATAACTTATTTTTGGGTCAAAAAATATTTCGACTCCGTGAGTCCATAGATCGGCTCACGGAGTTCCACATATGTTTTTTCTATCATCATACAACCACTGTATCACTTAAAAAGTAATCATACAAGATAATCAAAATATCATTTTTTACCCACAAAAATAAAAAAATAAAATACTCTGCGGGAAAAAATTCTGACTCCGTGAAATCGTAGATCGGCACATGGTATTCAACATATATTAATTTCAAAATCATCCAACATCATATAGCATGCATTTTGTGAAAAATTACTTGGATAAGAATGGTTACCTGTTTGACGAAAAAACTCTCAGATCTGTGCGAAACGGCTACTGATCGACAGAAACAACGTGATATCCGGCAACAAGGAAGCAGGATGTACCCGTAGATGTCAAAGATTGGACGAAAATATAGTGAAAAGTGCGAAAAATGAGAGAGAGAAGCTCTGGAGAAGAGAGAGAAGAGAGAGAAATTAAAAAAAATCAAACGAAATTCGGGAGAATTTCGCCCTTTTATCGCGAGAAGTCGGCGATTTATCGACCGACTTCTCGCAATGTCGGTGTCGCTAGGGGGTGTCGTGTCGCCTCCCAGCAACATGGCGACATATCGCCCTGTGTCGGCGATATGTCGCCGACATTTTGAACCGTGGTTTTAAGGTTCAGTTTAGCGGTATTCAAAGTTTCCAAAATGAGTTGGGATGAACAAGGAGTAAGATCATGTTATTTTGATGAATATGGCACTTGGCTAGGTGGTCAAGACTTCGCTTTGTGTGCTTTTGTGAGCTGTTTACCTAAATCAAATTCATCCCCTAGTTAATTGGTTATATTATTTTGTATGACATGTTAGAATGCATTTTTATACGCCCTGAGATCCAAACCTAAATGAATTGTTTGTAGTCTATCATTTATTTTTAATTTTCTATTTGAAAACCAAAGAGATTTATCGTTTTGGTGATATCTGTATCTGGTATTCCGAACAGAACTTGAAACATATGGACCCATATTATACTGGATAAACCTATTTTTCAATTGCTAAAACTGAATGGTTTGCTTCTTTCTCTTTTTATTCTTTTTCCTGTTGCTACAACTTTGATTTGATTTGCTTTATAATGAAAGGGATGTCTTTAGATAAGCTTTACTAGCTGTCTTCATTGCCCCGTGAAACTGTGAAACAACCTTTTATTGCTTGAAAGACCAGAGGATATCTTTTTTGCTTCACAGGTTGAGCAGTTGGAGCAAGAGGTAGCTGAACTGCGGCAAGCCCTTACAGATAAGCATGAACAAGAACGTGTGATGCTTCAGGTATTGATTGTTCATCTATCTGTTTTCCCTTCTATACAATGTTGGGTATTGCAAGGAATGCATTTCCTATGGTGTTTGTTCAGAAAACTTGTAGCTGGTCTGCTAATCTAGTTCCCTTACAAATGGGAATTATGCAGAATCAGTTGCACATGGCTAAAGCTAAAACTCTCTTCTGTTATAGTCTTATTGCCTGATTGGCTTTGGTGATGGGTTTGATTTTCGAAAGAACCTCTTAATGAAAATAGGGGGTAAGGTTGAGCACGTAGACCCTGCAGTGGCAGAATCCTGGTGCACCACCGGGTACATGCCTAATTTGCTTTGGATATAATTGTAGAACTTGCTGTAACGTTTCCCCATCCTTCTTTTTCTGTTGTTATATTACCTGTCCATTTCCCAGCTTTGAGAACTCCAAGAAAAAAAATGTGAAAGATGCTTGAATGGGTTGTACTGCAAATTTATTATCTTTTACATTTTAGAAGTTTAGCAACTGTGAAATTATCTTTTCCCCTCTGAAGTAGTTTCATCCTGTTCTAACCACATCATTTGCTATTTTTGTGTGTTAATCTATTATTTGTTAAATTTTGACAAGGTCCTAATGCGGGTGGAGCAAGAACAAAAAGTGACTGAAGATGCTTGTAGATTTGCAGAGCAAGATGCAGCTTCTCAAAAATGTGCTGCCAACATCCTTCAGGTTCCTTCTTAATGCACTGGTGGATTTTGAATGATTTTAGGTGTTCCCCATGTGAGTTTTCCAGAACAGATGGACAAATGGAACTTATGCCAATCTTCACAGATTTTGAAGATGATAGTTGATAACTCTATGAAATAGAGTTAAGATTGTTAACTTTATACTTGAGATGGCTTGATTTAGGAGTATTTTGTCTTTGTTTTAGTGATAGTATTCATTAGATGTTGTCTTATTTAGTCTTAACATGTTGCATCTTGTTTAGTTCATTGTTGTCACTCTTACATGAATTTCTCTTCAGATTTGTGATGAATTTGATTATTTCTCTTTCTCTTGAAAAATGTAGGTAAAGAGCCATAATAGGAGAAGAAGTTGTCCTCTAACTTTGTGGTGAAGTTTGCTGCAGCATTGCTACAGCAACAGAACAGAATATTCTCAGATCCAATTCAAATGGAAATGACCAGAAAGGGCTAACTTAAGTGGACAATATTCTTGTAAATACATGATGGTTCTCAGCCTTGATCTCAGGAGGAATGTTCTAATCCTATGGCCAGGTTCTACCCTAATGTTTGAATACATTTATAGAGGAAAGAGAGACAAAAGAGGAGAAGGAGGTAAGGAGATAGCAACACACACGGCCAAGGAGAGGTGGAGAACGAATGCTGGAGCTCTTGTGGAAGCAAGGAGCTGCTGGAGTTGCTGATTTGCTGGAGAAGAAGGCTGAAGCTCGTGTGGAAGCATTGAAGCTTTAGTTTCTTCTTGTTTTTATAACTCTATCTTTCTACTTTCTAGTCTCATGACAACTATACTTGGTTTTATGTATTTGAATTCTGTTATGGGCTAAATCTTTGCTGTGTTAGGATGATAGTAATACCTAAACCTGAATTTTGAGATGTAACTAACCATGTGTTCTTTAGTTTTATTGCGATCCACTTTACTGTTAATGAATTCAGCATGTTATATTGACTTATTTCAGTTCTTGAATGATCTTTCTTGAATGAATGTTATGATTTCATTAATTGGAAAATTAATGGAGTTTAGGTGTTTGTTGAATTGTGTGATTTAGCATAATCTTTAGTTAGGTTGTGTTAATTAGTAGGTTGGGTAGGAATACCCAATTACCTCACATTACCATTGATTGGATTGGGTTTAAATTGCATTCTTATTTCATATTCTTCATAGGAATGTGCAGATATTGATTTAGGATGCTAGCTTATGTGTATTGAAAAATACCATATTGCCATTCATTCCAAGTTCTTGATTAATCTTGGGGTTGTAGTATTGCTTTAGTATTTGCATTATAAAATTCAGGGGAAGGGAAACTTGATTCCTAACACACTTTTCACTCACTAAGTTTCTTCTATTGCTCAATCTCCAATTTAGTTCGTTAGTTTAATTAACTGTCATTTGGTCATTTAGTTAGTCAATCACAAATCAGCCTTGTTAATCTCATTTAAATCAATTTTACTTTTACATTGAAAGTTAAGGATATAATTCTCTGTGGGATCGATACTTTACTTATCATTTATTACTTGATTGCGATATGTACACACGTGCGTAATATCTTGAGATACAAGCAACAAGTTTTTGGTGCCGTTGCCGGGGAATTTTGTCTTTGATAATTAGTGTAGAAGTAAGTTTTTGTTTTATCTATTGAAATTGAAATTTCTTTACTTTGATATTAGTTTTCTTTTATTTCCAGGTGCTTTTATCCTTGTATGAATCCACTGCATGATCAAGAGTTGATACCCTTTGATTTTGAAATCGAAAGGACATTTCGAGCTAGAAGAAGGGAGCAGCGAGGTTTAGCAGCAGGACAAACAATAGCTAAAGCAGTGAGATATAGGTTGAATAATAATGAGAATAATATGGCAGCTGAGGGTGATGATAGAGATATGGCCATCAGAGCATATGCTATCCCCATGTTACATGAGCTGAATCCAAGCATAGTACGGCCAGATATTCAAGCACTACATTTTGAACTTAAGCCGGTGATGTTCCAAATGCTTCAAACTGTGGGACAATTCAGTGGGCTGCCAACAGAAGATCCTCATCTCCATCTTAGACTCTTCATGGAAGTAAGTGATTCTTTCAAGATACCTGGAGCAATTGAAGAAGCTTTGAGATTGAAGCTATTCCCTTACTCATTGCGGGATAGGGCAAGAGCATGGCTGAACTTCTTACCTCCACAATCAGTAGCCACATGGAATGATTTAGTAGAGAAGTTCTTGATGAAGTACTTCTCTGCAACAAAGAATGCCAAGTTCAGAAATGACATCACTGGTTTTCAACAGTTGGATGGTGAATCTTTGTATGAGGCATGGGAAAGATTTAAGGAGCTCTTGCATAAATGTCCTCACCATGGTATTCCTCATTGGATTCAAATGGAGACTTTCTACTATGGTTTAAGTGGACAAACTCGATCCATAGTGGATGCATCAGCAAATGAGGCTATATTGGCTAAGTCTTACAATGAAGCTTATGAGATCTTGGAGAGAATGACCAACAACAACTACCAATGGCCAGCTGAGAGAGGTGCTGCAAATAAGAGAGTGGCAGGGATTTATGAGTTAGATGCAGTGATAGCTTGAATTGAATTGTGTTAAGGTGTCCTGGAAGAGGCTTCAATTCTAACATAGGAGGCTCTTCAATTGATGGCTTAAGGGATGGAGTTGCAAGCTCAGATAATACAAGAGGATCAAATCTATTCCCTCTTAATGTCTCAGCTGGTCTTGCATCTAACCAAGCCATGTAGCTACTTGCTTCATCACCTACTTGTGAAATTTCAGATGCCAATGAAAGCTCTAATTGATCTTTAATGCCCTTTGTCTCCACTTCTTCTAAAACCAGCTCTTCAATAATATCTACACTAGGGCATTGCTCTACCTCATCTGGAGATTTCATTGCCTGGAGAACATTGAAAGTAACTTGCTCTCCATTTACCCTCATAGTTAATTCTCCTTTATGCACATCAATCAAAGTCTTTCCAGTGGCCAAGAAGGGTCTTCCAAGAATGATGGGCACATCTCTATCAGCTTCAAAATCAAGAACAATGAAATCAGCAGGGAAGATAAACTTATCAACTCTTACCAAGACATCTTCAATTTTTCCTTCAAGATGAGCTAAGGATCTATCAGCCAGCTGAAGTGTTACTGTAGTTGGCCTTGCTTCTCCCACACCAAGCTTCTTGAAGATTAATATTGGCATAAGGTTAATGCTAGCTCCAAGGATAGTCAATCTATACACAGGATAAGGATCATTTGTATGTAATTTAGTAAAAATGCTCAGGCAGGGCTGCTTAGTGTCAAAATGTTGCAGCAGATCAAGTTTGGGCAGGTTTTTCCAATTTGTGAACGTGACAGCATTAAATTTTGCCCAACCCTAACCTGGACCACCATGCAAGAATTTGAGGGACTTGTCCATTTTAATAGTTATTCAACATGGACCTGTTGAGTTTGGGCTGTAGAAAGTTTTCTTCATCAGACCTAACACTGGTCCTGAACTGGGCAATGATCATAACAAGGAGAGGTATGCAAATTAAATATACGTAATATGTTCTTCTGTATTTCATGCGTGATTACTAATTTCTTGAATTTGAAGCTGTGTGTTGGTGATAATTGTGCTGCTCCTTTTATGTATGCAACATTCATTGATTATTGAGTCTTTCAGGGGAAATTGAGCAATGGAGAGGAGCCAAATGAGGGCAGCTCCAACGAGTCACTTCAGAGCCCAGTTGGGCCACAGGATACGAATGGCCAACAATAGCAAGAGAAGTAGAGAAAATTGAAGGATCAATTTAAGATTTGATTCGAGAGCTCCCCAAATGATCTTGATTCATTCATTCTATCCTATGATTTTATTAGGTGGGGTTTTCACTGCATGAGCTTTGTATAAAATACACATCGGCCAGTTTGAGTGTGAAATCTGTATCAATGTTAATCTAGAGAGCTAAGAACATCGAGTCTTCTTCATGTCTGTAATTTTTTAGCCAGAATCAATATAGTTTCGAGGCCATCAGCTTCTCTAGTTTTGTTAGGCATAATCAATATAGCGATGGGGCCATCATTAATTCTTGTGCATTTAGTAATATGTTGATGGAAAGAAACTAACTAGATGTTCTCTTTTTCAAGTACTTAGATTGATTATTGGAGTGCATCTGCATTCCGGCCACCATTTGTTTGAGGTGAAACCCAGGTTCACTCTCAGTTTTTTTCCAGTACGCATGTTTGCTCATTGAATGCATTATTATTTGTAAATGAATAATTATTAATATAATTAAGGAACTAAAAAGTCCAAAAGCAATTGAGAAGGATCTAATACAGGCTTGCACTTCGACTCAGCTTTGACGGAATACAATTCTTTCCAGCCCAAAATGAAAAAATTATATTTCTGTTGTCAAAACAAATTGTGTATCATTAATTAATGCGCCACGTCTCTTTGCTCAGGGTGAAAGGGATTCTTCAAATCCTAATCCTAAGACTCAGTTGTTTGTTTTTTCTTCATTAATTGAACAACATTGAAGCAAAATTTCAAGTTTAGTTAGCTCTTTCAAACCCCTTGTGTGAAAACATCGTTTCATGGACATGCAAATTTGGGAAAATAAAATGTCTACAGCCATTAGCCAATTGGGAAAAAATAGCAACCAACCTGACATCACACCATTCTTTGAACGTTTCATGCCAATAGAAAATTTATCTCAACAAATTTGAAATTATAGTCACATAGCACCAAAACCGCCTGTATTTTATTGCAACTTTTTCGTCAATTTTAGGAAGTTTCCTTTGATGATCATATATTAGATTTGAATTCTATTATCACTAATTAAAATTGAACCTGGAACCAAAACCGATTGACACTATATATTCTATATGTTCTAGGGAAAATCATTGGCTTGCTTAAAAGCATTGATTTGAATATAATTCTGGAACCAACTTGCTTCTCTCAATTATTCATTTGTGTATTATAAATACGCTATGGACTAAAACTTGGACAACAAATTTTTCAAAAAATTGGGCAGCATTTCCCCTAAAAATGACGACATTTGCAACCTGTGATGATCAATTAATTTTTTGCTCATCATAAGTCTTTACAATAATATATCAAAGATTAGGACAAGTGGAAGATTTTTAAGATTTGATGGAGGAGAGAGAAACTCTGGAGAAAGAAGCTTTGGAGAAAGATGGTGCGTATAGGTCTTCGGATAGGGCTGCTAATGGCTTCTCTCAGAAGATGGACGGTGGGAGATCTTACGCTGGGGTGGTAGGGACTTCCATTATGCCTGAGATTGATTCCCTCCCATCCCCTATGCAGGCTGGATCTTATCGGCGTATTGTTATTCCTCAATCTGAGTATGAGTTGCACCGTACTCAATTTCGTTTCTCCTTGATTGGGAGGGCAAACTTTCGTCAGACAACAATGGATGCTTTACGTGATCTAGCTTCTAAATCATGGAAACTGAAACAAGGAGTTTCTTTTCATTCCTTGGGAAAGGGTTTCGTGATTTTTCAATTTAGATGTGAGGAAGATTTGTTAGAAGTTTGGAGAAGAGGCGTCTGGAATATTGGCAATCAATTGATTCGATTCCAACGTTGGCGTCCGGATTTTAACATTCATGCTCCTCAACCGTCTGCCAA
Organism: Hakea prostrata; assembly: GCF_041222555.1. Classification (NCBI taxonomy): domain Eukaryota; kingdom Viridiplantae; phylum Streptophyta; class Magnoliopsida; order Proteales; family Proteaceae; genus Hakea; species Hakea prostrata. The sequence goes on along the minus strand of NC_142606.1, from coordinate 64,383,031 downwards.
ACTGGTTTGGATTCTTTTCCCTGATCTTCCTCTTGAATACTGGCATGCCAAGGTATTACTTTCTATTGCTAAGACGGTAGGTCGTCCTATTTCTTTAGACCGTCGTACTCGTCTTGGTTCTGTGGGACATTACGCAAGAATTCTAGTGGAATTATAATTGGAAGCTGAGCGTGTGCCTGAAGTTCAAATTGAACGCCTTGAACCTGGTTCTACACGTGTTTTCAACTTCATTCAAAAGGTGATCTACGAGGATGGAATTCAAAGATGTTTTCGATGCAATCGAGAAGGTCATTTGGGCAAAAATTGTAATGTTAATATGCCTTCGGCTAAAGAGAAGTTTGTTCCTGATCACTTGGCGCATGAAGATGCGGTTTTGAATGAAGGTCCTAATTCTATTAGGATTGCAAAGACGCTGGAGTTTGAGGGTGAGAGTAATTCGTCCTCTCAAGTGGTTCATGCGGCTTTAGTGGAGGCAGGGCTAGTAGACTCTCCGTCGGCCAATGAGAATTTAGTTAATTCTTTTTTAAATGAAGGGGTTTCTGATAATGAGGTGTTGGTTTTGGGTAAGGACTCTTCTTCGAATCATTCTTCTTCGAAGCCTAGCCAAGAGAGCGACCCTTTTGAAATTCAAAAAATCCTTGATGCGGATAAGAGTTCTAAATCTCATGGAAACCTTCTTTTGGTTAATGGTTTTGATTTTCAAAATGGTGTGGTTATTGGTTCGGCCACAAATTTTAAATTTCAAAAATCCTTAGATGTAGATAAGTGTTCTAAGTTTATTGGTAACTCTCCTTTGGAGAGTTCACTAGTGGGACCCGAAGATAAGATTGACGATTGTGATTCAGCCAAGCATTTTGAATTTCAAAATGTCCATGTTTCAGGTAAGACTTCTATTCAAATTGAAAACCTTAAGTTGGGGGATTCATTGGTGGGACCCAATGATAAGAATGAAGGGTGTGATTCAACCAAGCATTTTGAATTTCAAAATGATCATGTTGCGGGTAAGACTTCTATTCAAATTAAAAACCCTACTTTGGGGGATTCATTTGTGGGACCCATTGATAAGAATGAAGGGTGTGTTTCGACCAAGCATTTTGAATTTCAAACAGGTCATGCTGCAGATAAGAGTTCTATTCTACTTGAAAACCTTAATTTGGGGGATTCATTGGTGGGACCCAATGCTGTAAATGCACTAAGAGGTTCGACCAAAGAAGGAAGGTATTTTAGAGAGAAAGGGGCTGACGTGGCAACTAGGGAAAATGCGTTGGACTCTAGTGGGGCCCAAAAGGGTTCAGCCATATTTGAAAATGATGGAACGCTGCAATTGGAAGTTGTTTCTCCTCCTTCATCTTCTATCTCAATGAGAGATGAAGGCTCTCCTCGTCAGAAGCCTGGTCGTCCAAAGAAGGCTAAAGCAGTGAAGAAAGTGGCTACAAGTAAAAAGGGTTTGTTGGCAGAGGAATTCAAGAAGGTAGATGCTACTTTAGGGAAAGTCTCTACAGTAAATAAGAGCCTCTCATTGGGAGAGGAAAGTGCTGCTTTGTAAATGTTGATATGAAGCTTTTCTTCTGGAATATTCGCGGCATTGGTAATGCGTCTGGTAGGAGGGCCCTTAAAATGCTGTTAATGACTCATCAACCAGACATTTTTTGTGTCGCTGAACCAAAAGTGGATGTTAGTAAGTGCCCAATTCTCTTTATTAATAGATTGGGATATTCTTCTAATTTTGTGTATAATTTTCGGCAGGAGAAAGTTCTGAATCTTTGGGTCTTTTGGAAGAGAGAGTTGCAGTGGCCCTCTGTTCTCTCTTCATCTGACCAACAACTCTCTCTTCAATTCAAGTGGCAAGTTGTCCAATTTGGTATATCAGTGGTTCATGCTTGTTGTGATAGATCTGATCGCAGACGGCTTTGGGAGGATCTTATTGCTCTCCCTTTTTCCAACTTACCATTTTTTGTTATGGGGGACTTTAATGCAGTGTTACGGGTGTCTGAAAGGAGGGGTTCAAGCAGATTCCAATTGGGTGCAGCAGCTGATTTTCAGGCTACCATTGATGCTTGTGAGCTTTTTGAAGTTCCATCTTCGGGTAGGAAATTTACATGGTCAAACCAACGCAAAGTTGGTAATGTTCGTTTGGTCCTTGATAGAAGTTTTTTCAATGCCAGATGGTTAGAGTTGTTTGGTGATTCTAAACAGATCACTCTTCCAACATACTCGTCTGATCACTCTCCGATTTGTGTCTTTGTTGACAAAGGTGTCAAACCAGTAAACTCTCCTTTCAGGTTCAATAATTTTTGGATGACTGACGATTCTTTTTTGGAGGTGGTTCGTTTGGCTTGGGTGGAACCGATTGTTGGTGATCCCATTTTTGTACTAGCACAGAGATTGAAGAATGTTAAGCAGCGTCTTAAAGCTTGGGCAAAAATGACATTTCCTAATCTTTTTATTGAAGTACAGCAAGCGGAGAAAGATCTAGCATCCTTTCAAACTAATATTGATCAACTTGATATGACAAATGAATATTTTGATCAAGAGGCTTCTTTGAAGTCAAAACTTGTACAAGCAATGGATCGTTTGGACTCTCTTCTTCGGCAGAAAGCAAAGGTCAGGTGGTTGAGGGAGGGAGATAGGAATTCAAAATTTTTCCATCTCTCTACTAAACTTAGAAGGAATAAAAACTCTGTTAAATCTTTGCGAAGAATGGATGACACTTGGACATCAAGTTCGGTTGAACTACAGGATTATGTGGTGACTTACTTTGAAAACTATCATAAAGTGGGTTCCTACTTGGGACACCCAGAGTTGTTGTCTATGATTCCAAAAGTGCTGATGGATGATGATTGTTTATTACTTGAAGGTTTGCCCTCTAATGAGGAGATCAAAGGAGTGGTATGGGACCTAGATCCTGACAGTTCTCCAGGACCAGATGGCTTTCCGGGAAGTTTTTTCCTCAAATGCTGGGATATTGTTTCAGCCGATTTTGGGGCTGCTATTCGATCCTTCTTTCGAAAAGGAAAACTTCCGAAAGGGGTAAATAATTGTTTCCTCACTTTAGTTCCCAAGGTGGAGAATGCAGCTACACTGGACAAATTTCGGCCTCTATGTATGGGGAATTTTTTTTGCAAAACATTGTCAAAGATAATGGCTTCTCGGCTGAGTCCTCTTTTGCCTAAGCTTATTTCTGAGGAGCAAGGAGCTTTCCAGAAAGGTAAGATGATTTCTGAAAATATTGCTGTCGCTTCTGAACTTACAAATATTTTACATTCTTCTGTTAGAGGGGGAGGGATGGGAATTAAGATTGATATTATGAAGGCTTATGATACCCTATCATGGGAGTTTTTATTCTTGGTTTTGAAGGCTTTCGGATTTTCAAATAGATGGGTTGGTGGATTCATGAGATGCTTCAATCTACTAGAATCTCGCTTTATTGAATGGGGGACCAGTTGGATTCTTTGGAGTTGAGAAAGGGCTTCGGCAAGGGGACCCTTTATCTCCTCTTCTTTTTCTTCTTGCAGAAGAGGTACTATGCAGGGGCATTCATTCTTTGATAGCTGCTGGTAGATTGAGAGCTTTGCCAGGTCCCAGGGGAGTAGAAGTTCCTTCCGTTCTGATGTATGCTGATGATATTTTTATTTTTTCAAATGCTTCTTTATGTTATGTTAAAGCTTTGAAAAATTTCTTATCGAAGTATCAAGAATTTTCGGGTCAACATATTAGTTTGGAGAAGAGTAAGCTTTTTCTTGGACGTGTGCCTCATAGTCGCAAACAGAAAATTGTGGACATATTAAATATCCCAATTGCTCTCTTTCCTACTCGATATCTGGGGATAGATATTTTTAAAGGAAGAGTTACTCGTGTCAGATTGATGTCAGTTTTAGACAAGATTAAGAATCGGCTACAAGGGTGGTGTGGAAAGCTGTTATCTTTGGCAGGTAGAGTGGAGTTAGTACGTTCAGTTATTTCTAGCATGCCAATTCATAATTTTTCAGTGTACTGGTGGCCTAGCTCTATTATTTCTCAAGCAGAGGCTTGGATGCGTAACTTCATTTGGACAGGGAGTATAGAGGCTGTGAAGAAGGTTACAGTGTCTTGGGAAAAAGTATGTACTCCAAAATGTGAGGGTGGTTTGGGTATTCGAAGATTAAGAGATGTCAATTTTGCTTCCTTATGCAAGTTGGCTTGGACAATTAAACATAAACACTCTGTTTTTGCTCATTTTTTAAAGGGGAAGATGGTGGACAAAAGGGGAAATTTAAAGATTTATGGGCAGCAATCCTCTTTGATGTTGGGATTGAGGAAGATTTGGGGTTTTGTTCAAGCTAATGAACGGTGGTCAGTTGAAAATGGTCAGAATATAAATTTCTGGTTTGACAGATGGTTGGGGAATTTTATCATTGCAGACTATGTTGGTATTCCTCTAGATTTAGAGGGTCATTTGAAATTGACTGTTGCAGATTGTTTACAGCAAGGGGAGTGGATATTTCCGTCAGTGGACAATGCCAAATTTCAAGAGGTAATCTCTCTTATTATGTTATATCCTGTACCTTGTGCTGGTTTTGTTGATGTTTGTCATTGGCAAGGTTCAGTGGGGGGAGAGTTTAGTTTTCGATCGGCATGAGATCTCTATTGTAGAAAAGGAGAACTGGAATGAGCTAAAAGTATTTGGAAGACTTCTTTGCAGCCTAGACAACAAGTTTTCTGTTGGAGACTTTTTCATGATAGGCTACCTGTTGATGCCTTGTTGACTCGGAAAGGGATTATGCTGGCCTCTCGTTGTAATCTATGTGGTAAAGCTTCGGAGGACATAGGACATCTCTTTCTTCACTGCTCATTTTCACGTGGATGTGGAGAAGCTTTTGCAGCAAAGTTTGGTTATAGTTGGACAGTAAAAGATTCGATTGTAGAGTCGTTCAAGGCTTGGAAACACCAGTCTTCACAGTCTCCTTTACAGACTGCTTGGATTAATGGATGTTGTTTGCTTTTATACTTTCTTTGGATGGTCTGCAATCAAATCCGGTTTGAAAATTTAAATTTCAGGACTGATGAAGTGATGAGTTTAATTTTTTCAGACTTAGTACAGTTTGGCTTTAAAATGGATGGAAGAAAAGTAACTCCTACCATTTTTTCGGATGCAAGAAGACTGGGCCTTCACTTCTCTGTTTTTAGTGCTGCTCCTCCCCAAGAAATTTTTTGGTGTCCTCCTGCTGTAGGTTGGGTTAAACTAAATATTGATGGGTCTTCTTTAGGCAATCCAGGAAGGTTTGGCGGTGGAGGAGTCTTTCGAAATGAAGTTGCTGCGGTGGTTTTCAATTTCAGTATTTTTTTAAATGTTAAAACCAACTTTGAGGCTGAATTGGAAACTTTCATTCACGGATTACGTTGGGCAAGGCATTTACAAATTAATAAGCTTTGGGTAGAAAGTGATTCAAAAGCTGTGGTGACTTTAATGCAGCAGAAGAAAATACCTTGATATATCTTTCATATGTGGAGAGAGTTACAAGAATATTTGTTGACTATAGATTGGAAGATTTCACATTGCTATCGTGAAACTAATACAGTGGCAGATTTTTTGGCAAATTCGGCACAGCTAGTGATGTGGATGCCTCTAGACGTCCTAGATTTCGTTTTCTAAGTTAGTGGTTTCTAATCTGAGTAGGAACCAGTGAGGAAGGGTGTATTGGGGGCAATAGTTGTTGCGGGTAAGGGAGGTTGGTTCTTTATACGGTATTAATTGATGTATTTTTAATATTTCTTCTTCGCTTAATATAATGATCCTTTTAGCGAAAAAACAATAATATATCAAATGTCTTTGACGAATCATCTACCAGATTGAGTAGCGTATGATAAACAACTCCATATTCCATTTCACAAAAGAAAGAAAGAAAAAAAAAAAAAAAAAAAAAAAAGGGGAATACAATAGACAACGTAGTTAATAATGAATTAAGTTTATATTAAATAACTTTATGTTCCACAACAGCAGCAAAAGCATCACTCAGTGATTATCTGCACAATCAAATTCACAAAATATTAATATAATAATAAACAAGTTAGGAATATAAAATTAATGGATACTTTACCTGCAATGGAGAAAGAATATCTGCTACTCCCATGATCAATAAGTTGGGAGGAAAGACTATCTACCTACGAAGTTGAGAGTTTATAATGAAAAAGTAATGATATCACTTAATATAATTATATTAATTAAAGATAGTATATTACCAATATCTGAGTTAAAGAAGTTTGGCTCCCATGATCAATAAGTTGAGAGGAAAGACTATCCACCTACAAAGTTAAGAATTTAGAATGAAAAATCAATGTATCACTTAATATAATTATATTAACTAAAGATAGTATATTACCAATACCTGAGCCAAAGAAGTTTGGGATAAGTGTATAATAGGTTGTAGAGAATTAGGAGTTCCTTGTGCCTATAAGATGACAAGATGTTAATTAATAAGAATAAAGAAAAATAAAATCATAACATTAGCATGAATTGTTTGAATGTTACATCATAAGAACATCATTTGGTTGATTGATCACAAATGAAGAAGTATGTTGCCTTTTTGTACCTTGATTGCTTTTTCCCTCTTTTCCAAAGCACTTTTAGTTCTTCTAGTGATTGTGCTATTGGAGCTCTCTAGTTTCTTACTTTTTTTTTTGGTTTAAAGCCTTTACCAATATTCACATTGAAATAATCACTTGGCTCATTTTCAGAAGTGTTTAAATGCTTACACGTATAAAAAAAAAAAACATTCTTCACATATTCAAATCTCTCTATAGACAGGGGCGGAACCAGGATTCAATATTGGGGGGGCCGAAGAATGGAAGTTCAGATTGGGAAAGCACCAATGGTTTTTCGCTACACATATTGTATGGGTCCTTAAGACCCATTGAGGGTCCCACGTATAAATTATTTTATTATATTAAGGAATAAACTCACATATATTTTGTGAGGCCTACATATATTTGATAAAAATAGGTAAATTATTGATAATGATAGTTTTTTTTCAACAAGATGTAGATAAATTAAAGCATCAGTACAAAAGAAGAAAAAAAATACACATGGCTTCAACCATAAAATGTTAGATGCAAACCAAAAATTTTTTTAAGGTAAGAAATGCAACCAATGGTACTTAGTTACCTTATTAAATATAGACATTTTATTTATAATATAAAATCAAATAGCAAAAATTGTAGACAAAATAAAGAAACAAAGAATATAAAATCAAATAAAAAATATATATAAAAAAAACAATAAATAAATTGAGAAATAAAAAGAGTACCTAATTGTTGGGAAGATTTTTTTCCCAAATTTTCTTTAACCCACGCTTATAAAAAGGTAAGAATAAATAGGAAAAAAAGAGGAGAGAGGAGATATGAGAGAATATAGGAATTGAGGAGTTAGATTCTAATTATAAATGACATTTTGAATATCTAATAAGATTTTTTTTTTCAAAAATTTCCTTTAATCCACGTTTATAGAAAGAGATGAGAATAAATAGGAAGAAAAGATGTGAGAGAGAAGTGGGGAGAATAAATAGGAATTGAGGAGTTAGTTTTTAACTAAAGATGACTTTTATACCCATTATTTTACATTTAAAGTTGTTCTCAATATTTGGGGGGGGGGGGGGAAATAGTGACATTTCACATGTGACAAGAGAAAAAAGTGGAAAAATGAAGAAAAAAGTGGAAAAATGAAGAACATTAATATAAAAAATCCAAAATTTAATTAAGGGAATTAATCAAAATTTTGCAAAATGGGGGGGGGGGGCATGGCCCCCAGCCCCTTAGTAGGTCCGCTCCTGTCTATAGATCTAGATCATTGTGATGCAATATTCACTAAGGCACGATAAAGGAAACTATATCGTTTTGGCTCATCCATGCTTATATCTTCTTCAACTTGCTTGCCTTTGTCATATTCTATTGATAAACTTCTACCTGCATGTGTCCATCGATTCAAGATGTATGCATCAGGAATATTCTTGATATCAAGAATTTCAAACACTTTCAAAGCATGACGACATAGAATGCCAAATGACTCAAGCTTCTTATAGCTACATTCATTAACAAAATTATTTGGATTGCATTTAACATGATACTCCTTATCTGACTTCCATAGACCAACCACATATTCATGGCACTCTATATTTTCATCCCGATGCTTTATTTGGCATATATGCATCCAATCATGCTCATATTGAAAGAGATTAAATATGTTGGGAGTGTACACTAGTGTTGCTTGACACATAATAGGTGAGTGCATATGGTTGTTCCTTGGACTCTTGTTTCTCGCATCAAATTCACCTTTCAATTCATTTTCACGCTTTGATTGAACAATCATTGCAAAGCGATTCAAGAAACTTTCAATGTCCATGGTACACTTAGTATAATCTTTCATGTCAGCATTTAAGCTTTCACTCATCTGTGTACTTCGCATTTCTCTTGTGAACGTATACTTCATTTAACATCTCACCCATTTGTGCTTCAGTTTATAAGCACGATCCAACCATGAACCATCTCCAACCACATACTTAGTGCCAAGAAGTTTGCCCATGCAATTTCAAAATCTACTTCATCCTCATACTCATACATACACTGCTGCACATGTGGTACCACTGAGTTCCTTAAATGTTTCATTGCATTTTGCATTAGATGCCAAGTACACAAACTATGATGTGATCCAGTAGAAACCTCAGAGATTGCCTTCGATATGACGGCATCTTGATCTGTAAAAATTGTTTTGGATTCTTTATTTTTGTGAGTCTCAAAGAAAGTATTGAATAACCATTTGAACAATTCTGCCGTCTCATTATACAAAAGTGCTGCTCCAAATATAATTGTTCCTTTATGATGATTGAACCCAGTGAAAACACCAAAAGGTCTATTTTCCTTGTTTGTACAAAATGTTGTGTCAAATGTAACAACATCACCAAAGATTGCATAATCGATTACCATCTTTGCATCAGCCCAAAATATATTTGTGATTAGTTCATCCATGTCCAATTGCACCTCATAGGTAAATCCTTCATTACGCTTAACTTGATTTTGAAAATATCAAAGCATACACCCTACTTCACCATAACGTAACTGCCCCTTACGTCATTTGACGTTCAAATAATTATAATGATCTACAACTGTGTACCCAAGGTTATGACTTCTACTGACTTGTGCACCCATATATTGAATCATATTCTTGGTTTTAATTCCAGATTCATCCGCCAACTCAATTTCACGGGCCTGCACATCTGAGATTTTCCGTTGTGACTGCATAAAGTGAGCGGTGTTTGGGGTGTGCAACTCGTGATTAAGAGCTTCAACAAAATCATAACATTCATATTTAATATTTCCCAAAAGCTTGATTCCCATGCGAGCCTCACATTTGGTTTTTGTCTCTACTCTAGGGTTTTTAATTGTGGGTCTGTCATGCTTATCTTCTCCCCTGCAACCACTTTTAGAACAAGTAAACGTCCTAGATGTTATCTTCAAACTATCTCATCTGCTCTTGTGTGCATATTGTCTCCAAATGCTAAACCCCAGTGTGCAACTATACATATTATAGAAATGATATGCATCCTCTTCAGAATCAAATTGCATGCCAATCTTAGGCTTACTTTCATCAACTATATCCATTCTGCAATGAACATGACCACAATTATTATGGCTAAAGAAAAAAAAAACATCACAACATATATTTGAAAACCAAAACAAAACCATTGAAACAAGTTAATGCCAAACCAAAGCTCACAAGTCATAGAGGATTAGTATCATGTGTTTGTTTTTAGATTCTAGCATATTAACAAGAAATGAAATCAAGTAAATTCTCAAATCCACTGAAACAAGTTAATGCCAAACCATTATTAAAAATCTTTAGTTAAGAACTCAATGAAACAGTTCATGAAAGTCTATATAGTGAACGTCACTTCAACAGAAATGATAAGAACATCAACCCAACTATTTAGAAGTAAATTTTTCTAACTAGAGCTTCCCCCCCCCCCCCCCCATCAAAAAAATATAAAAAAAATTCAACCTTATTTAATGCTCATAAGTTTGTTTTCTTTTTCCTTCTTCCTTAAGAGTCACCATTTAAGATGTGGGATTTTGGTCAATCGATGATAATCACGTGCCTTCCAAAATAATAATTAGTGGCATACTTTGACAATAACTAATAGTAAAAAATTTGTGGCCTTTAACTCCTATTCAACCTTTTTGCCCTCGTGCATTTCAACCTCAACGGCCATAAAAAAAAAAAAGAAAAAAAGAAACTCAAGTGCATGATTCATTTATGTGTAATTAAGGCAGATCCACCACATGAATAGTACAAAATCCCATCATAAAGTAAATGCATCCCCAGAGACCCACTTTGTAGAAAACATTATTTTTGTTTACTTTTCCAACCTAAAGCCTAAGTTTAATAATGGTTGCACTAGAAACACTTGATGCCAAGTACCAAAGAAAACCTAGTGTAAAAGAATTGAAACAAATATGATGATGTGGAAAGTGAGTTTCTGAGTATATCAAAGAAAAATGGGGGACTGAAGAGATCGAAGAAATCTAGATTTCAAAGGGCATAAGAAGTCATTAAGAAAATATGCAACATAATTTCAGTAGACATTCTCATTCAGTCAGTATAATCATAATCGATTTTACATATCGTAAAAACATCTAATGATGAAAATAACAATATATTAAGTTGTTAGCATTTGGGGGATCAGTTGCTCCTTTATTTCCCCCCCCCCCCTTCTTGTTCATTTCGCTGTGTTTCTTCTTTACTTTAATACAATTATTTATTAATCCCAAAAAAAAAAAAAAAAAAAAAAAAACTATATATTAAGATCAGAAGAGCCATAGATTTTCATTACTAGTAAAATGAGGTAGGTGTGAACAAGATCAAATGAAATTGGCAAAAAGTGGAACAAAATCAACAAAAATTATATTAACAACAATTGTTGTGGGACCAAATTCCTTTCTCCATTTCTCTTTTTTTAGGGGTTTTATTTTTTAGGGGGGGGGGGGAGTGTTTGATAGTTCACCTTAAATGGCTTCCACTTGCAAAACAGTAAATACTGGAAAATTCTTTTTGTAGTGTCCCACATATGTTTGTTAGACCACTCTACTTCCAACTAAATAACCCCATTGGCTTTACCATTCATCTTTCCGTCTCACCTTCCTTCATTTGAAAGATGAAATTGTTATGTTTACCCTGTAGCTCAGGTATAACTTAGCAGCATTGGAGGTGTCTCAAAAGACACAATTACCTTAAATTGTCCAGGGGCTGAGCTATTCAGAATCCCCACTGTTAAGAGGGATCATGTGTTTTGGCCACAACTTTTTCCAAAGTGGAAACAAAATTACATTTCATTACTTATTTTTCTCCACTGTTCGCTATGTAATTTCTTGTACAAACAAGATACCAAGTTAAGTACTCATCTTGCTATGGGCAAATCTAGTGCCAAAGGCTTCCACACAAGCGAGCCCAAGGGGCGGCAGTTTTCCTACATAGCCTTACCCCATTAATTTTTTGCTGAAAGACTATTTTGATGAACCAACCTCAGGCTACAATTGAGGCCCACTAACCATTGCGCCAAGGCCGCCCCTACCAAGTTATCTTGTTGCATTCATCTGGGGGAAAAGGATACCTTTTAGATAGTTAAGTTTTAAAGCAAAGATAAGGGGTCCCTGATGTCTAGGATTTTTTATATCTAAGCATTCCACTGCTTCTTTATAATTTATTAAAAAAACATTTACTTTATATTTGGAAGTTCTAACAAAATCCAGTAGAAGGTTTGATATGTCCATTAAATAGGGATGCTTTTTGAGAAATGCTGGATTGGTTTGAATAAATTAATTCTTCCACCATTTCACTCTTCACCGATTATGTTTGCTGATTCAGTCTTGTTTCCACATAACATAGCTCACAACCATTAAGAAAAATCCCCATCTTTCCAAACACCAATTTCAACAATATAACAATCTTTTGCCTCATTCAAACAAGAAACCCATATAGACACTATGTAGAATCTGGTAACCTTTAGTCTACATGAATACAGTTCAATTCCCCTAAACCTGTACCTACCCCACTAAACAGAGTCCCATCCATCATTTCTGAACAACATAGTGATCGAACCCTAATCCGTCTGTGCCTTTGAGTCTCCACCTTTATCATTGATTGAAATTAAGCCTAAAGCAATGAACCGTCAATATTTGCCACTAGTTAAACACCAAAACCTTGTTATTTAGAAACATCTGGACCTCCAAACCCAAATCGAGGTTAGTCTCTAGCATCCTATTAACCAACTCAATGAAACGTGAAGCACTGGGTCTCTAAATCCAACCTTACCTAGTCTTCTTGAGTTTCACCATATCTCAACTATTGAGTTTCACCTGACTCAAACCTCTCTTGATCAGTTCTACTTCATCCAATCTACCTTGTAATACTTATCGATTCCAACTCTAAACACAATCTACCTTGTAACCACTGTAGTCTCCAATAGAATTAAACTCTTTCTCTGATGTATATAAACACAACTTGTAACGTGAAAACAATCAAGTAAATTACTTCAACAACAAACGCAAGTCTTTTATGGTATCAGAGCATAGGTTTTGAGATTTTTTGTTTTGAAGTAAATTGCACGGTCTTGATCTTGGTAGACTTGTCCTCCATCAAAATAGCCTCAAAATACCGCTCCATGTGCCATAAGAAGTTGTCAACCTCACGAGCATCTCTTGTTCCCTCGAACGCTTAGGGCTTTGGCACCTCCACCCTTGGTGCTTCACTCTTGTCTTTTATGTTACACTCATTTTTTATGAGGTGATATCGCTTTTAACATAGATACAACTTCTCTGTATCTTGGTACTAAGACTGTTGGTGGTTTGGCACATTGCAGTGGTCCGGGTCCGAATAGTTTTACAGGCTCAGTGTTGAACAAACATGTCTGTGATAGGCTGAAATATGGATTTCAAGTTATGATGCCGTGCACCAAGAATGAAGATATTGTATTTGCTGAGGATAAATTTGACAAGTGGTATAACGCAATAATTCAGTTCTGCAAGTCGGTTGATATTTCTTCCTTTGGTTGCGACACTGCGTCTAAAAGGATCTTTCGAAACATTTAAAGAAGAGTTTTCCCGTTAATGTATCACCTCATCTGAATGAGTTTGCATGCAATATGGATGCTTGGGTTTCAGCATGGAGTGACGCTAACAGGGTGTTAGAGTTGCCGGTCTTATCGGTTAAAGCTGCTGGTGGTAATACCGTTGAAAAGTTGCCGAATTTACCGGTTGAAGAAGAGTCGCCGGTCTTACTGATTGAATAAGAGTTGCCGTAGTGTAGTGTGAATCTGGTTTTAGTTCAATGTTAGACTCACATGTGAAGTCAATTTTTGTGTAATTTTGAATAGTAAATGTTTTTTGGTTTTTTCTTGACGTTGTTACATAATGTACTCTAGATTACAAGGGTGAAAAACAAAAATTTCCCAAGTACATCTGGGTGCTCATCGATTAGCAGCTCTTTAAACCATGCAAACCATTTTATAAAATTTGTGTTTGGTAAAAAATAAAAAAATAAAAATTGCACGATCTTGATCTTGATCTTGGTAGAAGTCTTTTATGGTAAAGTTTTGAGATTTTTTTTTTTTGAAGTAAATTGCACGGTCTTGATCTTGGTAGACTCGTCCTCCATCGACGTAGCCTCGAAATACCACTCCATGTGCCATAGGAAGTTGTCAACCTACCGAGATCTTTTGTTCCCTGGAACGCTTTGGGCTTTGGCACCTACATCCTTGATGCTTCACTCTTGTCTTTTATGTTACACTCATCTTTTATGAGGTGATATCGCTTTTAACATAGATACATCTTCCTGTATCTTGGTACTACGACTATTGGTGGTTTGGCACATTGAAGTGGTCAGGGTCCAAATAGTTTTACACGCTCATTGTTGAGCAAACTTGTCTGTGATAGGCTGAAATAGGATTTCAAGTTATGATGCCGTGCACCAAGATGAAAATATTGTGTTCGCTAAGGATAAATTTGACAAGTGGTATAACGCAATAATTCAGTTATGCAAGTCGGTTGATATTTCTTCCTTTGGTTGCGACACTGGCTCAGACTGCTACAAGGATCTTTCGAAACATTTAAAGAAGCGTTTTCCCGTTAATGTATCACCTCATCTGAATGAATTTGCATGCAATATGGATGCTTGGGTTTCAGCGTGGAGTGACGTTAACGAGGTGTTAGAGTTGCCGGTCTTATCGGTTAAAGTTGCTGGTGGTAATATTGTTGAAGATTGTTGGACTTACCGGTTGAAGAACAGTCGCCGGTCTTACTGGTTGAAGAAGAGTCGCCGGTCTTACCGGTTGAAGAAAAGTTGCCGTAGTGTAGCGTGAATCTGGTTTTTAGTTCAATGTTAGATTCATATGTGAAGTCAATTTTTGTGTAATTTCGAATAGTATATGTTTTTTGGTTTTTTCTTGACGTTGTTACATAATGTACTCCAGATTACAAGGGTGAAAAACGAAATTTCCCAAGTACATCTGGGTGTTCATTGATTAGCATCTCCTTAAACCATGCGAACCATTTTATAAAATTTGTGTTGGGTAAAAAAAATTGCACGGTCTTGATCTTGGTAGAAGTCTTTAATGATATCAAAACAAAGGTTTTGAGATATATATTTTTTTAAATAAATTGCACGGTCTTGATCTTGGTAGCCTCGTCCTCCATCGACGTAGCCTCGAAATACCATTCCATGTGCCATAGGAAGATGTCAACCTCCCGAGATCTCTTGTTCCCTCGAACGCTTTGGGCTTTGGCACCTCCACCCTTGGTGCTTCACTCTTGTCTTTTATGTTACACTCACCTTTTATGAGGTGATATCGCTTTTAACATAGATACAACTTCTCTGTATCTTGGTACTAAGACTGTTGGTGATATGGCACATTGCAATGGTCCGGGTCCGAATAGTTTTACAGGCTCATTGTTGAGCAAACTTGTCTGTGATAGGATGAAATATGGATTTCAAGTTATGATGCCGTGCAACAAGAATGAAGATATTGTGTTCGCTGAGGATAAATTTGACAAGTGGTATAACGCAATAATTCAGTTCTGCAAGTCGGTTGATATTTCTTCCTTTGGTTACGACACTACTTCTGACTGCTACAAGGATATTTCGAAACAACTAAAGAAACGTTTTCCCGTTAATGTATTACCTCATCTGAATGAGTTTGCATGCAATATGGATACTTGGGTTTCAGCGTTGTGTGACGCTAACAGGGTGTTAGAGTTGCAGGTCTTATCGGTTAAAGTTGTTGGTGGTAATACTGTTGAAGAGTTGCCGGATTTACCAGTTGAAGAAGAGTCGTCGGTCTTACTGGTTGAAGAAGAGTCGCCGATCTTACAGGTAAAAGAAGAGTTGCCGTAGTGTAGTGTGAATCTGGTGTTTGGTTCAATGTTAGACTCATATGTGAAATCAATTTTTGTGTAATTTCGAATAGTATATGTTATTTGGTTTTTTCTTG
The DNA here is from genome assembly GCF_041222555.1 of Hakea prostrata. Taxonomy (NCBI): domain Eukaryota; kingdom Viridiplantae; phylum Streptophyta; class Magnoliopsida; order Proteales; family Proteaceae; genus Hakea; species Hakea prostrata. The sequence goes on along the minus strand of NC_142606.1, from coordinate 64,367,522 downwards.
ACGTTGTTACAAAATGTACTCCAGATTACAACGGTGAAAAACGAAATTTCCCAAGTACATCTGGGTGTTCATCGATTAGCAGCTCTTTAAACCATGCGAACCATTTTATAAAATTTGTGTTTGGTAAAAAAATATTGTACGGTCTTGATCTTGGTAGAAGTCTTTTATGGTATCATAGCTAAGGTTTTGAGATTTTTTTTTGAAGTAAATTGCACGGTCTTGATCTTGGTAGACTCGTCCTCTATCTACGTAGCCTCGAAATACCACTCCATGTGCCATAGGAAGATGTCAACCTCCCGAGATCTCTTGTTCCCTCGAACGCTTTGGGCTTTGACACCTCCACCCTTGGTGCTTCACTCTTGTCTTTTATGTTACACTCATCTTTTATGAGGTGATATCGCTTTTAACATAGATACAACTTCTCTGTATCTTGGTACTAATACTGTTGGTGGTTTGGCACATTGCAGTGGTCCGGGTCCGGATAGTTTTACAGGCTCATTGTTGAGAAAACTTGTCTGTGATAGGCTGAAATATGGATTTCAAGTTATGATGCCGTGCACCAAAAATGAAGATATTGTGTTCGCTGAGTATAAATTTGACAAGTGGTATAACGCAATAATTCAGTTCTACAAGTTGTTTGATATTTCTTCCTCTGGTTGCGACACTGCTTCTGACTGCTACAAGGATCTTTCGAAACATTTAAAGAAGCGTTTTCCCGTTAATGTATCACCTCATTTGAATGAGTTTGCATGCAATATGGATGTTTGGGTTTCAGCGTGGAGTGACGCTAACAGGGTGTTATAGTTGCCGATCTTATCGGTTAAAGCTACTGGTGGTAATATGGTTGAAGATTTGCCGGAATTACCTGTTGAAGAAGAGTCGCCGGCCTTACTGGTTGAAGAAGAGTCGTCTATCTTACTGGTTGAAAAAGAGTCGCCGGTCTTACCGATTGAAGAAGAGTTGCCGTAGTGTAGTGTGAATCCGGTTTTTGGTTCAATGTTAGACTCATATGTGAAGTCAATTTTTGTGTAATTTCGAATAGTATATGTTTTTGGGTTTTTTCTTGACGTTGTTACATAATGTACTTCAGATTACAAGGGTGAAAATTGAAATTTCCCAAGTACATCTGGGTGTTCAACGATTAGCAGCTTTTTAAATCATGCGAACCATTTTATAAAATTTGTGTTTGGTAAAAATAATTGCACGGTCTTGATCTTAGTAGAAGTCTTTTATGATATTAGAGCTAAGGTTTTGAGATATTTTTCTTTTGAAGTAAATTGCACGGTGTTGATCTTGGTAGACTCGTCCTCCATCGACGTAGCCTCGAAATGCCACTCCATGTGTGCCATAGGAAGTTATCAACCTCCCGAGATCTCTTGTTCCCTCGAACGCTTTGGGCTTTGGCACCTCCACCCTTGGTGCTTCACTCTTGTCTTTTATGTTACACTCATCTTTTATGAGGTGATATCGTTTTTAACATAGATACAATTGATCTGCATCTTGGTACTAAGACTGTTGGTGGTTTTGCAAATTGCAGTGGTCCGGGTCAGGATAGTTTTACAGGCTCATTGATGAGCGAACTTGTCTGTGATAGGCTGAAATAGGGATTTCAAGTTATGATGCCGTACACCAATAAAGAAGATATTGTGTTCGCTGAGGATAAATTTGACAAGTGGTATAACACAATAATTCAGTTCTGCAAGTCGCTTGATATTTCTTCCTCTGGTTGCGACACTGCTTCTGACTGCTACAAGGATCTTTCGAAACATTTAAAGAAGTGTTTTCCCGTTAATGTATCACCTCATCTGAATGAGTTTGCATGCAATATGGATATTAGGTTTCAGCGTGGAGTGACGCTAACGGGGTGTTCGAGGTCCCGGTCTTATCAGTTAAAGCTACTGGTGGTAATACTGTTGAAGAGTTGCCGGACTTACCGGTTGAAGAAGAGTCGCCGATCTTACTGGTTGAAGAAGAGTCGTCGGTCTTACCGGTTGAAGAAGAGTTGCCGTAGTGTAGTGTGAATCTGGTTTTTGGTTCAATGTTAGATTCATATGTGAAGTCAATTTTTGTGTAATTTCGAATAGTATATGTTTTTTTGTTTTTTTTTACGTTGTTACATAATGTACTTCAGATTACAAGGGTGAAAAACGAAATTTCCCAAGTACATCTAGGTGTTCATCGATTAGCAACTCTTTAAACCATGCGAACCGTTTTATAAAATTTGTGTTTGGTAAAAAAATTGCACGGTCTTGATCTTGGTAGAAGTCTTTTATGGTATCGAGCTAAGGTTTTGAGATTTTTTTTTTTTTTAAAGTAAATATCACGGTTTTGATCTTGGTAGACTCGTCCTTCATCGACGTAGCCTTGAAATACCACTCCATGTGTGACATAGAAAGTTATCAACCTCTCGAGATCTCTTGTTCCCTCGAACACTTTGGGCTTTGGCACCTCCACCCTTGGTGCTTCACTATTGTCTTTTATGTTACACTCATCTTTTATGAGGTGATATCGCTTTTAACATAGATAAAATTGCTCTGTATCTTGGAACTAAGACTGTCGATGGTTTGGCAAATTACAGTGGTCCGGATCCGGATAGTTTTACAGGCTCATTGTTGAGCAAACTTGTCTGTAGTAGGCTGAAATATGGATTTCAAGTAATGATGCCTTGCACCAATAATGAAGATATTGTGTTCGCTAAAGATAAATTTGACAAGTGGTATAATGCAATAATTCAGTTCTGCAAGTTGGTTGATATTTCTTCCTCTAGTTGCGACACTGCTTCAAACTGTTACAAGGATCTTTCGAAACATTTAAAGAGGCGTTTTCCCGTTAATGTTTCACCTCATCTGAATGAGTTTGCATGCAATATGGATGCTTGGGTTTCAGCGTGGAGTGACGTTAACGGGGTGTTAGAGTTGCCGGTTTTATTGGTTAAAGCTGCTTGTGGTAATACCGTTGAAGAGTTGCCAGACTTACCGGTTGAAGAAGAGTCGCCGGTCTTACTGGTTGAAGAAGAGTCGCCGGTCTTACCGGTTGAAGAAGAGTTGCCCTAGTGTAGTGTGAATCTGTTTTTTGGTTCAATGTTAGACTCATATGTGAAGTCAATTTTTGTGTAATTTCGAGTAGTATATGTTATTTGGTTTTTTCTTGACGTTGTTACATAATGTACTCCAGATTACAAGGGTGTAAATCGAAGTTTCCCAAGTACATCTTGGTGTTCATCGATTAGCAGCTCTTTAAACCATGCGAACCATTTTATAAAATTTGTGTTTGGTAAAAAATATTGCACGGTCTTGATCTTGGTAGAAGCCTTTCATGGTATCAGAGCTAAGGTTTTGAGATATATATTTTTTTTTAAGTAAATTGCACGGTCTTGATTTTGGTAGAAGCCTTTTATGGTATCAGAGCTAAGGTTTTGAGATATTTTTTTTGAAGTAAATTGCACGGTCTTGATCTTGGTAGACTCGTCCTCCATCAACGTTGTCTCGAAATACCATTTCATGTGTCATAAGAAATTGTCAACCTCCCGAGATCTCTTGTTCCCTCGAATGCTTTGGGCTTTGGCACCTCCACCCTTGGTGCTTCAATCTTGTCTTTTATGTTAAACTCATCTTTTATGAGGTGATATCGATTTTAACAAAGAAGCTGTAAGAGCTTCTTTGTATCTTGGTACTAAGACTGCTGTTGGTTTGGCACATTGCAGTGGTCTGGGTCCGGATAGTTTTACAAGCTCATTGTTGAGCAACATTGTCTGTGATAGGCTGAAATATGGATTTCAAGTTATGATGCCGTGCACCAAGAATGAAGATATTGTGTTCGCTGAGGATAAATTTGACAAGTGGTATAATGCAATAATTCAGTTTTGCAAGTCGGTTGATATTTTCTCCTCTGGTTGCGACACTGTTTCAAAATGTTACAAGGATCTTTCGAAACATTTAAAGAAGCGTTTTCCCGTTAATGTATCACCTCATCTGAATGAGTTTGCATGTAATATGGATGCTTGGGTTTCAGTGTGGAGTGACGCTAACGGGGTGTTAGAGTTGTTGGTCTTACCGGTTGAAGCTGCTTGTGGTAATACCGTTGAAGAGTTGCTGGATTTACCGGTTGAAGAAGAGTCGCTAGTCTTACCGGTTGAAGAAGAGTTGCCGTAGTGTAGTGTGAATCTGGTTTTTGGTTCAATGTTAGACTCATATGTGAAGTCAATTTTTGTGTAATTTCGAATAGTATATGTTTTTTGGTTTTTTTTTTTTTACGTTGTTGAATAATCTACTCCAGATTACAAGGGTGAAAAACGAAATTTCAAAAGTACATCTGGGTGTTCACTGATTAGCAGCTCTTTAAACCATGCGAATCATTTTATAAAATTGTGTTTGGTAAAAAAAAAAATTATCACTGGGTCTCTAAATCCAACCTTACTCAGTCTTCTTGTGTTTCACCTTATCTCAACTATTGAATTTCACCTGACTCAAACCTCTCTTGATCAGTTCTACTTCATCCAATCTACCTTGTAACACTTATCGATTCCAACTCTAAACACAATCTACCTTGTAACCACTGTAGTCTCGAATAGAGTTAAACTCTTTCTTTGATGTATATAAACACAACTTGTAACGTGAAAACAATCAAGTAAATTACTTCAACAAAAGAAGCAAGCCTTTTATCATCGAGCCACCTGGGCTAATTTTTTTTTCTCTGTTTCTTTTCCATGTCGACTTCTTCCACTTCCGCTGTTCTCCATGGCTGCCAATCTACTACAGCTCTTCAGTCTCCCTTAAATCCTCTATCCAACATCACCAATTTGGTTTCCATCAAACTTGATCGCCAAAACTATCTCTTATGGCGTTCCCAATTTTTACTTATACTTCGTGCCACAAAGATGTATGGATATCTCGACGGATCTATTGCCTGCCCAACAGAGACGATTCCTCTTTCTTCTGATCCTGTTGTCCAAACTAGAAACCCAGCTTATGATGAATGGGCTCTTGGTTATCAGCTTCTTCTCAGCTGGATCAATGCAACGTTGACGGAACTTGTGTTGGCACAAGTTGTTGGCCTTCAGACCTCTGCTGCTGTTTGGAATGCCCTTGAGCGATTATTTTCATCTCAGTCACGCGCTCGAATCATGCAATTGCGTTATCAGTTACAAACACTCAAGAAAGGATCTCTTTCTATAGCAGATTATTTCAACCGTATGAAGAGCATCACATACTCTCTTGCTGCTGCCTCCCACGCTGTTTCTGACAGCGACCTTGTTTTATATGTTCTTGGCAGACTTGGTGCTGGTTTTGAATCCTTCGTTACTGCCGTCATGACTCGAACAGATCCTGTATCCTCAGATGAACTTCTCAATCTTCTCACCAGCCATGAGTTACATCATGCCCAGTTTCATCCAATCTCTGAGCCCTCAACTATGGCTCTTCTTACCAACAAATCTGTCTCGCAGCATCCTCAAGGTCAGCACTCTTATCATTCAAACAGTCACCCCAATGAGATGCAGGCTGCACCTTCATTCAATCGTGGTCGTAACCGTGGCAGGGGGCGCACACCCCCCCAAGGAAGTAGACCACCTAATCAACCTAGTGGTCTAATTGTATGCCAAATATGCAACACTCCAGGACATATTGCTTTGATTGTTACAATCGGTTGAAACTTGCATATCAAGGTCGTCAACCCTCTAAGCAACTTGCTGCCTACAATGCTGAAGTGTCGACATGGTACCAGATTCTGGCGCTACTCATCATATCACCAATGACTTATCCAATTTAAGTCTCCATTCTGACTACTCTGGTTCCCTACAGTAATGGTTGGTGATGGCACAGGTTTGAAAAATGTACACACTGGTTCCCATCAATTACCTAATTCTTTAAAGCTGCATAATATTTTGCATGTTCCAACCATTTCCAAAAATCTTTTATCTTTGTTTCAATTTAGTAAGGATAACAACTGTTTTTTTGAATTCTATCCTTCTTGTTTTCTTGTAAAGGATCTGAGCACAGGGAAGGTTCTACTTCAAGGGCCAACGCATAATGGTCTCTATAATGATTGCTTACCCAGTTCTCACTCAAAGCAACCACAGTCTATCTCTAATCCCGTTGTCTGCTTAGGTGAACGAGTTTCCTCCAACATTTGGCATCATCGTCTAGGCCATCCTGCACCACCAATACTTCATCATGTTCTCCGCCATCACCGATTTCCTTGCACTTCGGCTTCACAAACTAAAATTTGTTCTTCTTGTCAATGTGGCAAGAGCAAGCAATTACCATTTTCTAGTTCAAATTTTGTTAGTCAGAAACCTTTTGATTTAATATTTATGGATGTTTGGGGTCCTGCTCCGGTTATTTCTGCCTATGGTTATCGTTATTATTTACTCATTCTTGATCATTTTTCTAAATATACATGGCTCTTTCCTTTATTTTCTAAGAATGAAGTTTCTTCAATTTTCTTGACTTTTGCAAAAATGGTTGAAACGTAATTTAATGCACGCATAAAGAATATTTAAACTGATTGTGGAACTGAGTTTGTAAATATCACCTTGCGTCATTTCCTTCAGTCTCATGGAATTTTACATCGACTTTCTTGTCCTTATACTCCTCAACAAGTGGGTCAGGTTGAGCGCAAACATCAACATGTAGTCAAAACTGGATTGGCTTTACTCTCTTATGCAGGCGCTCCTAAAGAATTATGGGTCGATGCTTTTCAAACTGTTGTTTACCAATTCAATCGGCTCCCATCTCGCACTACAAAAATGTGTACTCGTTATGAAATTCTTTTTGCAAGATGCCCTAACTAACAATTTCAGCGAGTGTTTGGATGTGCTTCATATCCATATTTGAGGCCATATCACAGTGATAAATTGGAATATTGAAGTGCACAATGCATTTTTATTGGGTATAGCTTAAATCATCATGGTTATCGGTATTATAACCCCACTAATGGAAAAATTTATACTTCACGGCATGTTGTATTTGATGAGCAGACATTCCCATTTCGATCCAAGCGACAACCCCTAACATTGGTTACTAGAGAACTTGGGCTTAATCGGGTTCAACTTGGCACCACTTCAATTCCCATCCCTTTGCCCCAACCCCACTCACCCTTTGTAGGTCCCTCTGCTGTTAATTCTTCACCACCAACTATACCAACATCCCTACCTCCTACCCCACCCACAAATACAACCAATCATGCAGTACCTCCCAACTCTACAAATGCACTTAGTTCTACCCACATTCCATCTTCTAACACCATTCCCTCATCCACCATTGCTTCTGAACCAACCACAACCACCACCAACACCCATTCCATGATTACTCGGTCAAAGGATGGAACAAGGAAAGCCAAGGTGCTATGTGCTTCAAATTATCCTCTTATAATGGCCTTGAATGCATCTGTACCGGCAGCACCAAGTTGTTTTTCAGAGGCAAATAAATCCCCAGATTGGCGTCTTGCAATGTCCACAAAATTTACTGCTCTTCCTCGTAATGGGACGTGGTCTCTTGTCCCACGAAAGCCAACATATAATGTGGTAGGGTGCAAATGGGTATATTGTGTCAAACAAAAATCTGATGGCACCATTGATTGATTCAAGGCACGCCTAGTGGTGGTTGGTTTGACAACCAGCTTGTTGATGAAAACCCTTTGCCATTAGTATGACATTTTCACAATATTATTTGTATGGTGAACAACCAAAAGAAGAAATTCATAAGGTCCAGCGCAGGCTAAAACCCATGTGATGATTTTTCAAACGCATAACATTTTAGAATACAGTATCAATGATTTTAGGGTTTGGGGTTGGGGGGGGGGGGGGGTGGCTTGGGGTATACAGGAATATAGAGTATCAGTGGAAGACTGCAGTTCATTTCAATTCTAGGGTCAGCCCAAGATCTTTCAGGATGGGGTACTTGGTCCTCAGAAGAGCACCAATATCTGATCATTTTGGGGGTTACCTTGCGGGCGAGTCTCCAGAATCATCAGCCTTGTCATTGCTGGTAGTTTCTTCATCATCACTCTCCTATATAAGAGCCGTCTTCACCAGTTCCTTGCGTTTTATCCTCTTCCTCCTCATCCCCAGCATTCTCATTGGCCGCTACACTGATGGCAGCTGGGAGAATGGGTATAACGGGAGGTGTGCCGGAGGGAATTTCAGGCCTTGGAATATTCAATTTGTCAAAGAGAGACATCTTCGGGAAAAGATGGGTTTCAACGTCAGCAAAAGGAAACTGAGGGTAGTCAATTCGCTAGAACAACTTCTCAAACTTTTGTATTGATGCTCCAAACTAACTCATCATAGAAGTTCAGGAATTTCTTAGATTCTCTACATCACAACTGGAGACTTCCTTGACAATTCTCTTGGCAGTGTCATAATCTTCATTGAATTTTCTTTCAAGCTCTTTGGTTCTCTCCCAATAGATAGCCTCAACAGCCAACTTTGCTAGCTCAGCAGCATTTCTCTCTCACGACAAGAAGAGCTTCGTCAACTTTTTCTTTTTCTCTATTGAGGGCATGGAAATCTTTTAGGATTTGGGCTTTCTCAACTTCAACACTCCTGGCCCAAGATGAAGACCTTTAATTCGTTCATGTCCAGGGCCTTACTCTTCTCTCCTTCCAATTCCGCAAGCCTCATCAGGACAATATCTTTGATTGGGTTGGTAGCTGATGAAGCCGAATCATCAGACATCAGTTTTTCAATTTTAAGATTGCCGAGGGTGGTCTGCAAAACCTCCGACAGTGGACTAGAGCCGATTAACTTCATCTTCAGATGGTTGTTTTCCAAGGTATTGAGGATGCACGGGAATTGATTTTTAGGTTGGGCCACCTCTCTGCATCACTCTTATCCTGGAGCTCCTTCTAGGCAGATTCAAACTGATTGAAGCTCTTTCCTTAGATCATCATTCTGCATTGTGAGATGTTGAAGTCTCCTAGTATTAGTACAGGATTTAGCTATCACCATCGATGCCTAATCTACACTAAATTGATTTTGTTTGTTTGTTTGTTTACTCATTTATTTTCTAAGAATTGATTTTGTTTGTTTTTCTGATTTCTGAATCGTATCAGTATAAAATATAGTTGATATTAAGTTGGGTCTTTTACTTGTAAAGGCAGAAATTTTTTCTCCAAACATATTTTCAACACATTAAAGTGAAGAGTTAGTATCTCTGATTCATCTTGAGTATTAAATAGGCCTCTCTCTGAATATGTGGTAGAAGGAAGAAAGCACAATCCAACAACTACATCTATTTACACCATTCCCTGCCAAAGGACATCTTTAAACACTGCTCCTTCTCTACAAGGATATCTCAACAAGAGGTATATCTGTACAAAGGCAACACACAGCAAAGAGTGTTCCCACAAACTTTATCCCCCAAAGCCAACCCAACAACCTTTCAACCATATCAAATTACTCTAAGCCATACTTTGTATTACAAATTTGATTCAAATTTGACCTAATATAGGGTCGAATATTCATCCTTGTTGAAACTAGAAAGAACCAACTGATTTGTACCCCTTGTAAGAAATGAGTCCGGATCGTCTCTCCTGATTGTGAGCACAGACGGATGTTGACCACAAATTATAGGGGACCTACAAAGTTAGGGTGATGAGTTTAGTTTCTTAAATGTTTTATATTTTTTTTGTTTTAGGCCCCACAATTTGTGGTTATAATGCCGTCAGGAGAGATGATCCGCAATCAGTAAGAAACATGTAATTCCCAATAAGAACACTTTGTCTGACTTCAAATTTACTCACATTTATATCCAATATGCTTTGATTGGGTTTTTCCGTGTAAAAGGTTTAATTATGAACAAAATATATAAATAGTGCTTAAATTAGCAAAGGGCCAATTGGAATTTAAAATTGCAACCTCAAGAGTGGCTTAATTGGTAAATACCAACACTTCATAGTATGTCATTATATATTTAAATAATTTCCCCCACCCCCCTCAAAAAAAAAAAAGCGTCACTTCTCATTCTCTTCTAATATTTCAAAATGGTTAAATTATATTTTATTTTCTTCTTTTAATTGATTAAAGTGACTTATTCTTAAGGCATTCCTAAAGAATAATTGAAAGCAGACGACATCTAAGTGGAGAGGTCATGGGTTTAATCCTTGCAGACAACGTCTCCCCCCTGAGGATGTAATCAAGGTACATGCAAGTTGGCCCGAATGAACCTCAGCTTCAAAAAAAAAAAAAAAAAAAAAATAAAAGCATCGATAGATGAATGGCTTATGTAAAACTAAGTGTAATTGTAATGCCATTGTTGTCCAATGACACTCCATAAATATGACTAGAATAGGCATGGTAGTAGTACCCATATGAGAAAATCCTAAAAAGAATGGCAGAACAAAACTTCATGTTGTTGGTCCATATGAGAAAATACTCTATTATCACGGTAGCATACGAAGAATGCTCCAAAAACAGTGCGGGCACCAGTATAGATGCCCCAACCTAAGGATCCATCAGCAGGAACAAGTGATAACAGTCAAGAAAAGTGTAAAAAAAGTAGAAGTCGAATAGTAAATCTACCATTTCATCCTAAAACAAGAAAATCTCTTTTGCTCAAATTTTATTTTCGTAATTTAAAAGATAGAATGAATATTGAATTTATGGGTGTCAGTTAGTTTGGTCTCATGCAATGATAATACAATCTAAATCCAACGGTTGTTACAACCTAAATTCAACGCAATGCAATGATAATACAATCTTATCTGATTCAAGAATCAAGTTAATTCTAGAATTGGATCCAAATCTAGGTGGGAACAATGGACATGCTATCACATGCATTTTCACCTAGAACTTTACAACTATAGAGAGAACTTACAAATTAGTTTGATTTACTTCAGTTGACAATGCCCAAAATAAAGTACCAATATTTAAAGTTCTCAAAAAAGATAAATTAATCACTTTGATTCTACAATTAAATTTTATTCAAAATAACTATGCGGGATTTTTGTTTGCGGCTGCTTGGGTATCCTGAAATCTTGACATGTGTCATTAGGATTTCCAACAGCCCAAAAATAAGCCCATTTGAGTAATTAAATATGTTAAATGGACAAGTTTTTCTAAACTGCGGAAATCCACTCTCAGTTAATCATATTTACAAAAAGAAGTCTTCTTTCATGGTTGAGAAAATGAAATCGATCGAATCCCTATCCTGCATTTCACAATCTTACTCTAATTTTACTTCCGTTTTTCTTTCTCTTTCTCTTTCTTTCTCTCTCTCTTATTCTGTTTTGGTCGAAACTGCGTTTTGTGGGTTCAAACTAGGGTTCCTTGATTCTTTCTCGATTGCATTTTAAGGTTTGGGTTCCAAGTTTAGGGTTTGTGCGATTTCATTTTCCTCCAATCATCTTTGAGATTGAGAAGAACGGAGAAACAATTCTAAAGGATTGCAAAGATCATTTTAATGGAAAAAAGCAGTATGTGGTGTGTTTAAAGAATCAATTGAAAATTTCCGTTCTAAATGATTGGGGTTATTTTACCCAATATGTTGCTTTAGCAGGTGGCTAGTCTTACTTCCACATTTCTTCTACTTTGGTTCCATTAAATGAAGGAAATTGAAACGCATATGGGAACCCGTATCAACCAACAAAGACGAAGAATTCTTCGCAACTCCTTTTCTCGAACACAACATAGCCTTAGAGTTCCCGATGTCAAAAATGCAACTCCAGCAACCGATGCATTATTCAAGCTAAACCTGCTCCAAGTATGAAACGAAAACCCTTTTCCAAGTAGGTTCCTCGATTGGTTAGACAATTCTAGAACTTCTCGTGAGACCGCGTGGAAAGGGCTGCAAAAAGAGGCCCTCTGTCTGCAAATAGGATTCAATCAAGGGTGGATTTCTGCAATTTATAAAAACTTATCCATTTCACATGTTTAATTACTCAAATGCCCTTACATTTGGGCCATCGGATATGATAATGACATGTGTCACAACTTGGCAAACAAAATCCAACTATATGTGCCAATGATGGGTTACTAAAGCGATTAAAGGCCCAACTTCCCTAAGAGAGGTCTTGGATTCGCACCCGTTCGGCAGCATTAATTATATATATATATGTAAAATCTCCCTTGAGAATGTAATCGTGGTGCGCGTAAGTTGGTCTGGATAAACCTCATCCAAAAAGAAAAGAAAAGAAGAAAAAAAATCCAACTATGTGGGACTTGTCTTGCAAAACTAATTATGTAATAAAGTTCATAAATAATGTGAAGAAAAAACCATAAATTAACGATGCACTGGCATTTTCACAATATTATTGCATGGTGAAAAGACCAAAAAAAAATCAACACATTATGTCTAATAGCACATGTTAACAAAATAGCTAAAACCCATGTGATGATTTTTGAAACGGAAAACACATTTTAGAATACAGCATCAATGATTTCGTTAGCCTTAAGTTTCTTCTCTTTCTTTTCTTTTTTTTTTTTTTTTTTTTTTTTTTTTTTTTTTTTTTTTTTTTAATACAAGAGGTGAGAATGCTGATACTTGACATGTTATAGAATTATTCATACATCTCTCTTAACTAATGTATGAGTTACTACGTACATCTCTCTAGCAATGTAATAAAATCTTCCTTGTTTAATTGTGATTAGCAACTATAACATTATTGTTCAGATCTCTTCGGGATTGCTTGAAGATTAGACACCTCAGTTCCCACTCCAATTTCCTTACTAAAGAAAATGATTTTCTCCAAAATGAAAGGAATCGTGATCTGAGGTTTGGATCAATGAGTTCAGGTCCTTTCTGTCCGAGGATGTCATATGTCTATTCACTCAGGTCGGATGAGTGGATGATATGTGGCACTTGTGGCCCGTCCGGCATGTGAGTGTGAAGCATATATGGGTTCTGCCAAAAAAAAAAAAAAAAAAGTGTGAAGCCTGGGCAGACTGGCAGGTTGGGAACATATGATCTGAATCTCCTTTCTACACGTTTCCTTCCACCCCTCCCCTATCCTGCATCTCTAGGTATATTGCCCATTTTGGATATTTTAATTTTCATATCTAATACCTCTCCAGTCTATTAATTACACGTAAGCTTATTATGCTCAAGTGTAAGCATGTAAGTTCCATTTCTGGACAACTTTTTTGCTTATTTACATGGATGTTGAATGAAGTTGATCGTGAAGTTGCTGGTCTTCACCTACAACCGTTGAGAGTGATGTCTCCTAGTACAACTACAGTATCTAGCTATCACCATGGATACCTAAATCTATATTAAATTGAATTTATTTATTCTTCGTTCTTTCTTTTTTTTCTTTTCGTTTAAGAACTGGTTTTAGTTGACAAATTATGATTTTGATGCGTAAATCATGTTAGTAGAGAATTGTAGTTAAGTTGGAAACATTCACTTATAAAGGTAGATTGAATGTGTTTGCCTTATATCTTTTCATCATGTATTTATGAGGTGAGTTCAACTCTAATCTACTTTGTCAATACTCAAAAATAAATTTCCCCACCCAAATGTATAGTAGTGAGGTGCAAGGAAACACAATCCTTTATTCTTGCAAATAAAAAAAATAAAAACAATATGTATGAGTTCGACGTCCATGCCCAAATTTATAGTAAGACATAAGTTGTAATGACACACTTAATTATTTTATCATTCAAATAAATTGCAAATAATTTTTTCAAATCAATTTTGTTTTCTTAAAAAAAATACGAGTAACCAACAGGGGTTGGTCCAAGTGGTAAGCAGCTTGGTCTCCTTAAGCAAGGTTCTGGTATCGAAACCTTGTGGATGCAAAAAATCCCCACTAGGAGACTCACCCACCACAGCCAGGTATGTGACCCGGGTCGAACACTAGATTAGTCAGAACAAAGCCTTGAAAACCGGGGTTGACAACCAAAAAAAATAAAAATATAAGTACCTCTATATTCAAATCATATACTATTACATAACGTACAAACTAAGATTTTGACACAATTTTTTATGAACAAAAATATCATCACTTTATCTCCATATCTCCCTACAGGTTCCTTTTTTGTGTGTGAAAATAATACGGTTTAACCACCATGATCCAGCTTTTTCATTGGAGCAGAAATGTCATGCATCAATTAAAGTTGTAAAATAACTAAATTCAATGTCACAAAAGGTGGTGACATTTGTAATTTTAATAGGGAATAGAAAAATGGTAATAAAGTATGGAGGAGCCTCTAAATATGGAGCACGTATCAGACCCTATTCTCGGCCAAAACCCCATGCAAGATCGAAGGAAAAGAAAAAAGTAGAAAAGGAAGGGAAAAACATCCCAGCCAAAATTATAAATCCAATCTGGAGGATTTGGATCACATTCATCACTAGCAGAGTGGGAAAGCAACGCGTTAGCATCTTGGGAATATCATCTGACTATAAATTAATATTCGATTCTCGGGTGCGCTTGACATTGAGAGATGAGTATTTACTGATGTAGGCGGTGCTGCTGCAGAAGGCCAAAAATGATGGTTGAAGAAAAACTTCGTGTAGTTGGTCCATATGAAAAACTCCATTATCACTATAGCAAACCAGGAATAGTCCAAAAAAATGGGTACATTGGTGTATGATCCCTCAATCTAAACCTCCATAGGAAAGAACAAGTGATTTAGTCAAGAAAAACGTGAAAGAGAAGTCAAATAGTAAATCCACCATAGCATCAAAAACTCTCTGTGCTCAAATTTTCTTTTTCATAATTTAAAAACAATAGAACTAATATTAAATTTATGGATGTCAATCGGTTAGGTCTTATGGTATGATAATGCAATCTAAATTGGATGGTTAGCTCTTATTCAATGATAATACAATCTAAATTCAACTCGAGTCAAGTTCGTTCTAGAATTGGATCCAAATTTGACATGCATTTTTGCATGTAATTTTATAACTATATAGAAAGGACTTACAAAATAATTTGATTTCCTCCAATATCGCAGTTGACAATGCCCAAGAAAATGTATCAAAATTTTAAAGTTCACCAAGAATTAGAAATCAATCACCCTAGTTCCACAATTAACTTTTATTCAAAATAACTATGGTGTGACTTGTCATGCAAAAATAACTACAAAATAGAGTTCATAAATAATGTGAAGAAAATAATATAAATTAATCATGTACTCTAATATGCATATGTATCATTAATAAGGCATTTCACAAATTATTTGTATGGTGAAAAGACAAAAAAAAGAGGGAAAATCATAGGATTAGCTACTTTTAGGTTTTTCTTTACAAAATTAACCATCCAATGCTTCAGTTAACATAATTGACAAAAATCAAGGTTGGGATTACAAAAGTAACCAAAACAGTGTCCGACTTCCTTTTTTTAATTATTTTAAGTTTTCTGCATTTTTTCGGTTCTACCACTTACCCAATCATCATCTGGCCTTCTCTGTAAATTGAACCAGACCTGAAAACCGAGCCCTCCCCTACTCTTCCTCCTTAATTTGCATGTATTCTTTCAACTGCAACACCTTCGTCTTTATTTCCAATCCACCTTCTACTTCTTCTTTCTTTCCATGTATACAACCTCTTTTAGGCGGTCTTCTTCTCTGGGGAGTATCATATTTCAAATAATATTAAGTTTTGGTTTGTAAAGACAACAATTTGCAATGTCTATCCTTCCTTAGTTTTGACCTGCAATTTCCACCTAGAATCGATTATCTTAAGAACAGCCAAGTCTTGAACCCTAGCGTCTCCAAGTACCTTAACTGATACAAAGTAAAATCAAATATTGGATCAACGTAATTGCTCAGCTAAAAATATCAAGAAATGGAGAATAAAAGAGATGGGAACCATGGAGGAGGTCCCAAATTTTATCATTAACCTCTTTGAAAGTTGGACTGAGGCAACAACCTTATGTTTGATGCCACCAGTACAGTGGCTGGATGATGTTGAAAGGGGAGGTGAAATAACCTTCGTAACTGAAGTCAGTGGAATGGAAAACAAAGAAACTCAATTGAATGGGTGATCTAACCAATTTTCCAAATTGATTCATACATAATTTATGCTATGTTAGTGTTTTCATTGTGAAACTAATGAGAAAATGACAGAGTAATGGAGCCTTTGATCATGGCAAGAAAAACAATGAAAAAGAGGAAGGAGCAGTTGGGGTTTATTTGGTTGGGTGGCAGAAAGAAAATGAAATGATCTTTAGTTGAAAAGACAAGGATAAGGGACAACAACGAGGACGGTCTCCGACCAGTGGTGATCTCCGATCAGTGGTGATGCAAGAGGATTACTAGGTCAGATCGTTTCCTGATGGGAGCAGAGGGTTAGTCTTAGGGGCAACATTGTCCCAAAGGAGGAAAGGATACTGTTTTGGCTATATTTGTAAACCTAATCTTGATTTTATTCATTTTTGTTCTGAAACATTGGGTGGAAAAATTTGTAAGAGAGAACCTAAAAGTGGCTAATCATGTAATTTTTCCAAAAAAGAAAGACATTAGATCCAATAGGACCAGTAAAACCCGCCTAATGATTTTTCAAACCCATAATATTTTTGAAAACAATATCCTTGATTTCATTAGGTTTTTTTTTTTTTTTTGGGGGGGGGGGGGGGGGGGTTCAAAATATTGAAACTTTCATTAACTGAAGTTAAGAGAAAACATTCACACATGTAGGACAAGAAGATATCAAGGAGAGGTTAACTAAGAATGGTGGAACCCCTCAAAACACCTAAAGAATTCAAACTTTTTAGCTCCTTTTGCCAAAAAATCAGCAAATGTATTAGCAGATCTAAGAAACAACAAACCTAACCCAAACAAAATCAAACATAATTTCAACAATCTCAAGAGTTAAGCTCATACTCATCCAATCTAAGGATAAATTAACACCATTTAAAGAGTTTATAACCGCCAAGCAATCTAAGAAAACTAGGAGGTTATCAATCTCTAGAGACTGAGCCAAAATGAGACTCTTCCTAATTGCTTCGAGTTCTATGATAGTTTTTGAAGAACTGGAATTCCAATTACTTTTTGTTGCCACAAAATTTGTATGTGCATCCCATAAAATCCAACCATGGCCACCCACATGAGTTTGCCTATCCCAAGCTCCATCCACATATAAATGAAAGAGCTCCCCTCCGCTCTCTTCAAACTTGGTATTTGTCCTTTAAAAGCCGTCCAACAATCGCTTCTCCTAAATATGATGCTGGATTTCTGCGCAAAGAGAATGGAAAGTGTTAAAAGTATAAGATATCGAGGGAGAAAGTTCCCTATAAGTGGCTGAGTTTCTTGTTTGCCAAATGCACCAAGAAAGTGCACTCCACATTTGATCCAAATGGTTAGCATTTTGATAACCTTCGAATCTATGTCCAAGAAAACTCATCCAATTATGCAAAGAATTCCAATGAAACTTAGATGGATCTAGCCTAAGAGGGGACAATCTCCAACATTATTTAGCATGTTCACAAAAAAAGATCACATGATTGTCATCTTCAATACCATTACCACAAACTAAACATATAGGGGCTAAAGTAGCTCCCCTATTAAAGAGTGAATTGTCAATTGCCAAAGCTTCATATGAATTTTCCATAAGAAGTGTTAATTTTTTGTAAGGTGGGAATCTTCCAAAATTTGCTTCAACAAAAGGAAGGCATGGAAGCAGACGAATTACCATATGTGTTTGCCATAGCCAAGCATTGATAATATGTTGAATGAACAGTGAAGTTACCATTTTTTAATTTGCTCCAAGTCCACGAATAATTTGTTTGAAGTGATAAAATGGGGATGTCTAAGATTGCCTCAATTTTCATAGGGTTAAATAAAAGATTTAGCGTAGGCCTGTTCCATTGCAAAGACTCCTATACAGTTGACTCATAAACCCTATGGATGTGGTTGACTACTAATTCCTCTAAAAGGAATATAAGGTAACCATTAATTTTTTATAAATATCCGTGCTAAGCCCATTTCTAACTTATCTAATTAAGCATTGTATAAGAACTTTCCTACCTGTCAAAATACTTCGCCAACCCTAAGAACAATTTGTGGGGGTATCACTAGAAGAAAATCTCTACCTTTTAAGTACTTCGCAGAGATCACCTGTGCCCGAAATGAATCAGGATTGGTGAGAAGTCTCTAACTTTGTTTTGCAAGAAGAGCTTTATTGAAACAATGAAAATTTCTAAAGCCTAATCCACTTACCTTCTTACATCTACACAACGTATCCTAGTTTTCCCAGTGAATTTCTTTCCCCTGGTCATTTTTCCAGTAGAAATGGTAAATTTTCTATGTAATCAAATTGCATATTTCATGTGAAATAAGAAAATTGGACATGGCATAAATAAGTAGAGCCAAAGCCACTACTTTACTTAGAGTTACTTTCCAAGAAGGGACAAGAGTCTTCTTTTCCATCTTAACAATTTGGAATTTAGTCTATCTGAAAAAGAAAGTTGGAACCTTAGATTTTTCCAATAGAGGAAGGGAGTCTAATGTAAATACCATTTGAGGTCACTTCTCTTATGCCCATGGTGGAGACAATGTCAGCCCTAAGGTTGTAAGGGTATATAGGGTTGAATAAAACCAAATTTATAAGGATTTATGTGAAGTTCTGATACCACTTCATATTCCTAGAGAAGAATATTGATTTGAGAAGTAGCTCGAATTGAAGCTAGGGAAAACAACATGGTATCATCAGCCAAAAATAAATAATTTACTTCAAGAACCTGAGGAGCCAACTTAGTTCCTGATAATCTAGATATCCCTTTATTTGAAAGAAGCCTTTGGGTAAAGGTTTCTTGGCAAATGATAAAAATATACGGACTAAGTGGACATCCCTGCCGAATTCCCTAGAAGGACTGATCTTTCTAGCTAATGCCCCCATTGACTTTTATCTGAAATTCCATAGTTGTAATGCATTGCATGATCCAATGAACCCATTGATCAGCAAACCCAAGAAAGGCTCTAATTTGTCTTAGGTCTTGCACAGGTCAAGTTTTAAAGCCATAGACCCAGATTTGGACTTCGATTTTTCCAAAAAGTAAAGATATTCATGGGCAAAATAGATATTATGTGAGATGGTATGATCTGGAAAAAAAAAAACACTTTGAGTTTGACTAATTATGGATCTAAGAATGGTTTTAGTATATTAGCCAAACATTTTGCTATAACTTTATAAGGAGTGGTACAAAGACTAATGATCTACAATGTGAAACATCTTGAGGGTTATATCTTTGTGGAATCAAAGTGATCATTGTTTTATTAAGGATTTTGAGCATGAATCCCCATTGAAGAAATGTTGGATTCCCTAGATAAAATTTTAATTATCTCCCAATGCTTTTGGAAGAATCTCGTAGGAAAACCATCAATGCTAGCGGCTTTAATTATTAGTAAAAGTTGTGATACAAGGGGAGGAAGAGGTAAATAAAGATGAGAAATGATTACAAAATTCGGATTGAATGAGAGGGTCTTCATTAAGCCAAGATCCATTCCGGTCTTTCAATTTATACACTGTATTTTCCTAGCACTTCTGGCCATGGAGGCATGAAAGAATTTGGTGTTCTCATCACCCTCCTTGAGCCATAGGACCTGGAAACTCTAATGCCAAAACTTTTCCTCATCTAGATATTGTTGCTCTAATTGGCTTTTTAACTCTAGCTCTTCTTGAGTAATGGCAGCTGAAGGGGGTTTCTGTTGACATAGCTTAAGCTAGTGGGAGAGTCTTTGTATTTCAAGAAAAGCATCTTGAAATATGGCCTTACTTCAAATTTGAAGGGTCTTGGTGCAATTCATAATTCTTTGGTGGAGTTGATAAGAAGGAGAACCTAATCAAGGAGCAATCCATCCTATAAAGATTTGGCTTTTAAGATCATTATGATTATCCCATTTTGTCACACCCCACCAGACGATATCTGATCTACCACAACAACCTGTGGGTGTGATCCATAGCCACAAGATCTCAATTACACTATCAGTAATAAATAAGACACATAATCCCATAATCAAGAGCAAGAATAGACAATTCATTAATTAATAAAAGAATATTCCAAAAGGAATACCAAGATAATCTAGATATAAGAATGTATAAGCAGAAGCAAAATCAAAATGTCTCATTATTGTTTACAATTCTCCTTAAGCATTCTATCAGTTTTCTCCTCTAGTCGTGACAACGATGAACAACCAGAGTTCTATTCTTTTTAATGGGTACTGTAAGAGCACTCCATGCATCCACAAGAAGCTTCATGCTCATCATAACTATTTTTCACTAGCGTCTCTAGTATCTCTTCAATGTGATTGTCCCATGAATACGGGGCTTCTTCTATTCCTACATAACAATCTGAGAAAGGAAACAATAAATCACAAGGAATGATTTCTAAAGAACTTAGTAAGGCAACAATCACATACATATACCTTGATCATACGACATTAAAGAAAGGGATAATGGAATGATATGTTATGTATGTATCTAAGAAGTCTAACTATGCAAGTCTCTATCTAGGCAAACGTGCATTAAGATATACACCAGCCCTCCTCTGGGTAGGTCTTGTCACTCGATCCCTCACAGGCCTGGCTTCCTCTGTTGGGATACCGGGTAAGAGGTACAGTCCACATCATCAACCATGGATGGGATATAGGTCCACACTCTCTCACCACAACCATTGGTTTAAGTACTGGTGCATCTTTGTGATTCTAACCCAATGCAAGGTCATGTGATAAACACTCTACATGTGGTCCAGATACCTTTCCTCATGCCTAGTGCCCTTTTGGTATCCTTCTCCACCTAGAATGAAAATCCTCACGGACTGATTACCTCTGTTAGACAACATTTCTTAACCCTATGATCATCCATAAATGCTAGGGTGGATGCCTCTCATGTCTCCTCACGACACCCAAGTTGTCTTTTGGACGCCTATGAGCCCAACTCTCAACATATACAACCCTACCATTGCATGATAAATAGTGGGTCATTGTGTCTACTCACGAACTGATTACCTCTGTTGGATGCCCATAGGACCATGTCACTATAATCATGAGTCACTCAACTTCAATCCCCCTGCCAAAAGGATAGTAGCATTATGGGTAACTTAACCATGCATCTAGACATCCGAGTCATGAAGGATAGCAAATAGAGAATTGTAGGAAGCACCAAGGACAATGGCCCAGACCACAACTCCTGATGTTCAAGGATAAGGATACCAATCCTAGTATTCTCCAAGTCAAAGCCACACCATTCAACATCTCTCATCATATATTCAAGTAAAACATACTAATCATCATTCATCATTCATAATTCATAATCAGTAATTGATCAAGCATAACAATAACTACAACAAGTTAAAGAGTTATAGACATGCTTAGAATGATAAACAAGTTAACACAATAGTCAATCCAACTATATATGTAATTGTGTCCTCACCTGATTTAGCGAGAAAAAATACTGATTGATGGTCAAGAAGCTCACAATCAAACACTCCAATAGATCCCAGTAAACCCTAAAGTTATGTTCTATAAGTTTCTTTTTTGATTTGGGAATCAAACTAAGCAGAAATAACCTCAAAATAGGTTCAAGAAATCAACTGGTTGCTTAGTCCGGTTGTTTGAGGCGGTTGCTTGGGCGGTTGGTCCAATCAACCGCCTAGGAGACCTCTTTAAGCAACCACCAACTTTTTTGACAATTTTCCAAGTTCAAAATTTAGACTTTTAATCATCCATCTTCAACAGATTTTTGGATGATCTCAAGCCTAAATAATGTTCCTAAAGCACCACAAAAACCTCTCCAATCTGAAGAAACAAGAAGAAAAAATCTAGACTTGGATATGAGAATTAATAACTCTCTTTAGAAGTAACTGCCATTAAAATATATATGAGATCTATTCTCTCAACGACCTCATCATAAATGAAAAAATAAATATTTTCATCTCTAATCATCTTCCAACAAGGTTCAAAAGAAAATTACTCTCTAGAGAGGAGAGAATTAATATAATAAGAGTGTAGTTAACTAACCTTCCTCTAGGATCCAAAAGTCAATGAAGTCTCCACGAGAATCTCCGCGGATCAAGGTCTTCCTTCTCCAACATGTGTTCTATGATGTTGTAGCCATCCTCAGTAGTCTGCAATATTAAAATAATGAAAAAATAGGGTTTAGGGGTGGGGGGTGTTTAAATAGAGTATTGGAGGGAAAATAAGCATTCTACCCATACAATTCCAATCAACCGCCTTAAGCAACCACCCCTAGTACTTTTCAATACTTGGGCATTTTGCACTCTTGGTTGATCCCTAACACTACTACAAGCTTAAACATCATGTAGGAGGCCTTTACCTTGCTCATTGACATCTTTCAACCTTGGCTGTCTTGCACTAGATATCCACCTGCCCAATCCATCCGGGTTCTGACTAGATCGTCTTTCGGTTCCAAATAAGGCAGGTTCTTCATCTTCTTCATCTAGATCCATGGGCTCTGGGGTTGAAACATGGGCTTCAATTTGAATGGTCCACAACTTCTTTCGTCTATAGGCTGGGGTACTCGGACCTGCAATTCGGGTTTCGGGTTAGGATTATGAGGGTTATTACACATTTAGTTTTATAATAAAATCTCATGGGTCTTTTTCTGGTTGGGTATAGGGAAATCTCAACTGGAATATAATCGAAGCCAACCCCAGCCAGTTTGTGACTTTGGACACTGCAATATAGGTTAAGGAATTCCATATTCAAAAATCCCCTATCTAAATTGACACTCATTAACTAAGTCTACCCCCTGTCTTTTATTAGGCCACGAGAATTTCAGGCTACGGCATTTAACCTCTAGCAAGTCACATGATTCAATAGTGGATCTAAATTTATCCATTTGTACTTGAGATCTAGATCTACCACCTATTTTGTCATCATTACTGAAAATTTCATTAAATCGCCAATAACAAGACTGGAAGAACTTACAGAATTACCCAAAAGGGTGAGCTCATTCAATACCAAGTGTCTATACTCCACCGAGGATGCCTATAAACCAAGGTTGTCCTGAATTCTGCACCTTAAGTACAACAATTAGTATACCAACAATATTAGAAGAAGATGAGAGAATAGTAATGGAGATATCACCATTCCATAAGAAATCAATTCCTCCTGAGTTGCCCATGGGATTAACATTAACACTAAAATGATCTGTGAATCTCGACTCTCTTGCTACTCCACTAATCAAAACATCTGGTTGATTAGTTTCCATTAAAAATACAATGCTAGGCCTGCCTTTCCTACAATTTTTTTTGTAGGTATTGTTGTGTCAGGGAACGGCCAAGCCCTTGACGGTTCAAAAATATTAGTTTCATGGCAACGGTGGGGGCTGATCAAGAGATGCCGGCCTCCCCCTCAGTAGAAGGAAGAAGCATACCTCGTAGTATGCCTAAGCCTCCCCACAAATCTCCCCATTGCTCTACGAGCCATACCATTGATCCTACATTAAGGTGCATGATACCTCCCTCATGGGAAGGAAGATCATTATAGGTTCCTTTAGTCTTAAAGTTTTTTAAGCTGCCAAGCTAATCTTTCAAGAGAATTAGCCCGCCTCTTGAGCTGCTATTGCAAGTTACTCTCTCTAGGTAGAGGGATAGTTAGAATTTCTTCAATTCTTACCTGAGAGCCAGACACCTGCGATGGATTAGCTATGGTTCTAAAAATAATGGGTCTCGGCCTTGTAAGAGCAGTTGAAAAAATGTTTTGATTTGTGTGTGATTCCCTTTCTACGTCCACTTGATATTCAAGCTAATAACCAAGGGATTGGGAAGTAGTTAAAGAAACAGAAGTAAAATGCTGAGAAAGAACCTGTTCGGTTGGCAAAGTTGAGCTTGAAGTTGAGTCTCTATTGGTTGCATCAGACTCGGTAGTAAAATGGGTCTGCTTAACAGACTAGTTATGACCATTGCTAGATCTGGGTTTAGAAATGGGCTGATTTTTTTTGTCTCATTGATATCGATAATGCAAGAGGTGAAATAATGGTAGTTGACCTGTTGTAGAGTTATTCATACATCTTTGTTAACTAATGTATCGGTTATGTTGTTTATACTATTATTGTTCAGATCTTCTAGCGTTTGGGATTCTTCCTTGTATATAAAGTTCCCTCTAGTTTTTTTGGTCAAAAGTTCAAATATTTCATTCATAATTGAAATAAAACACAAACACAAACACCGAACAAAAGGAAAAAAACAAGAACTAAGGGATGGGCCGAACCCAATAAACCCTCGGAAACCTGGTTGTGACAACTACAGAGCCAGAAAAACATAATGAATATGATAAACATAACCACCACCACCACCTGCGGAGACACACCACATAGGCGGACACCGACGCAGAAATAACCACGCCCCAAGGGCTTACATACCACACGCCTCAAAGGCGAAAACTGAGCACGCCACAAGGGATAACAAAACACATGCCCCAAGGGCTTACATTCCACACGCCTCATAGGCAAAGACAGAACATGCCACAAAGGCAGACAAACTACACGCCCCAAGGGCATACATACCACACGCCACAAGGGCCACAATAGCGCACACCACATAGGCGAAGACAGAACACGCCACAAAGGCGCCAACTCAGTTGTTGAGGCAAAAAGCACCCGAACTAGTCTCCGAACTCCCAGCGTAAAATCGCAAGCTAGCATACCACCACCAGCAGAAAGAGAGCCGAAAAAAACTCCAAAACCGTAGAAAACATGCCCACAACTTGCATCAACCATCCTGTCCGCTTTCTTCTCTTTTCTTATTTCAAAAAAAAGTTCCCTCTAGTTCCCCCCCCCCCCCCCCCCCCAAAATTTCCTTACTAAAGAAAGTGATTTTCTCCAAAATGGGAGGGGTTGTGATACGAGGCTTGGTTTGATGAGTTCAAATTCTTTCTATCCAAGGGTGTCGTCTGTCCATCTGCCTAGGTTGATGGATGGACAACATGTGTGGATACCAAGCAGTCACATGTCATCCATCTAGAGGCTTGGGTGGATGGACAAATGGCATCTTTTGGTGGAGAATAATTTATTGTGGGTCAATACGAATTGGAAATCTCACTATCATCTGACTCGACTTATGCCAGATTTTTTATTTTCTTTTATTTGCAAGGTGCCCACTTAAGTGGGCCTCAACTTCTTGACTAAGTGGGCTAAATTGCACGACGCCCACCCTGGTCATATTCAAAAATTGCAAGTTACCCACCTTAACGGTCAAAGGGTTTGACCGTTAATCGTGGGTTGTAAAATGTCTTATATACCCTCCCCATTACGAAAAGATGAAATTACCTCTCAGTCAATTTCCCTCCATTTACCTTTGTCTTCTCCAAAAAGCTTCATCAAAGCAAAAGCTCCACAGCATCCTCCTCCAACGCCGACTACGACTCCGACGAACCCACATTCTCCCTCGTAACTACTACCCATGCGAACCCTAATGCCATTTCCTCTTCAACCTAACTTCAATGTGCAACCTCTGCAACCTAACCCTCCACCTACAACTTGGGGCCTTCAATCAGTGCTCACGGTGAGCTACAGGGTCTTCCATCGGCAATATTAGATATGGTAATGGTTATTTGGCACACCCTATCACACACACACACCCGTTGGTTGTTTGCCTTGGTGAAGCTTGCAATTCATGGTCCACACATTGTACTCAACGATTTGCTTTTGTGAGCACCTTGTGTGCGCATAAGCACACTACGCGTACATGGCCCCACGCAAGGCTCTCTCCCAACGTAAGCCCATCAAACACGCCCTCCCACCCCGACACCCACCTAGCACCTCTACCTTAGCACCCACACACACTCCACCCCACACCCCAACATTTAGCACCTTCACTCAGCACCCAACACCACTATCCTAGCACCCACACCCCAACACCCAACAACTCTACCCTAGCACCTACACCCAGCACCCAATACCCCCACCCCAGCTCCCTGCATTCAACAACAAACACTCACACCCCCAAAACTACCACCACCCAATCCCTGACTAATTTTTTAATTTGTATATGTATTGTATAGGATGTCAATTTCCAGCATCGATGATCGTATGGGATGACTATCTAAATTTTAACAACACCAATTGCAAATGTGGGAGGAAAGCAACTGTGAGAATTTCAGAGTCAGCTAAGCCTCCCGATAGGCTATATCAATCATGTGAAAATTTTCCACATTGTTGCGTGTTTTTTAGGTACTGTTATCCAACTGGGCAAGGTTGCACACCGAGTGATGTGCTTCCAACTACTGGAGGAGAAGAAGAAGATAAATTTAAGCTATTCAAGAGAAGAGTCAAATAGGTAGAGAAGGATGTACTATTAATGAAGAATGAGCAAGCCTCAATCAAGAATGACCAAGCCACTATTGGAGGAGAAGAAGAAGATAAATTTAAGCTATTGAAGAGAAGAGTCAATCAGCTAGAGAATGATGTAATGTTAATGAAGAATGAGCAAGCCTCAATCAAGAATAACCAAGCCTTACTGAAGAATGATCAATCCTTACTGAAGAATCTAGGTATAGGTTTGGCTATGATGTTTGTTGTAATATAATGTGGCCATATATGGTACCAATAGATAGTATGTGTTTTTTTATCTTGAGTTTTTGAATCATGGGATGTATTTGTAATGGATGTATTGTTGTAGTTGGTTCATTGTAAACAATGACTTAAATGATGTACTTGGTTCAATTTAAGGAATGAGATATATGTTTCTTGGTAATGATCACAATAGAAGGAGATATATGTTTCTTCGTAATGAATAAACCTTTTTAGGATGAGTTCAAATTAAAAACCTACTAAATATTTTGCTTATTCTCAAAAAAGGGATTCTGATTGTTTGTTCCATATCACATTGGGCAGCAAAGGTTATCAATTTCAATACAAATCCTACTACAAATTTGAAAAAGTTGGATATAGGTGAATAATAGAAGCATCTTGAGAGTGAAGATCTAAGAGATTGCCCTTCAAAGCAAAAAGCTCCGTGGCATACAGCTATCTCGAGGAGGTGAGCGTCTATCACACCTTGCCTTTGCTGATGATTTAATTATGTTTGGTCAAGCCACCAAAGCAGAGGCTCGGACTTTCCATCGGCTTCTAGAAGAATATTGTCTTTACTCAGGACAGCAGCTCAACATAAAAATAAAATAAAAACACGTGCACATTATAGCCCAAGTACCTCCTCGACCATGAAGTGTATGCTTTCCTCACACTTCCACATCACCTCCACTACGAAGCTGGACATATATCTTGGCATTCCTCTCATTTCAGGTAAGCTTAAGAAGAAGCACTACATTTCATTGCTTTCTAGGGTCAATAACCGACTTCAACACTGGCGAGCTAATTACCTATCCTATGCGGGGAAAAAGGTCCTTATCCAATCCACTTTAGATACCATGCCCACCCATTTTATGTCACGCTTCCAACTCCCTGCCTTGACCACATATACACTTGACAAGCTTTCTCGGGATTTTTTCTGGTCCAATGGTACACAAGGGCATGTACACACCATATCATGGGATCACATTTGTCGCTCGACTAGAGAAGGTGGCCTCAACCTCAAAAAAGTACTGCTTTTAACCTCACTCTTCTGACTTGGAAGGCATGGGAATTACTTAACCCCTCTACATCGCTATGGGGTAGATTGATGAAATACAAGTATTTCAAGAATGGCACCTTCCTAGATGCTCCCTCCCCCCCCCCCCCCTTATGCTTCATGGGGATGGAAATCGCTGCTCAAAGCTAGGGATCTTTTACGCCACAGTCTCTTTCTACAAATTGGGGATGGTTCACAAGCTAGTCCTTGGAATCTCAATTGGGTAGCGAATCAACCCCTAGATATGGGTTGCTTTCCAGTAGCCTCTCTCCCCATGAAGGTCTCAGCATTCATCAATTCTGCAATAGCTTCTTGGTATTGGGATAAGGCATTTGATTGGTGGCCTACTGACATAGCAATCAACATTCTCAACATCCTAATCCCCCACTTCCCATAGGATGATCGATTCATTTGGCAGCCCACTTCCTCAGGTAAGTTCACTGTTAGTTCGGCTTACCGGTTGGCAACTTCCTCGCCCTGCCCCCTCCCCTATACCTAACCTTAACTGGCTTCAACTTTGGCATCTCCCCCTACCTCCTAGAATTTTTTTTTTCCTATGGAAAATTGTTTTGGGGAAACTACCTACGGCAGATCTGCTCCATCAAAGAGGCTATCATGTACAGCTCCATTGTTGATTTTGTGGCCATCACACCTTTTCGGCACATCACCTCTTTATAATGTGTCCATTCAGCAACCACCTCTAACATTCTCTTAACCTTCACTGATGGGATCCCACATGCCCTTTTGACCTCCAACTTCAAGCCCTTGCCACCCAATCCGCTGGCTCTTCCCCTCATAGACAGCAACACTTTCACACCCTTATCGCCTTTTGGGCTCTTTGGGGATATTATAATACGATTAACCCTCTTCCACCTCCCCCCCCCCCAAAGCTTCACGATGTCATGTTGCGTTTACAACATGCGATTCATGAGTTCACCCCTATCCCCCCTCTTTACCCCCTAGCAAACATATACCACTCATCAGGTGGGAACCTCCACCTCCGCGCAGGATCAAACTAAATGTGGATGGCTCCTCCTTTATTAATCCACCACGCTCAGGGATTGGTGGTCTAGTTCGTCACTCTTATCATTAGGTGGTTTTTTCTTTTGGACAAGGAAAGGGTTGTGAGGACTCTCTTACCACCGAGGCACAAGCAGTTCAACGAGGTCTTAGCCTCGCTCTCGACTTCCAGATCACACATATACAAGTGGAGGGTGATAACCAATCGCTTGTTCTTACCCTTCAGCATCCAGACTCTTGTGGAAGTTGGAAAATCTCACACCTAATTTCTGATATCTGTAGGCTGGCAAAGTCCTTTACAGAATGTTCCTTCTCTTACATCCCTCGTGAAGCCAATTATGCAGTAGATGAACTTGCTAAATCAGCGGCCCACTCACAGGATTGGTTCATGTACCATTTCTCCCCACCCCCTTTTTTTTACTTGGGTTTTACTCTTTGACTCTCTAATGTGTAAGATCCCTCGAGGATTTCAGTTAAACAAATAAAGGTTTTCTTTTCCCACCAAAAAAAAAACAAATAAATAAAAACACAAAGTTAGTTTGAATTTCACAAAATAGGATTACTTGGCTGTTCAAAGATGGCCACCTGGGAAAGACAACCATTGATAGTAAATGACCAAGTTAAACCTCTTATGGTTAAGAGATAAAGGAAATTAAGTATGGGTCAGAACTAATTGGGAAGTAAATGAGGTTTTTTCTGATTTACTCAAATTTCATCCATATATTTCGGCATCTGGTTTGGTTAATCTCAAAAGGAATGTGTTATATATGACCTAGAGAGTAGTTTTGTAGTTGCAAGAAAATAGAAGATTTATAGGTTAATGAATGAATACATGGAACAATAAGAACAACATAATACAACACTCAGGTTGCAAACAACAATGTGGTTTGATTTGATCAAACACCAATCCACATTGACACAAGGGGATCATTGATAAAAAAAACAAGGAATCTTGATCAGAGAGAGAGAGAGAGAGAGAGAGAGCTTCAAACATAGATGGAAGGAAAAGATGCAATTTCTTTTCTACACTCATGTTCAATGATTTCCCCCCTTTAAGTTACAAACAAGAAAAAAAAAATCACTGAGAAGGAAAGGACTAACTGAATCCTAAACTAGTAAGGTAACCTAAAATGATGAGAAACTGAAATAATAAATTGATTCAATGACATGGTCAAATTTCAGGTCCTTCAGAATTTTACAAAAGTTGTACATTAGAAGCAGTAAACAAGGATATTAGAAGCTATACATTATAAGCCTTGGAAATTTTGAGACAGATAAAGAAACTAACCGATACATCTTGCAAAGTTCAAATCCTAGTTATTAGATTATCGCAATTAATATAACTCTGTTGACTAGACTTTTGGTCGGCACTGCAATCTACAATACCATTCTTGGTTGGGAACTTCAACTTCATATGTAATGTTGACACTACTGCCTCTAGAGCATAGAGAGTTGGTTAACCTAGAATGATGTTATATGCCGACAAATCCTGAACAAACCATAAAGTTTGACTGGACGACCTTGTCCCATGGATGTTTACCGATTTGAAGGTCTAACCTGATGGTTCCTTCTGCTCAGGTGGAAGATCTTGTGAATCCGTATAACTGAGCTCCGCATGGGATGAGAATGTTTTCACTTAATTTTAGTTTCTTGAAAGCTTCGAGAGATAATATGTCCACCGAAGAACAAGTATCTACTAAGACTTTGTGGACTTCGGTTCTGACTAAAGTGACTTTTATCACAAGAGCATCATCATGGGGTGTCTTTACACCTTGCATATCTATAGAAGAAAAGGTAATTGGTTCTAATACTACCTTCATGTCTGATCTTTCGAGTTCAACACTCCCTACATATCAAGCCTTCCTCTTATCTATCAGGTTGACTCTTCTGTTGGGCCACCGAACACTGTAAAAATCAGAGATCACTTTCTATTGTTGTCTCCATTCCTAGGTCAACTTCTTCTAGGGCTTTGATGCCATTCTCTACTGGTTGACCTTGCTCTCTTCCTGTCTCCATTAGATGGTTGAAGAGCTCTTTGCTTTGCTCGAACATACTTTTTCAATTTCCCTTGTGAGATTAACTTTCAATCTCTATTTTCAACTACCTACAATCATTAGTCCAATGACCATGATATTTGTGGAATTCAGAGTACTTGCTTCTATCATGATCTTTTGGTAAGGATTGAGCTTGTTCAGTCATTTAACTAGTCTTTGGTCTTTGACTTGCATCAGAATTTCTGATCTTCTAGTGTTTAGGGAGGTCCATGCTCCCTCAGGCTACTTTGCCAATTCCGCTCGACCACCTTTCCTCCTAATTGTGGTCGGATTCCTACTTTGCTGAAATCTCTCCTTATTTGCTTTTATTTATGTGGTCGGCTCCTTCTTTTGGAACTCTGTGGTTTCTGATATCTCATCCTACTTATGTCATCATTTAAGTAAACCTGCATATGTCTTTGGCATATGTAACAAGAGATATTCTAGGAGTCCTTCATGATTGAGCCCTCGATAAAGTGCATGAAAGGCTATCTTCTCATCTAAATCTCTATCTGGATAGTCAGATTGTTAAATATTCGAAGATAACTTTGATTGACGGAGAACAAAGCGTCCTGTCTTTTCTTTGTACTTACTCCACTTTGGAAGTGCAACAAGAATACCCGACCAAAACGGTAAAAATTTTCAATTGTACCATTTTGGAGTCCCAAAAACCAATCAATTGCGGCTCCAATCAATGAAGCAAGAATGATTTTGCACATGGCTGCTTCACTATGTCTGTATGAGGACATGACAAACTTATAGTGCATGATGTGATGTCTTGCGCATCTTGTGCTGTCGAACATTGTGAAGGTCAAGCACTTGAAATTCTTTGGCATCTCTGCTTTTGAAATTGCTTAGACAAAAGGATCTTCTTTCATGACGGAATATTAAGCATCCATGCCCAAATCTTTTAGCTTTTTCAACTTCTCATCAAGTTCTTCAAACCACTTGTTTACATAATCAGCGTGCTTGGCCGGAACTCCGTTGTCCCCTTCTTGTGGATCATTGGTTGGATGAGAGCTACTTCCTCGATATTCAAAATTGTCACCTGGGGGAGGGTCCTTAGACACTACCTAGCTCTCGTGATGGTTGGGATTTCTCATCGACATTTTCATTTCCTTTCTTACGATTTCTCTAAGATGATCGTGATGAATGGTCGGGTTGGGATGTTCTTACCTCCTTTCGCCATGGTGGTCGACCATCTCCATTGTCATCAAGATTAATAGGATTAACTTGCCTCTTTTTTAATCTCTCGTTCGCCTTCACTCGAATCATCTCCAACTATCCTTGATCTGGTATGCATAATAGCTTTTTGATCAGTTTCCCACAGACGACGCAAATTGTTGATACAAAAATCTTGCTTGATCACATGAACAAGTGAACCTGCATAAACATGTTCAACCGTGTTGGTTGAGTAACGCCTCCGACAGTCAAGTTAACAAGAAGTTGAGTTGGAGAAGAAAAGAGAGACGTCAATGCTAGGGAAGATAATCTCATAACTCACTTACCTTATCTTGACCCTCTATCCCCTTTATATAGATTTTAGGTTGTGTTACATGTATGATGACTGTAGAGTCCGACTAGAGTTTTTGTTGTAGAGTTCGATATGGATTCTAAAAGGTAGGATTCTTTCACTCAACTAGGAACGTTATCCCGAAGACTTTTAGAAGTTGATTGTGAATGAAACACTATCAATTTGGGCGATTGGTTCTTACTCTCTCTAGGGTCGAACCATTACCATTCGAACTTGCCTGGTGGCTAACCCATTCATTAACAACATGGACCGACCATCTTTAGGTTGTTGGGTGGGTCCTATATGATCCCAAGCCGTATCACATATAGATAGAATAGTATTCCAATCGAGGTGTGAAATCCCTCACAATCCCTAACGTATAAATCTATGTTGTAGGTCCGAAGACCTGAAGTCAAGGGAGGAGACAGCTGTGGGCCATCCCTTTGGAACCCATTGGATCTAACCTAAAACCAATGGAGGTTGACGATGAAGATCCTAGTATGGAAACTCTGACTGACTTTGGAAGGAGATGTAAATTGAATGATGATGGACTTGGGAGATGGACTTTGAGTGAAATGTTGACACCCATGGAAGGTCCTATAAAGTCAGGTAAAACCCTTTCTTAAGTTGGTGAAGGATCCAAGTGAAGCCTGAGGCTTTTGGAGACCAAAATTTTGTTTATGACCATCTGGCATTGCTTGTTCGATTGCCTTGGTCGCCCCAAGCGACCAAGCCAAGCGACCAAGGCTTCCCTCGGGACATAATTTGGTATTTTTGGAAATTTAGGTTTTCGTAGCTCTATACATACAAACTTCGATCTAATTCGTACCACTTTGCCTCTAAGCTACTAGAGAATGTGAGAAGAACCCTGTAGCTATCTCTTCAAGGCTAAGGAAGATCCCCAAGTATCCATGAGAGACTCTTCCGTTGAATCATTTTCTAGAAGGTTAGTAATCGATCTCATTCTCTCTAGATCTATTATCTCTACTATTTCAACTCATTGTTGTGATTATGAGGAAGGTCTTATGCTACTGTAATGACCTACTTCTTCATCCTCATAGTATTAGAGTGAACCCCCATTCACTATATTCCTTCTGTGAGCAACACGGTGTGATTTCGGTGTTTAAACTAGCATAATCTTCATGACTTTATTCATATGTGAGTTGTTTAACTTCTAATTTATGCTAGATCTATTCCTAGGTCATTTTCTAATCATGATCTATTGATTTCTTATCTCTAGAGTGAATCCCCACTCACTCTAGTCTATTCGTGAGAATCTGTGAATTAGGCCTATTATCTCACCCCATTCCCCATTCCATAATTACCTCAGCCCCTCAGCGAGGGTATTGATACCGAGTGACCCATGGCAATAATAGGGATTATAGGCGCTCAAGATTGGTATTCGATCTTTAATAGGACATAATCACATTGTTGGGGGCCATTCATTGGTAGGGTTGCACATAATAAACTTAGGCTCATGGGTGCTCAAGACCGGTAGGTAACCCATGAGAGGACATGAGAGATTTATTATATGTGGATGACCAATAGGGTTAAGAGTCCATAATCTAATTGGTTGGGTGCCATAGGATACAATGACTCTAGAGAGGGAGACACTAGAACGGACTACCTAGACACGGAAGGGAGGTATGAGACTAGAACAGATTGTCTAGTGCACAGAAGGAAAGTATCCAACTCCGAGATGTATATGATTCAATAGATGACTTGCATTGGGCTAAGTTTAACTCTGACATGGGCCAGTACTCAGTCCAAAGGTGTAGTGAGAGAGTGGTGATCTAAACCCCAACCATGGAATGTTGAAGGGATGCCCTAACCCAATTACTAGGGAGAACCCAAAAGACGTGCTTAAGAGCCTTGAGGAAGAGTGACTAAGACTGCCCAGAGGAGTATGGTGTTATATTTGAATGTGTGTCTGCCACTAGAGACTAGCATGTATAGAGTTGGAAGCATATTTGCATCATTGTCTCATATCATTTACATCATGCTTGTTCTGAACTGTTTGTAGTTGTTACTTGTGATTGAACTACTAGCAGAGCTCTTTTGAGCTCACCCTTCGAGGACAATGTTTCTTATACCTTGTTGCAGGTACTGATGACGGCGAGAGCTAGGTCTACGAGGCCACGATGAGTGACTCGTATTTCATGCAAGATATTGGTTGTTCCAAACATAATGGTGAAGACTTCCAGTGTGACGATAGTGTGTGCTAGGATTAGTCCCATTTTGGAGCTAGAGTGCCTGTATTTGGATATGGAAGTGTACAAGTTTAGACATACCTTATTTGAGTTTACGGAGGTGTATGATTAGACTTAGATTGAGTGTTAGACCCCTCCATTTCTTTAGTTTATTTGGTTGTAATACTTTAGAGTTTTGATCTACTTTTCCGCTTTGATTATAGAGTTTATTTATGCTTTTCTCTATACTTTAAATCTTTGATTGGTATCTTTTATTTCCACACTCTGATAATTCTTTGTAATCTTTTTGAGTTACAACTTTAATTAATTCCTTAAATAATAGTAAATAGTGGTTGTTCTTTGCTCTTGATTATCTTATTGTGTTATGTGGGTATATGATCGCCCTGAACTTATCTTTGGGGCTGTGGATCACACATCCGGGTATCACGGTTAGGGTACTGGTTGGGTGGATGTGATAGAGTGGTATCAAAGCCCAAAGTTCTTGGATAATCATAACCACAGAACATAGTAGTGGAGCATCCTTGAGTCATAAATCCAAAAGTGACTCAATCTTCTTAGAAGTGAATAATAGAACAAAATAGAAATTTGTATTAATGAAGCATAATACATCAAGTCAGAATAAGACACAATAACCATGGTTAAACAAATATACATCTTAATGCAATAAAAGAAATGCATAACGTACAATAAGACAAGTGAGACAAACTGAACTTCATTAATTCTTAGAAAACTTTTACAAGTTAAAAAGGAAATAAATACATATGTGATAACATAAAAGGACATCCTAGAACTACCTATCTTGGAGATCGTCTCTGTGATCTGCGCTGATCTCTAATAGCTCAAGACTCCTCCTCTAACCGTGACAACCGCTCATCCATAGAAAACATATGTGCCTCCATCCTCGTCATCATAGATGTCATCAAAGACATATGTACCTCGGAAGTCGGACATGGAGGACCTCCAACCTCAAATTGTCGAGGCAGAATAGTACCCTTCTCATCTGCATGTGCCTCCTCATGCACCTAATGATCTTCATCTTGTACCTGATCCCCATCTAGAGCCAGGACTACTGCCTGTGCCTCATCATTCTCATCCTCGGATCCCTCAAACTCCTGTAGATGCATCATCTCGATCAGTCGAGACCCAATGACCTCTCCTAAATTCTGACAAAGCTCCTCTATATCATCTGGGCTGACGTCGAAGTGTCAGAAGATGATGGTGAGAATTTGACCGAAAGCTAAGTTCCTTACCCTAAGATACTCAGCTCGATCAATCATGACGTGTTGAATGATGTTGTAGATCACGAGTTGCTCCATCACTGTGACCATGTCGTGATGCCCGCCCTTTGGTATAATGTTTCGTCTGATGTTACATGCTATGACTCTAGAGGAAGGAAGCATGTCCGTGCCACTCATAGGTCTATGGCAACGAATGTCATCCCAGAGCCTCCAGCAAATTTCGTGAAGCTCGGACGAAAGTAGAACCTTCGTGTTGTCGATGCCCACCGGGATCCACCAACAAGTACTCAGATCATGGGGTATGCTAAGGATGTGAGCTAGCACCCATGTAGAGAACTGGATCTCAGTCTCTCAAACCCGCGACTCTATAACCAATCTGGTGCCTCCACAGCTATCACTCTCCATTCGGTGAGTCAGGTTACTATAGAAGTACCTGACAAGCTCTAGATATACTGGGAGGTCTGCAATGAAGAGGTGTGTCCACTCCATGACATCCAACCGCTGCTGGATGCAGAAGACTGTGAAATCATCCATCGCTATTAGACGACCATACTCGATAGGTAGATCCCCGATGTAGTACTCGTAAAGGAACTTGGCCTCTGGACTGTCGAAAAGATCCTCTCGAATGACCACCTGGCAAGGAATGTGTCCTTGACTCTTGTCTGCACGTCTTCCTCGTCGAGGCATGGTGAAATTATATGAAGACAAGAAAAGTATGCATGAAGTTAGTAAAGGAAGTACAATAGGCTTATTTTTAGTGAAGGGTATTTTGGTAATTTTTCGGAAACTTTTGATTTCGGTGAAAATTGCGATTTGGACATGTTGGCATATGTATACTAATTGGATTAAGATGTTAAGATGATTTATTTGGAGAAAATCCATAAAAAAATAATTAAAAATAAAAATAAAAAAAACCTAGTTTTTACAAGAAAATTCAGCAAGAGGGAAAATTGGGAAAAACCCTCTTTTGGGTGAAGTTTTGGAATTTTCAAAAATTTGGATTTTGGTTGAACGGAAGGTTTGTACACCTCAATCATAGTAAATGAGATATGTGTGGTGTGGTTGAAGTAAAAAAAATTATTGCCTATGTGATTTGAATGAAAATTTCAAATTTAGGCATATTATGTGATAATTTGTGAAAATGAGAGCAAAGCGTGTTACATTTTAGTATTGGAGCATGGCATTGAGTGGAAAATGCATGGAATGTGTTAGAAAATGTTCCTAGACATGTTTCTAACCTAGATAACCATCTATCTCATGGATTTAAACAAAAAATCACAAAGAGGTTAAACCATATGAGAGGTTGATCATCACTCACCTTGGGGTGATGATCAAAGTAGTGTAAGATGGAGTTGTTGAAGCCCTTTGAAGCCTTAGAAACCTTTGGGAAGACAAGGAAAATGTTTCTCCAAAGCCCTAACTCGAAGTTGGAAGAGTTGGAAATGTTTTTGAAATGAGCATTGTGGGCCCTTTAAATAGAGTTTTTCGCACACAGGGACCTTTGGTCACTTGCTTTGGTCACCCCAAGTGACCAAGCATGACAGAATTGTGAATTTTGGCCAGTTTTGAGTGAAATTTGATTTGGATGCATATGTTTGGATTTTTAATGGCCTATACTGCTGAGATAAGTGTGTTTTACATGTTTGGATTTGGATGCATATGTTTGAGTGTACCTAATGGTGCAATACCTCCAGGTGGTGTTGGTGACTAGGTACCATTGAATGGTCAAATTGTTGGCAATCTGCCCGATGCTCCTCCATTTGTCAATTTGCAGGATGTTGCAAATATCATGGGAAACATCATGCAATAGCAAAGCAGCCAATACAACCAAATAATGACTAGGTTCATGACTTTGTACAATGAGACTCGTGTTGTTGCCCAAGCAAACCCTAATGCTGCAAGTGTGCCTTTTACTGGAAGGAATGCAAGTTTACCTCATTCCAAGTTGATGGAGAGTTTTTTGAAACTTCAGTTGCCGAACTTTACTAGAGTGACAAAGGATACTCTTTTTCCTAATAAATGGCTGAGAGAATTAGAGAAGCCTTCAGGAACTTGCAGTGCACTGAAGCACAGAAGATTTTGTTTACCGAGTAGAAACTTTAGCATGAGGCAAATGCATGGTGAGATACAACTCGGCCCATCCTGGAAGCTTTGCATATGGATGGTATCAGTTGGGAAATCTTTAAGGATGCATTTTGTAAGAATTATTTCCTTGAGTCTGTGAGAGATGCAAAGGAGTTTGAGTTTATAGCCCTTGTGCAAGGACCCCTTTCCATGGAGTAGTATTATCAAAAGTTTGAAGAGCTATTTTTCTTTGCTCCTAAGTCGGTAAAAGCAGATTGAGAGAAAGCAAAGAAGTTCTCCAAAGGGTTGAGATCCTCTATTAAGACATATCTCACTATCCTTCCTATTGAGAGTTATGCTCAGATAATGCAGAGTTCGAAGAAAGTTGAAGAGTCTAAAAGAGACAATCATCATCTCCAGAGATCCCTACAGAGTAGGAATTCTAGTTATGTTGATAGGACTAACAAGAAGTTTACTAGACCTACACCTTATCCTACCCCCAACATTTCAGCCTAGGAATGTGGGACAAAGTTTTGGGAATACCCAGACTGGATAGCAAAATCAGATTAGTGGGAACAAACCAGTTGGGAATGCTCAAGTCTCTAGGCTAGTTTATGCAAACCCTAGGCCTATGAATTAGATACCTCTGACGAAAATGACTACTACTACAACACTAAAGGATCCTATGTGTTTCCTTTGCAGACAGATTGGATATATTGCCTGCACTTGCCCTTGAAGAAATTCTCAACCAACTACTGCAAGTGTAGCTATGCTAGTGCAAGCCCCTCTTGCTAGGAAAGTGTTTAACATTAGTGGGAATGAGCAAAATATGAGTTTTGATGTTGTGATAGGTACGCTACTTGTTGCTTTGGTTCTTGCTTTTGTTATATTTGATATTGGTGCATCACATTCTTTCATATCATCTGCATTTGTAAGAAAAACTACTGCTACATCAAAGAAGTTACCTAGATGCTTGATGATTAGTACACCTACTAGATCAATAGTTCAGCTAGATCAAATAGTTTAAGCTTGCCCAATTATGGTTTGTGGAAGAAACTTAGAAGCCCATTTGGTACTCTTAAACATGAAGGACTTTGACGTAATTTTGGGAATAAATTGGCTAACTGCACATAAAGCGGTTATCCTCTATTCTTCGAGAAGAGTACAATTTCAAGTGGAAGGAAATTCAGTTTTTGAATTTCAAGGTGATCAAGGAAGATTTATCAAGAAGACTTTGACTATGATGATGCAAGTAGATGCATTGATGGGAAGTGTATCACTTGATGCTTCATTTGAAAGTGAAAGTAAGAAAGAGAAGAAGCTTGACGAAGTCAAGGTGGTGAATGACTTCGTGGATGTTTTGCCCGAAGACTTGTTAGGTTTGCTACCGAAAAGAGAGCTAGAATTTACCAGAGAGTTGATTCCAGGAGCTGGTCCGGTATCAAAAGCTCCATATATAATGGCACCTACCAAATTGAAGGAACTACAGAACCAGCTGAATGAGCTGTTAGAAAAAGGATTTATTCAACCAAGTGTGTCACCTTGGCAAGCTCCGGTTTTGTTTGTGAAGAATAAAGATGGTAGCATGCATCTATGCATTGATTACCAGGAGTTGTCAAGTTGACCATCAAGAATAGATACCCACTGCCCAGAATTGATGATCTCTTTGATCAATTGAAAAGTGCAGCAGTGTTCTCAAAGATAGATTTGAGATCTATATCATCATCTCAGGGTGAAGCCTAGTGATATCTGCAAGACAACTTTTAGAACACAGTATGGTCACTATGAGTTTAAGGTCATGCCTTTTGGTTTGACAAATGCTCCTGCATTGTTTATGGACTTGATGACCTGAGTATTTCATGATGTGCTAGATAAATTTGTGATCGTATTCATTGACGACATCTTGATCTATTCGAAGAATGATTCGAAGAGGAGCATGTGAAGCATCTTCATTTCACCTTGCAAAGATTGAGAGAAGAGCAACTTTTTGCTAAGTTTAGCAATTGTGACTTTTGGTTATCGAAGGTAGTATTCCTAGGCCCTATGGTTTCAGCTGAAGGAATACGTGTCGATCCTGATAAAATTAAAGCAGTTGCAGATTAAGATAGACCAAGGATTGTGACTAAAATAAGAAGTTTTCTCAGAATGGCAGGTTTCTACAAAAGATTTATTGAGAACTTTTCCAAGTTGGATGCTCCTATGACTAAGCTTACTAGAAAAGAGGAGAAGTTTGTTTGGTCTGATGCGTGTGAGAAAAACTTTCAAGAACTGAAGGATAGACTGACAAGTGCCTCAGTGTTGACTATACCAGATGACTCTAGTGGTTTAATAGTTTACACTGACACATCGAAGATTTTGGGTTACGTTCTGATGCAACATAGGAAATTAGTGGCATATGCCTCAAGGCAATTGAAGGACTATGAGCAAAACTACCCTACTCATGATTTGGAGTTAGCAGCAGTAGTGTTTGCTCTAAAAGTTTGGTGTCATTACTTGTTTGGAGAAAGAATTGCCATCTACACTGACCACAAGAGTTTGAAGTACTTTTTCACTCAGAAGGAGTTAGATATGCGACAACAAAGATGGTTGGAGCTGGTAAAGGACTATGATTGTGATATCCAATATCACCCTAGAAAAGAAAATGTGGATGCTGACACTCTTAGCAAGAAAAGTAAGCGAGAAGAATTGGATCTAAATGCTTTGAGTAAACCATTATTGTTCTCTATTTTGGAGTTGGGACTGGAAATCATTCCAGAAGGATATGAAGTAATACTTGCCCCTTTGACAACGAGATCTACCTTAAGGGATAGGATTATTGCCTTACAAGATTTAGATCCGGATTCGAAGGAGAAAATGGGAAGATTTCTTCTAATCCTAAAGCAAAGCTTGATTTCTATATGTCTACTGACAGTGCATTAACCTATAGAGGAAGATTGTGTGTGCCAGGAATTGAAGAAATTAAGAAAGAAATATTGAAAGAAGCACATCAGTCAGTTTTTACTGTGCATCCAGGAAGTACAAAGATTTATAGAGACTCAAGAGAATATTTTTGGTGGGTTGGTTTGAAGAACGACGTAGAAGATTATGTGGCCAAGTGTGACACTTGCCAGCGTGTGAAAGCAGTTCGAGAACCACCATCTAGACTTCTGCAGACTCTTATTGTTCCTAGTTGGAAGTGGGAATACATCACTATGGATTTTTTTTACTAGCTTACCCCAGACTAGAAAAGGGAATGATACTGTATGGGTAATCATTGAGAGACTGACTAAATCAGCCCATTTCATTCCTATGAAGATTACTTACACTATGGATAAGCTAGAAAGGCTATATGTGGATAATATAGTACGTCTACATGGAGTTCCAGTGAGTATTGTGTCTGACAGAGATCCTAGGTTCACTTCAAGATTTTGGAGTAGTTTGCAGAAAACTTTGGGAACTCAATTGAACTTGAGTATAGCTCATCATCCACAGATAGATGGATAGTTTGAGCGGACAATTCAGATTTTGGAAGATATTCTTAGATCTTGTATAGTGGATATGGGAGGAAATTGGGACGAACACCTAGCTTTGGTTGAGTTTGCTACAATAACAGTTACTAGTCAACAATAGGCATGGCTCCATTCAAGGTTTTGTATGGAAAAACTTATAGAACACCACTGTATTGGACTGAGACCGGTGAAAGAAGAATTTTGGGTCCATAAATGATTGAAGCTACAAAAGCGATGGTGGACATGATTAAAGAAAGGATCAAGTCAGCGCCATCGAGACAGAAATCTTATGGAGACAAAAGAAGTACTGATCTAGAATTTCAAGTGGGGGAGAAAGCTCATCTAAAGGTATCACCTATGAAGGGGGTGATGAGATTTAATATCAAGGGAAAGCTTATTCCTTGGTATATTGGCCCTTATGAGATTATTGAGAAAGTTGGACAAGTTGATTACCATTACCTCCGTCCTTAGCTGGAGTTTCATGATGTGTTCCACATATCAATGGTACGACAGTGTGTAGAGAATCCGGAACATCTTCTTTAGCGAGAACCTGAAGGTCCTGGAGCTAATCTTTCCTATGACGAAGAGCCAACCGAGATCCTAGACATGAACGACAAGCAGTTGTGGAATCGGACCATACCTTTGGTGAAAATCCGTGGAAGAATCATACCCCTAAAGAAGCTTCTTGGGACATGGATGAAAAGATGAAAGAGAAGTATCCCCATCTCTTTGGAAACCCATATACGCTTTCAATTTTGAGGAAGAAAAATCTTTTAAGGGTGGCAGGATGTGAAATCCCTCACAAACCCTAACTTGAAAATATATGTTGTAGGTCTGAAGACCCAAAGTCAATGTAGGAGACAGCTATGGGCCATCCCTTTGGAACCCATTGGATTTGACCTATAACCAATGGAGGTTGATGATGAAGATCCTAGTATGGAAACCCTGATTGAATTTGGAAGGAGATGTAAATTGAATGATGATGGACTTGGGAGATGGACTTTGAGTGCAGTGTTGACACCCGTGGGAGGTCCTATAAAGTCAGGTAAGACCCTTTCTTAAGTTGATGAAGGACCTAAGTGAAGCCTGAGGCTTTTGGAGACCAAAAGTATGTTTCTGACCATCTGGCATTGCTTGGTCGATTGCCTTGGTCGCCCCAAGCGACCAAGGCTTCCCTCAGGACAGAATTGGGTATTTTTGGAAATTTAGGTTTTTCGGAGCTCTATATATACAAACTTCAATATAATTCATACCACTTTGCCTCTAAGCTATTGGAGAACGTGAGAAGAACCCTAGAGCTCTCTCTTCAAGGCCAAGGAAGATCACCAAGCATTCATGAGATTCCTCCATCGAATCCTTTTCTACAAGGTTAGTAATCGATCTCATTCTCTCCAGATCTATTCTCTCTAATATTTCAACTCATTGTTTCGATTGTGAGAAAGCTCTTATGCTACTATAATGACCTACTTCTTCATCCTCAAAGTCTTAGAGTGAACCCCCATTCACTCTATTTCTTCTGTGAGCAATACGGTGTGATTTCGGTGTTTAACCTAGCATAATCTTCATGATCTTATTCTTATATGAGTTGTTTAACTTCTAATCTATGCTAGATATATTTCTAGGTTGTTTTCTAATCATGATCTACTGATTTCTTATCTCTAGAGTGAATCCCCACTCACTCTAGTCTATCCGTGAGAATCTGTGAATTAGGCTTATTATGTGAATTGTTAGATCTTCTTTCCGATGACCATGTTTAATGGTTAGATCATGATAGATAGTCTCTATAGACAAAATTAGATCGAAACTTGCAAAATTTTGACCGAAATTTCCCATTTTGGGAACCTTGAAACGAAAAACTAAGGGACCGAAAAAAAAATATCCCGAGTTTCGATTGAAACTATCAAAATTTTGTTGAAACCTAGTTCAACCCAGCTGGATCAGCTGGTTCATGAGAGAAAAAATTCCCCAATTTCGTGGGAAACATGGGAAATTTCATGGAAACCTAGGAAATTTCGTAGAAACCTGGGACTTTTCTTGCAAGTTTCATAGCTTTCCCAAATTTTCAATTTTTTTGTTTCTTTCATGTTTCCCCAAATACCACGACAAATACCCCCATCAGAACTTCCCTATGCAAATTGCATATTTCCTCAAACTGGTTATCTTAGGCATGTTGATGACCAGACTTATAAAGTTGCAGTTGTTGATTACCTTGACAACCATAGGCATAAAATGTCATGGGA
Organism: Hakea prostrata; assembly: GCF_041222555.1. Lineage (NCBI taxonomy): Eukaryota > Viridiplantae > Streptophyta > Magnoliopsida > Proteales > Proteaceae > Hakea > Hakea prostrata. The sequence goes on along the minus strand of NC_142606.1, from coordinate 64,324,248 downwards.
TGTTTATGTTTGTTGGTTGGAGGAGAGGATGTTACAAGCGTAGTACTAGTCAATTCACAGGATGGATCCACCGAGGCACTTCTCTTGGCACTAAGTTGTACTTTCCTTTTATTGTTAGTTACTTTGTATTTGATGTTTTGAAGTTAGAAATTATATACTAAATGTTATGTACTTGAGTAGTTAAGTTTAATGTACTTCTTGGACAACTCTACATTGATGTTATGTACATTGAATGACATATCTACATAGACTTTTTTAGCAAAATACAGTCAATTTGTTCTTTATACTCTAATTAGCTTGAATGTAGTCCCACTCTAAAATACTCCCTAAAACTTGTCGAAACTTACACAAAAAAGTCCTAAGTTTCCTCGAAATTTTCCAGTTTCCCACCTAGGTTTCCCATTTTCACATGGTCGAAACTTGAGTTTCCCTTGAATTTTTTTCTATGATAGTCTCCATATACTATTTTAGAATTTTTCTATTAATTTCGGAGTGATTGGAACCCAAACAAGGAGTTTTCGATCAAAACATAGGTATTATGTCCATACACAGTCTACTTGGTCGACTACCTTGGTTGCCCTAAGCAACCAAGCCAAGCAACCAAGAGTGTCTAGGACAAAAACGTCTTCTGTTTTGACTCCATTTTGTCTCTGATCTTTTAGGGTTTGTTCCTTATGATCAATACTTGTTTGTTTAGGCTTTCTTTGGTGACTTTGGACTTACCCTTGACCCCTTTCTTTGGAGATTACGAATTGAGTATAAGGTGAGTACGTTCGCTCACAATTGGCATGCTTACATTCACCATATTGGTAGAGCTTGTATGCATGTGTTAGCTATTGTTATAAGACTTATTCATATTTGTCATACTTTTGTAATTTCATAATGTGTTTCATAATGTTAACTTGCATACTTGTATGACTGTAAATGATTCTATTGTGATTGGACCTTGATATGATATCTTATGCAATCATATTGTGATGTGTTTGGCTAAGTTATAATTATGGAATGGGGAATGCCCTCTTGGTGTTTTTGTCTTGGGACATCAGTGGAGGTTGTATGGGACACTTTCCTATGTTGCTCCTTGACGCTTTCATGATTATTGGATGACATACTTAGGTATTGTCTAGATGTGTTTGGCTAGGAAACTCCGTCATATCTCACCCCATCGGCGAGGGTATTGATGCTGAGTGACCCAAGGCAACAATGGAGATTATGGGAGCTCAAGACTGGTGTCTGATCCATGAGATGACATAATCACATCATTGGGGGTCATTTATTGGTAGGGTTGCACATAATAAACCTGGGCTCATGGGCACTCAAGACAAGTAGGTAACCTGTGAGAGGACATGAGAGCTTCCCGTTCATTATATGCGGATAACCAATAGGGTTAAGAGTATGTAGTTTGATTGGTTGGGTGCCATAGGATAGGATGACTCTAAAGAGGGAGATACTAGAATGAATTGCCTAGACATGGAAGGGAGGTAATGAGACTGGAACGGACTGTCTAGTGCACGGAGGGGAAGTGTTCGACTCCGAGATTGATATGACTCAGTAGATGACTTGCATTGGGCTAGGTTTAACCCTGACACGTGCCAGTACTTAGATCAATGGTGGAATAAGAGAGTGGTGACCTAAACCCCAGCCATGGAATGTCGGAGAGATGCTCTGACCCAATTATTGCGGAGAACCCAAAAGACGTACTTAAGAGCCGTGAGGGAGAGTAACTGAGACTGCCTAGAGGAGTATGGTGTTATATCTTAATGTGTGTCTGCCACTGGAGACTTGCATGTATAGAATTAAAAGCATATTTGCATCATTATCTCATATCATTTGCATCATGCTTGTTCTAAACTATTTGAAGTTGTTATTTGTGATTGAACTACTTGTTGAGTTCTTTTGAGATAACCCCTCGGGGATAATATTTCTTAGACCTTGTTGTATATACTGATGACGGCAAGAGCCAGAGCTACGAAGCCATAGTGAGTGACTCATATTTCATGCAAGATGGTTGTTACGTAACATAAAAGTGAAGACTTCCAATGTGACGATGGGGCGTACTAGGATTAGCCCCATTTTAGAGCTAGAGCGCTTCTATTTGGATACGGAAGTCTTCGAGTTAGACACACCTTATTTGAGTTACGGAGATGTATGATTAGACTTAGATTGATTCTTAGACCTCTCCATTTCTTTAGTTTATTTGGTTGTAACACATTAAGTTTTGATCTACTTTTCCACTTTGATTATAGAGTTTATTTATGCTTTACTCCATACTTTAAATCTTTGATTGGTATCTTTTATTTCTGTACTCTGATGATTCTTTGTAATCTTTTTGAGTTACAACTTTAATTCTTTCCTTAAATAATAGTAAACAGTGATTGTTCTTTGCTCTTGATTATAATATTGTGTTATGTGGATATATGATCGTCCGAAACTTATCTTTGAAACTATGTATCAAACATCCGAATATCGTGATTAAGGTACTAGTTGGGTGGGTGTGACACGAGGAGTCAACCAAGTCATACCATAGTGCATGGCTCTCCATGCATTCCCACTAAAAAGGAATTCAATGCTGAGGCTCTGAGCATGTTGGATTTTTGTTTTAAAATAAAATAATAATATAATATACTATTTAGATAAGTTTCAAAACATTAAAACTCTATCTCCCTAGTTTTGTTTTAGGACTGTTGTTTAATTCTTACTCTATAGGACTCTTCTGGATGTATAGATTCCAATCAAAGGTTTTTGGCAATTCAGCATATATATTAGGTAATTTAATTTACCATACATGTTTAGTCCCACATCGGATGGAGCTAATGATTATATGGTTTATATATATATATATATATATATATATAGCTCCTAAGTGGGGTGTATGCCGGTAGAGAGTTAAGTGTGGATCACGCGCATGCACCGAGCTGGACCGAGTCGGGCGTGGTTGCGGTTGTGGTCCGTAGACCCTAGTCTAACCAGGCCATGGGGCACTATAATATTATATAAATAATATTAAGTGTCTATGATGAGACTTGGGACGTGTGTCGTGGATCCAGAAAACCCGGTTTTGGGTTTCGTTGTAGGGACGTAACTGATCATACAATCAAAGATGACCTTACGTATAGATATAACTCTCTGAAGGTGTCCATGCGAGCTTATAAATAGAGGAGAAGCTCTGAATAAAGGCCTCACTCAGATTTTGGTGAAAAACAAAAATTTCGTATTCTAAAGTTGAAAAAATTCCATTTTGTTTTTCCTTCATTCCTGTGCTGTATACTACCTTTGTATCTCCTTAGCAAGTAGTATTTGTTGGAGTGCTAGCCTTCAGATCTAAAGAATTGTTGTATCTTGGAGGTGAGAACGTCAAAGTCAAACACAGTCTGCATTAAAGGGGGCATTCAAATACCTTAAGGAAAAGTACTATACGTACATCTCAACTCACCTTGTTCGAGTTCGTCTTGGTTTTGTTTTAGGACCGTTGTTTAATTCTTACTCTATAGGACTCTTCTGGATGTATAGATTCCAATCAAAGGTTTTTGGCAATTCAGCATATATATTAGGTAATTTAATTTACCATACATGTTTAGTCCCACATCGGATGGAGCTAATGATTATATGGTTTATATATATATATATATATATATATATATATATATATATATATATATATATATATATATATATATATATATATAAGCTCCTAAGTGGGGTGTATGCCGGTAGAGAGTTAAGTGTGGATCACGCGCATGCACCGAGCTGGACCGAGTCGGGCGTGGTTGCGGTTGTGGTCCGTAGACCCTAGTCTAACCAGGCCATGGGGCACTATAATATTATATAAATAATATTAAGTGTCTATGATGAGACTTGGGACGTGTGTCGTGGATCCAGAAAACCCGGTTTTGGGTTTCGTTGTAGGGACGTAACTGATCATACAATCAAAGATGACCTTACGTATAGATATAACTCTCTGAAGTTGTCCATGCGAGCTTATAAATAGAGGAGAAGCTCTGAGTAAAGGCCTCACTCAGATTTTGGTGAAAAACAAAAATTTCGTATTCTAAAGTTGAAAAAATTCCATTTTGTTTTTCCTTCATTCCTGTGCTGTATACTACCTTTGTATCTCCTTAGCAAGTAGTATTTGTTGGAGTGCTAGCCTTCAGATCTAAAGAATTGTTGTATCTTGGAGGTGAGAACGTCAAAGTCAAACACAGTCTGCATTAAAGGGGGCATTCAAATACCTTAAGGAAAAGTACTATACGTACATCTCAACTCACCTTGTTCGAGTTCGTACTGGTTTTGTTTTAGGACTGTTGTTTAATTCTTACTCTATAGGACTCTTCTGGATGTATAGATTCCAATCAAAGGTTTTTGGCAATTCAGCATATATATTAGGTAATTTAATTTACCATACATGTTTAGTCCCACATCGGATGGAGCTAATGATTATATGGTTTATATATATATATATATATATATATATATATATAGCTCCTAAGTGGGGTGTATGCCGGTAGAGAGTTAAGTGTGGATCACGCGCATGCACCGAGCTGGACCGAGTCGGGCGTGGTTGCGGTTGTGGTCCGTAGACCCTAGTCTAACCAGGCCATGGGGCACTATAATATTATATAAATAATATTAAGTGTCTATAATGAGACTTGGGACGTGTGTCGTGGATCCAGAAAACCCGGTTTTGGGTTTCGTTGTAGGGACGTAACTGATCATACAATCAAAGATGACCTTACGTATAGATATAACTCTCTGAAGTTGTCCATGCGAGCTTATAAATAGAGGAGAAGCTCTGAATAAAGGCCTCACTCAGATTTTGGTGAAAAACAAAAATTTCGTATTCTAAAGTTGAAAAAATTCCATTTTGTTTTTCCTTCATTCCTGTGCTGTATACTACCTTTGTATCTCCTTAGCAAGTAGTATTTGTTGGAGTGCTAGCCTTCAGATCTAAAGAATTGTTGTATCTTGGAGGTGAGAACGTCAAAGTCAAACACAGTCTGCATTAAAGGGGGCATTCAAATACCTTAAGGAAAAGTACTATACGTACATCTCAACTCACCTTGTTCGAGTTCGTACTGGTTTTTCTTCGCTTCTTCTACTACATTCGAGTAAGTGATTATGACATAAGGTATACTTTATATATTTGTTTCTCTTTGTCTGATATTGGTCTGTCTATACTATGCCTCTAGTCTTCTGATTATAACAGAGGCATGCCAAGTCCACCAAGACAATTAATGTGGATCAATATTCAAAATGGGGTACTAGAATTGAGGGGTACATAATGATTACATTCTTTCTTCATGATAAAAAAAAAAAAAAAGCATAATGATTATATTTAACTCCACTATCGTGTTTACTATTTTCCTGCCAAGGAATTGATTCCTTTCTTTCTTTATGCCTTCTTTTCATTAATTTATAAAAAGAAGAAAGTTGACTCTCCACATTTTTTAATATTGATTCTCATTTAATAGAAAGTTATTGGATATTTTTGCATCAATAGTGCGTCAGAAGTGGTGGTGTATCTGGCGCCCCTTCAAATGCAGATCACATGATAAGTATATATTAATAGTCAATAGGGTCGCTAATTTCAAGTAGGAAAAAAACTCTACGATCGTACAACAACAAAGGAGAGTCATGAGTGAATCTAACGATCGAGAATAATGTAAACCCTATATAAATTAAAGTATCACACAAAGTAGAGATATTTGAATCATTTCCTTCCATTATCCTTTTTCAATTAAGCTCTACAGCTAACCAGAGTCTGTAGTGATTTACTTGGGCTTACATCTGATTTATTGACTTTGCGTAGTGATTCACTTATTGACTTAACTTTCGGAGGTGGCTTCCGGACTACTAAGTGCTACATCTGACATTGTTTTGCAAAAATCCGAAGAGTGATTAATTTTTTGACGCATCACCACATAAATTTTATTTAATTTCATCCATTTAAAAAATAGTTTGATTCATCTTAAAGAAAATAGTTTTTGTGTTAATTAAGTTGATTAATGTGTTCACGGTATTTTGAACGTTTGAAATTTAATGAAATTCACATGATGTGCATTCAATCAAGTAATCGAGCAGGCACATTTTCCAACAGAGTCCCCTGTTTTAAGGGTGTCAATCGGTAGGGTACCAACTTTGAATACCGAAAACTAGAACTGTACTGTACTAAATTTAAACGGTATGGTATGGTTTCGGTATTTACAAAAACGGTTGGGTACGGCTTCGGTATTAAATCGGTACTGGAAAACGGTTTAAGCACGGTATAATTTTTGTACGAATGAACTTATGCCACTTTTGTTATTAGTTTATTAAGATCCTAATGAAATTGTGATCAACCAATTGATATAATTTGAAATTAACATAGATAAAAGCAAGTAAATCTAATTAATAGAGACAAAACAAGTAAATCTAAGAAGAGGAGTAAATGATGAAACGAAAAACTGAAATAGAGAATTAGGGATAGGGTAAAGGTAAAGTTTTTTAATTGTAAAATTACAATTTATATCCTTTAATTTGGTATGGTTTCGGTACATACCGACTGTATGAGTACCTAAAACCGGAATTGTACCAAAGAAATTCGGTTTTCGGTACGTACCTTACCAAATTTTGAACAGTACGGTTAAACGGTTTCGATATACAATTGACACCCTTACCCTGTTTTTGTTCCTCTGTTCTCTTTTTTAAAAGCCAAAATGGAATCTGATAAATTGAATTTCAATTAATAAGCAGTAATTGCAATAATTACACTTTATCATCTTTAAAGGACCAAGCAGTTTTCAGTGGTTGCAAATTTTCTTTTCTCCTAATCCGCCCCATTAGAGGACATTCGAGGTTCTTCTCCCTCTGTGCAGCAGCAGATCACAATCAAACGCGGCGATGGAAACAGAGGAACCATCGCAGACCCAACAGTTGAAATGGGAAGGCAAGGTTTCTGCTGACCTGAAAGGTGCAGCGGCAGAGCAGGTGTGGCCTCTGCTGGAGGACTTCTTCAACATCCACAAGTGGCTCCCCAGCATCGACACCTGCATCGCCTTGGAGGGCATCTCTGGACAGCCCGGCTGCATTCGTTACTGCGCCAAAACAATAACAGACGCCGCAGCTCCGTCATCGGAGTCGGAAGAGAAGAAGATCGACACCACCTTGTGGGCCAAGGAAAAGCTCGTGGCCATCGACCCTGTAGAACGTTGCCTGAGCTATGAAGTCACTGAAAACAATGTTGGTATGAAATCTTACATGGCCACCATGAAAGTTCTGCAATTCTCCAAGGGGGACGATGAAGGGTCCCAGATCGAATGGTCATTCGTTGCTGATCCGTTTGATGGCTGGACTTTCGAGGGGTTTCTGTCGTATATGCAGTCTTACCTTCAAGGCATGGCACAGAGAATGGAAGAAGCTCTCTGTCCTACTCTAGTTTATCAGTGTTGATGATTCCCATCAACTAAAGCTTTAGTTTGTGCTGTGTTTTGATACAATTTGCAGTGAATAAAATGGCGATTCAGAAAACTGGGTTCATCTACGGATCGATGCTGCTATTGTTTATCGCATGAAGATGGAGAAATTGAACTTTGGGATTGTCGACTGCTAAAATCTTAGGAGGCCTTTGAGAACACGGTCTAGGAGAATAGTTTTGGCATTCTATTATTCTCAAAGAACAAAAGAACAGATACTAGCTAGGAGTTTATTTATGGTATGTTCTTCGCATTTTGCTTCAGTATTTTTATTTTCTTATTTTATTTTATTTTACTTTATTTTAACTTTTTGAACTACCCTAATAAAATCCAAGAAAAACAATACGGGTGGTCAAGATCGATGGACCACTACTTTAGATCTAGACCGCAGGTAGCTCAGTGTTGCACATTAATTGTGTAGTACTAAAGCAAAATTTTATGTTCTTCTCTTGTTAAAGAACGGTTAAGTGGAAAAACTAGTTTGAAGCAAAACATGTTTTACTTGGATACAAAATCTTGGTACAATAGTCCATACAGCAAATCAATCTTATTGGCAAATTGCTTATCCCATACTTTTTTTTTTAAACTAAAATTTTCTAGATTATGGGCTCAATAAGAAAATATATACGAGACATGTTTATCATATTCTAACTTTCAAAGAAAAACGGTTTCTCACGGTTTTTCATGATAGAGACATATAAAAAGAATGGTCTCCTTGCATAATAGAACGTTACCAAATACATACTTATATGTAAAAATTGATATGTCACTATGATGTGGAGGCTAATTTCTTTTCTATATTGTAATGATCTAACTTTCATATAAAAGCCATTGAATTTAAGAACGTAGATTTCTTGGAGACTAATTCTTTATATTTTTATTTTCTATTTTTTCTAGTGTGTTTTGGGATAAGCACATCTGTCCATGTGCAAGTTTGGATCATCTATCCTCACGAGCAAAGGAATCTACTCCTTTCTTATTCTTCTATCACATATTTAAAATAATGGTGTACCTCCTAATAATGTATGCTCTATTTTATCAATAGATAGTTTATTTTCTAAATATGTAATGAATAATGTGAGGGGGCACGAGGGATAGAGGATCCCAATATATACTTCTTTATGCCGGCATTGGTTTACAATGTAAAATTTTTCTGAGGGTCACATATCAATGGACTGAAACTACGAGAAAAACACTCTCATGGAACACACTCTCATGGAAATTGGAACAATAAAATTTTCTTTACAACAGCAATTTATTTTCTTATTATTGATTTATTTTTTAATCTACTTTGAATTTCATCTCATCATTCCGATGCCATTTATTTATTTAATACTATTTTTTTTTTTTGGGTATGAAATGATTACAATTTGATTCCAATCCCACCACTCCGAGCAGCATAAGAATCTTTTTTTCTTTTTCTTTCAAAAACAGGAATCTTCATCCAACTTCTTTTTGACCTGAAAAAAAAAAAATAAAAAACTTCAAAAAGAACTTACATGCACTTGCCTGGAAAAAGTCAAGTCTTATTTGCGAAGAGACTTACTAGTAGTCATTAGTTCTGGCACTAATATATTACCCTTAAAAAGGATAATATTACCATTATACCCTTTTGTCTATCTACCCCATCACGCGGGCCCTCAATGGAAGTTGCAGAACTTTAAGAGTTGAAGGATAAGTGAAAGACAAGCAAAGCATGTATACAATAAAAATGGCATGAGTAGACCTCCAGCTCTTTTGATTTACCAAAGACAATGTTTGCCCAAACTTTGGTTATGGAATGTGCTAGTGTGATAGGGTTTTCAACTGAACCAGGGATTTGATCAGGTTAAGTGGGTTCTCTCCGCCTCATTGTATCAACGACTTTGATGCTTTTTGGGAGAAAGCGTCCAAACCTTGTGGGGTTCCTTTGATGGCAAACTTGTATGTTGGGGTAATTGTATTACAAATTCTTCAAATGCACAAAAATGAAATTGCAATACAATTGAGAGATGAAGATCATTAGCCAATCTGAAGAGCTTGATGTTACAACCGAACAAACCACCGATCAATGAGGTTGAGTCACACCTTGAGTGCTGTCTTTAAGGTAATTGATGCACCCTACTACCAAGGGTTCTTCGCACCACCACCTCCAAGATAAAGTAACCTCCAACTAGAAGATAAGGTAGTTCTTCTAGTCCCTTCAAGGAGCCAAAAGCTAGAGCACAACACTTAGACAACTCAAAGAAAGAAATTAACTTTGTAACACAAATAATGTGAGAGTGAGGAGTGTCTCAATTACACACCACATGCAAGGAAAGGTTGGGTTTATATAGGCCCAAACCTCACCTTACACCCCTTAGAATTCTTAATGCAATGAATTGGATTTAATCCATTCAATAACCTCAACCCACTCATGGTAATGGCCATGAATGGTCATGAAGTTAAAATGAGAATTGATGGTCAAGAGTTAGAATTGAAGTAAATTCCACCCTTCAAGTAACCCCACCACACCACCATGATCAAGACCATTAAGACCTATGACCAATGTCATGAAGAGCCTCATAACCAAGGTCATGAAGGGCCTCCTTTACTCATGGTGCCTCATTACCACCCTTACCTCATGGGTCCCACACACTAACAAAACAATTAAATAAAAGAAATGCAAAAGCTAATTTTGAAACTTAATATAGATAATATAGATTTTAATAAAAAACCTAACAATCCCCCACAAGTTTCAAAATTGCAAAAAAGGACTCGTGTTGTGACTTTATTAGACACTAAAGGACACATCGTTATAGGTGTCTTTCGGACTTGAACCTACACTAGGTCTAATGAATCGCGCTACAGAGTACGGGTAGAGTCAGACTCCTTGAACCTTTCCTCATTAGTGTAGCTGACCGCCCCATCATCCATGTCATAAATGTTGACTTTTGGAGCTACCTTTTACACTACACATTGGACTTTTGAACCGGCCATGTCCCATATCCTGGATTCATGAATGTTTAAAGAACTCGCCTATAAGTTCTCATTGGCGGCGGCCAAACCACCTACATCCACTTAGGTTAGTCTCTGTTGTGCACCACAACTAACACACCCCTACATTCCTTGGGATTAGACTAATTAAGAGCTTCACTCAACCTTACTCTTGTGGTAGTACTATTACCTTCATCTACACCCTATAATGGAATAATTATAAATAGTAGTACTGAACCGGTCTTCGCATGACTTCATTTGTACCCCTTGAACCTAATTCAGGTATTTAGCCTCTTCACATAGGTAGGGTATCCATCATGTGACCCGAGGATTAGGCATTAGCCCCATTCCTGTAGATGCAATACACAAGTATTTGACAGACATAGCCTTTGTGAACATGTCAGCTTGATTCTTTTTTGACTTCACATAGTCGATAGCTATCATTCCTTCATCTATGTACTGTCGCACAAGATTGTGTCTAAGGCATATATGCCTCCTACCATTGTACACCTTATTCTTTTTTTAAAGATAACAAGATGTCAACATGGCTTCCCCCACATATCAAGTGGTACATTAGAACTCAACAACATGGAGTTCATCATCTCTTTAAGAGATCTATTTTTCCTTTCCGCTACCTCATTTAATTCCGGTTGGTAAAAAGCGGTCTTTTCATGGATAATTCCATTTTCCTCACAAAACTTATCAAGAATAAAATACTCAGTCCTTCTATCGGTTCTAAGTCTTTTAATCTTCTTGCCAATATAAATGCCTTTTTGGCCTCATCCTTTGATTTATATTTAGAATGATCATCTATGAAGATGATAACATAATTGTTTCATCTCCTTGACTCATATGACTTATAGTCACTTAAATCACTATGGATCAATTCCAAGAGATCACTCTTTCTATCCATAGTCTTGTGAGGCATTTTGGTTAACTTAGCCTCCACACAAGTTTACACTTGTCCTTGGGAGATTTCATCTTATTCGGTGATCATCCCTAATTTGCATAGTTTGGTGATATATTTCACACTACTATGACCTAACTTACCATGCCAACAAATGTGTTGTCTCCTTGTTTGTTGATTTTGCCTTCAACGGTATTGTTTGAAGGATCTCCTCCGGTGTTAACTCCATCAAGAACCTCAATGTTGTTGTTTTCGTCTTTGTTGAAATCGCTATCTCCAAGACTTGCCATTGGATCTTTCAGAATAAATTACCTTAAACTTGTTGGGGTAATTGTATTACAAATTCTTTAAACACACAAAAATGAAATTGCAATACAATTGAGAGATGAAGATCTTTAGCCAATCTGGAGAGCTTGATGTTGCAACCGAACAAACCACCGATCAATGTGGTTAAGTCACACCTTGAGTGTTGTCTTTAAGGTAATTGATGCACCCTATTACCAAGGATTCTTCGCACCACCACCTCCAAGACAAAGCAACCTCCAACTAGAAGATAAGGTAGTTCTTCTAGTCCCTTCAAGGAGCCAAAAGCTAGAACACAACACTTAGACAACTCAAAGAAAGAAATTAACTTTGTAACACAAATAATGTGAGAGTGAGGAGTGTCTTAATTACACACCACATGCAAGGAAATGTTGGGTTTATATAGGCCCAAACCTCACCTTACACCCCTTAGAATTCTTAATGCAATGAATTGGATTTAATCCATTCAATAACCTCAACCCCACTCATGGTAATGGCCATGAATGGTCATGAAGTTAAAATGAGAATTGATGGTCAAGAGTTAGAATTGAAGTAAATTCCACCCTTCAAGTAACCCCACCACACCACCATGATCAAGACCATTAAGACCCATGACCAATGTCATGAAGAGCCTCATAACCAAGGTCATGAAGGGCCTCCTTTACTTATGGTGCCTCATTACCACCCTTACCTCATGGGTCCCACACACTAACAAAACAATTAAATAAAAGAAATGCAAAAGCTAATTTTGAAACTTAATATAGATAATATAGATTTTAATAAAAAACCTAACATTGTACCATCTACACTACCACTATGGTTAGGAAAGAAGAAAAAAAATCTATTCTAGAAAGATAAAAGATAAGTGTAACATTTTGTCATTGTTGAGTGTTGTCTAGAAATGAATTACACCAAGTATTTATAAGAACAAATATAACTACGTATCCATAATTACCCTAAATTAACTCTAGATTAATTCAAAATAATTTGGAAAAGAAATTCGAACATAAGAAGTGAGCAGCCGCCATTAACTTTTGCTACTACCTTGTCCTTCTTTGATTTTGACCAGCATGGACAAAATTGATCTCATCCTGGACTAGCATTCAACCAATCTCCTTAATCCATGTTTTGATTTGATCTAATTTGTCCTTAAACTCAGTTCACAACGGTTGGGGTTTTTTGGGAACAAACATTGCCCCTCATGACCAAACACTAAGAATGTTAGTTGTCTCGAAATCAAAAGTTCATGTGTTAACTACCAAAAACTCTTCATCTTCACAATCGTCCATATTTAAAATTTGAATAGGAACCTGTGGGGGTTTGCCACGTCCACACGAATAGTTTTGTGCTCCAAGGTAATAAATACCTTCCCATCACTTCATCTTTTCAAAGTATATGACTTTACTTCCAATTTTCACCAGTTTTATTGTTGTCTTCAAGCTTTGCTATGCAACTCCTCTCACAATGATTCACACCTTCTAATCACAAACCAGCGATGAGAGTGACAAACCCATTAAGGGCCACAAAACCCCTCCTCTGAAGTACTACTTGTCATCTGTGAAATCCCTCACAAACCCTAATCCAAAAATCTATGTTGTAGGTCCAAAGACTCGAAGTCAAGGTAGAAGACAGCTGTGGACCCTCTCTGTTGAACCCATTGGCTCTGACCCAGAATCAATGGAGATTGATAGTGAAGATCCCATTATAGAAACCTTGATTGACTTTGAGAGAAGATGTAGCTTGAATGATGATGGACTTGGGAAATGGACTTTAAGCACGGTGTTGACACTTTTGGAAGGTCCTACACAATCAAGTTAGACCCTTTCTTAAGTTGGAAGAAGACCCAATTGGTGGATTTGGCTTCCAGGAACCAAAATTTAGCAATTTGACCTAAGACACTGCCTTGGTCGATTGCTTTGGTCGCCCCAAGAAACCAAGGCAAGCGATCAAAGCAAGTCCAGGGACAGAATTGTCTATTTTGAGGAAATTAGGTTTTTGGTGCCCTATATATTCAAACTTTGATCTAATTCGTACCACTTTGCCTCTTAGCTATTGGAGAACGTGAGACGAACCCTAAAGCTTCCTCCTCAAGCCCAAAGTTGATTCCAAGCATCCAAGCGAGTTTTTCCATTCTTCTATAAGGTTAGTATTTGATTCTATTCTCTCTCTGTTTTCTACTCTTTGTTTTGATTGTGAGGAAGGTCTTACAATACTATAATGACCTAATCTCTGATTCTCATAGTCTTAGAGTGAATTCCCATCCACTCTATTCTTTCCGTAGACAATACGATGCGATTTCAATGTTTTACCTAGCATAAAGACCATGATCAATTCTTACTGGAGTTATTTGATTCTAATCTATGTTAGATCTATTCCTAAGTTGTTTTCTATGCATAATCTACTGGTTTCTTATGTCACACCCCGCCCGCCAGGCCCGGTTAACCGCCCGACAACCCGCGGATGTGAACCGTCACAGGATCCATGGTTTTAGTCTATCAATAATAATAAATACAAATACAGATAATCAAGAGCAAGAAAAGTGCAATAATTAATAAACAGGTTATAGGAGTCCAAATACTCCAATAAATATCCAAGAAATAATCAAAGGAAAGAATCAAGAATCAAATGTAATATCGAGTTCAGCGGAAGCAAAAAGAATAACTAAATAATCTTTATCTTCAGGAGGCTTCATGCTCTGCAAGTCCATGTACCACTGTCTGTCTCACATCAGCTTTATACGAGAAAGCTCTTTCATATGAATCATCTCCAACTTCCGACATTGTGCAACCACCTGTACAGTTTATATAATACATACAATGAAAGGAATGAGTTCCAACGAACTCAGTAAGGAACAAGCAATTCTCATATATATGTCAATACAATCCACGAATGCACAGATGAAATGATATGGATGGTATGCAGAAATATGAATGCTACTAAGATCTAACTATGCAAGTCTCTAATGGCTGACATGCTTTAAGATATACACCAGCCCTCCTTTGGGTAAGTCTCATCACTCTGATCCGGCAAGGACTGGTTACCTCTGTAGGGATCCTGGGCAAAGGGGTAAGTCCACACCGGCTCTCAAAACCGTGGTCGGGGGTTAAGTCAACACTCTCTCACCACGACCATTGGCAATGAGTACCGCGCGCATGTCGGGGTTTCTAATCCAATGCAAGGTCATAATGGTAACATACTATATGAAGTCCAGATACTTCCCCTATGGCACCAACCAACTCGGTTCAATATCCTTCGCAACCTAGGAGTGTGAATCCTCACGGACTGGCTACCTCTGTTGGACTCCACTCCTTAACCCTATGGTCATCCACATATTATTGGGGCGGATGCTCTCATGACTCCTCGCGACACCCGGTCCGCTCCTTGGACGTCCATGAGCCCAACCCTAACATATGCAACCCTACCATTACATGACCAACAGTAGACCACTGAGTCTCCGCACGGACTGGTTACCGCTGTTGGATGAAACATAGTCACGTCACCATTGTCACGGGTCACCCGGCTTCAATTCCCCTGCCGAAAGGGTAATAGCATGTGGGGTACCTAGCCATGCAATTCTAGACTCCCTAAGTATGTCATCAAGTAATCATGATAGTGCTTTGGAGACATCAGCAGGCATGTGTCCCATTCCACACCCTTTCGATATCCCAAGCCAAGATATCCCAATGGAATACCCCTTCCATCACAATCACACTACAACACTCTTTATCATACCATGAACAGTTGTGCAATATCATAAAAGATGAAGTACATCAAGGAATACCACAAACAGCAAGTGTACAATAAGATTCACATGCTTTATACAATTACAGCAAGTTACATGATCAAAGAATAGTAAATAGAACAATAGAATCATCATGTATATGTAATTGCATATAAATAAGAATGCATGTCCTTACCTGTAATTTAGTAGAAGTCCTCTAACTTGCAATCCAAAAACTATTATAAGACTTTTATTTGAAACAGAGAACACCTAGGCATAGGGTTACAAGAATGTATAAGAGTCAAGAGTCAAAACAATTCAAAAATCAAACCTACACGATTCTTCGGAAACCAGCCGGTTGCTTGTGGCGGTTGCTTAAGTTAAGCGACCTCCACAAGCGACCGCCCGTTTCGCATAGCTTCCAACTCCGAAAATCAGACTTTTTATCATCCGATTTCAATCCGTTTTGGGATGATCTTAGTCCGAAATTCAAGCTTAATAAGTCTAGAACAAGGGGGTAACAAGAAACCCTAGAATTAACAAAGATTTATTACCCAAATCATTCCCCTTGATGGGATCTATCCATTAAACAAATGCGGGGATTCGTTTCTGGACAGGATCTCATCAAGAACATTGGAAAGGGAGTACAACAAATCAAATGGGTAACCACCAACAAAATGGGGATGGGTTCATATCAATCAGAGGTTAAAAAGAAGAGAATAGAAGATGGAGATTCATTACCTTAATAGGAATCACCAAGAATAGAAGAGAAAAGGTTTCATATCATTAACAGCACTTCAGACCTGAATCCCGCACGTTTCCACAGCCGCCTAATCGCCCAAAATAGCAATCCCGAACATAATAATGCGTTAATAGGGCGAGGGATGCTATTTATAACGAACAGGGGGCAAAATAGGGCATTTTCCCGCAAGCAGAACCGGGCGGTCGCTTAAGGCGGTCGCTTGGTTTAATCAACCGCCACTAGTAACCGCCCCCAAGTATATTGCTATACAAGGGTGCTTTGCTCATGGGGTTGAAGACCAAGTACAACCTAACCCAAATGAAGACATGGGGGAGATCATAGTCCGAAAAATCAATCATAATAGGTTTGTAACAAAGAGGTTAGGGTTTCATCATAACATAAGGCTCATGAAAAGGTTATGATCACGGAAAGAGAGGGAATGATTGTTATCAAGAAAATAACAAGAAATCATAGGAAATCTAGTTTATGTTAACAGAAACATTACCCATGAGGTTTCCCGCACATGGAAGGTTACAAGAGGTTTCCAGAAAGATCATAAAAGGATTAGGGTTAAGGTTTCAAGAATCTATTGGCTAGGGTTAAGATCATGATGATGATCATAGATCTCAAAGAATAGAATGAGATCATGGAATAGATGGTTGCAAGGATGCATCATCTTTTTCCTGATCTCAATCAAGAATAAGAGCGAAGAAAGAATAATTAGAAATCCTAATTAGGTTAAACATGGATCATGAATAAAATATAGTGATCAAGTTTAGGTTAACACAAATATCACCCAAAGGAAAGAGAAACAAAGAATCAAGATTCACCCATGGGAAAGAGAAACAAAGAATCAAGATTCACCCATGGGAAAGAGAAACAAAGAATGCACAATCTGAAAAAGGTGTTGGGGAGTTTCCAAAAAAATAAAAGAACAATAGGGTCTCAGATATGGTTACCTCTCATAAGAGTTGGTTACCTCTCATGAGAGTTACCCATAATTAATTCTCACAAAAACAACCCAAGATAGATAAAGGAATATCTCATTAGTATTTCAAAATAAAGAATGGAATTAGGAAGGGTCTACTAATGAGAGAAAATAAGGTTCTCATTTAAAGTGAAGGGAAACAAATTCAAATCATACAATTAGGGATTTACTAACAAGAATCCGTGTATCCCACGAAAAGACTAAGGAGAATAAAGATTCACCCTTAGGGCAAGGAATTTACAATCAAGAAAGGTTTTGGGGAGGGTCCAATGAATTGATAGAAAATAGAAGGGTTGCCAATTGTTCCAAAGAAAAACAAGGATCAACTCCTCAATCATGAGGACACAAGGGAAGGTCATGGTAATAATATGAGACCTTCCCCACAATAATAAAGATAGGTAGGAAATTAGGGAAAGTATCATTAAGAGCTTTGGTGGAATCAAATTCAAGGATCATCGCCATATGGCTTCAAGATCATAGAGTGAATTGGGGGATTCACTCTAGAGCTAAAAGAATTAAAGAAGAGGTCATTACAGTAGTGTAATACCCTTCTCATGATCAGAAGATCAGAAGTAGAGAAGAAAGAATGAATTAAAGAAGAAGCGAATTGAATACAAACCTTTTAGAAGAGAAACCGATGAAGAAACCTGAACAGATACTTGAGGATCTTTCTTGGCTTCGAAGGAGAGGTTCTAGGGATCTTCCCACGTTCTCCAAGGACTTAGAAACAGATTGAGAGTGAAACACATGGAGTTCCCCCTTTTAAATAGCACAAAGAGTTCAAGAGTTACTAGGGTTTCACCAAACTGACCAAACTGACCCTGTTGGTTGATTGGTTGCCAAAGAGGAAGTTCAAAGGTCGATCCCACACTATCAAGAGGTTTAGAAACATGGTGGGAATAGTTTACCACGAAATTAAAAGAAATAAAGCTTTTGAAAACCTTCAAAACAGATATTTACCAAAATGCCACTGCCCGAACAGCTTATTCAAAAATAGGGATTTAATGGGCCTAACTTCAATATTTTTGGATGGGCTTCTTTCAACACATCATACTACTTACCTAGTATGGAGGGATGTCTTCAAACTAGGTCCAACTAAGCTTTAGGTCCATCAACAAAGTTCTTCTTCACAAATAAATAGTTCAACACCAAATCAAATAAGGTTTCCATAAGGAAACACCATCATCAATATCCATGGGTTTTGGGTCAAACACCATATCTTCTACTGAGATGGCCCACAAAGACATCTTCCTAAGATTTTCAAAGATAGAAAAACTGAAATCACGGTCAAACTTCAAAGTCAACATTAAATAAAACCCGACTTCACGCAAAACAGATCGGGTTTCCGGGCTAGATTTGGGCTGGGTGTCACATCTTATCTCTAGAATGAATCCCCATTCATTATAGTCTTTCTATGCGAATCCACAGTTCCGATGACCTTATTTGATGTTTAGATGTTTAGATCATCATAGATAGTTTTAGTATGTTATTTTAGAATTTTCTTATTAATTTCGGAGTGTTCGGACTTCAAACGAAGAGTTTCCGACCAATTTCAGAGTTTTATGTTCGTACACTATGCTTTGGTTACCCCAGGCTGCCAAAGGCCGAGCGACCGAAGGGAGCCCAAACAACAAGTTTTGTCTGTTTTGTCTCCATTTCGTCTCCGATCTTTAGGGTTTGTTCCTCATACTCTCTACATGTTTGTTTAGGGTTGTTTTGGTGATTTTGGACTTGCCATTTGATCTCTTTCTCAAAGATTATGAAATTGAATATAAGGTGAGTACGTTCACTCACAATTTGCACAAATACATGCTTTAATACGTTAGGATTATATGCATGTGTTAGCTACAGTAGTTATACTTTTTTTATATTGTTATACTTCTGTAATTATAATATGCTATTCATGATATGGTTTACATACTTGTATTGAATGTGACTGAATTGATTGTGAGTTGGACTATATTGTGATATTTATGGAATCATGATGTAATGTGATTGCCTAAGTTTTGGTTGTGGCTTGGGGAATGCCCTTTTGGAGGTGGTATGAGATGCTTTCCTATGGTGCCCTTTGGCGCTTTCCTCAACTACTGGATGACATACCTAGGTTTGGTCTATATGAGTTTGGCTAGGGAAACCCTATTATATCTAACCTTATCGGAAGGGGTATTGAGGTCGAGTGACCAGTGGCAGCAATGGGGATTTCTCAAGATCGGTAACCAACCCGTGAGAGGATGTAAATTACATTGTAGGGGCAATTCATTGGTAGGATTGCACATAATAAGCCTGGGCTCATGGGCGCTCAAGATTGGTAACCAACCCCTGAGAGGACATGAGAGCTTCCCATTTATTATATGTGGATGACCAATACGGTTAAGAGTCTACTCAGTCAAGAAGGAGACGGTGACTCTAGGGAGGGAGATACTGAAATGGACTGCCTAGGCACGGAAGAGAGGTATCCGACTCTGAGTAGATGTGACTTAGTAGATGACTTGCATTGGGCTAGTTATATCCCTGACACGCGCTAGTACTCATACCAATGGTGGTGAGCGATAGTGTTGATCTAAACCCCAGCCATGGAATGTCGGAGATGGATGCAAGACCCAATTACCGTGGACAACCCAAAAGACGTGTTTTCAGAGCCTTGAGGAAAGAGTGAATGAGACATACCCAGAGGAGTATAGTGTTTTATCTTAATGGGTGTCTTCCACTAGAGACCATCATATATACAGTTAGAAGCATACTTGCATTCATTGTTTCATATCATTGCATCATGCTTGCTTTTGAGCTGCTTGTAGTTGTTTATTGTGATTGAATTACTTTGCTGAGTTCTTTTTAGCTCACCCTTCGGGGATATGTTTTTAGATAACTTTGCAGGTTTGGAAGAGATCCCGTGCACTAGTACAGAGGACCCTTCCTTATTTGATACAGTTGCGGACTCAATGGGAGAAGCTAGTGACCAGTGGTACAACCTGTACACCAGTATGGACCACTTTGACGGCTCCTATTGATAGCAGTAGACATCGTCTTATTCGCCGTTGGGATCGTGAGTTAGATGCAGATTCGAAGATGCAGATGCATAAACCCAAGTTAAAGAAGAAGAAGAAGACGAAGAGCCTATGGAAGACTGATTTTGACTCCTTAGTCTTTATTCTTTATAATTTTATCCAGTTGTATTAACTATAGAATTTCTTTAGAGTTTTAATCTACTCTTTCGCATTTGACCTATAGAATTATTTTCCGCTATACTCTATAGTTGTTCTTTAATTGGTATCATTTTATTCCGCACTCTAATTATACTCTGATTATACTTTGACATGAACATTAATTATTCATTGCTTGTGATTGTGTTATTGTGCAATGTGGGTATATGATCGCCCTAAACTTGACCATGAGACTTGTGGATCACACCTCCGGGTATTGGAGTTAGGGTACTAGTTGGGGGAATGTGACAGAGTGGTATCAAAGCCCCAAGTTTTCGGACAATCATAACCACGTTACACAATAATGGAGCATCCTTGAGTCATAATCCAAAAGTGAATGAATCTTCCTAAAAGTGAATAATAGAGAACATCAGAATAGAAAATTGAAATAATGAAGCATAATACACTAAGTCTGAATAATACACAATAACCATGGTTTTTAAACAAACATACATATTAATGCAATAAAGGAAATGCATAATGTACAATAAGATAAGTGAAACAAACTGAACTTTATTAATTTCTAAAATTTTTTTTTTACAAGACTGAAAAAGTAAATACATCTATGATAACATAAAAGGAAAAGGTCCTAGAACTGTCTATCTATGTGATCGTCTCTGTGAATCAAGTTGATCCCTCATAGCTTGAGACTTCTCCTCTAATCGAGCTGATCCCCCATAGTGTATATGTATGTCTCTATCCTCTCTAGTGTGGAAGTGGTCGACGACAATTGAGTAGCCACACTTGGAGCCTCAGAAGTCTAGTGCAAAGGACCTCCAACCTCAAAGTGTCGAGGTTGAACAGTATCCTCCTCATCTCCCTGAAGACCATCCTCACCATCACTATCCTGAGCCTGAGCCTCAGCTGGAACCTCATTATCCTCATCATCGTCCTCACCCTCAGATCTGTCACACCCCACCCGCCGGTCTCAGGGTTATCCTGAGCCTGAGCCTGATAGGTTATCCAAAAAGTCTCATATGCCACGTGGCATTCACAGAGAAGTGTTCTTCGAAGCCAGCATTTTTCCAAGAAGTGTCATGGCATGAAGTACTAGACGAACCCTCTAAACCGGATCGAAACCAAATGCTATCATTTGCACGGTTCGTTCTGGTTTAATGGTTTGGACCACAATGTGTATAACAACGCTTGATGTAATTATTTACAGCTCTCTCATCTATGGTTAATGCAATGTGGGGAAATGGGAGGAAGAACCCACAAGGCTTTTTAATGAAACGGTAGATAAAGGGGTACCTCTAGAGGAAGTAACGTTTAATGTGTTAATGGATGCTCTCTCAAGGAAGGGAAGACAACAAAAGCGTGTAAGTATTTACAGCTGATGGCGAATAGAGGTGTGAAGCATGGTACTTTAACTTACAGCACCTTGATGGATGGTTCTGTTTGGAAGGAGACTTTATGATGCGGAACAGTTGTTTAGGTCAGTGAATAATAGTCGAGGAAATGATGATGCGCCTGATGTTGTGAGCTACAATGTGTTGATCAATGCGTACTGCAAGAGTGGCAGGCTAGAGAAAGCCATGAGTCTTTTTAGTGAGATGCCTTATGATCAGAGGGTTAACCCCATATTCATCATGTTCAACACATTACTGACTGGTTTCTGTAAGAAAGTGGAAAGTTAGGGATGCATAGAAATTGTTTGATGAAATTCTCGAGCAAGACCTAAGCCCCAACTTAGTCAATTATGCTATTTTAATGGATGGGCTTTGTAAAAACCAACGCCTTTCTGAGGCAATGGAGCTGCTTCATGCTATGGAAGATAGGAAATTCAAACCAAGTATTAAGATCTACAACTCCCTCCTGAATGGAATGTGTAATGCAGGAAAGCCAGGTGTTGCAAGGGAGTTATTATGTGAGCTGTTTCAACATGGCTTGAAACCTAACGTGGTAACATTAATAAATGGGTTCTGCAAGGATGGAAAGTTGAACAAGGCAAATGAGTTGTTTGTACAGATGGGAACGGTAGCGCTCCTGATGTTTGTGGTTTCTGGCAAAATAATGAGGCAGAGAAAGTAATCCAACTTCTTCATAAAATGGCTGATCAGAAGGGGAATATTGAGCTGGATGCATCCACAGCCTCCATAGTAGTAAACATGCTATCAGAAAACAAAGAGTAGTAGTGAAGTTTGGGTTCACTTCCAAATTTTATGCTCAGGCATCAGCAAAAAGGATGATGCAGATAACACTAACATTTGGGTGGATCCATGGGTTTTTAATAGAACAGACAAGATTCCGGAGCTCATAGTGAGAGTACCCTAGATCAAGTAACAAATTTAACTGAATATCGTGTAAAATATTTTTATTCAATCACACCTCATCAGCTTAATTAGTAGAGAGATATCATGAGGGGTGATGAGACTATTTTCGCTGTGAGAAACAAATGGATTTGATATTGAGTCAGTATAGGGTGTTCTGTTTGGTGAATGAGCTGTTCAGCCAGCAAAGATTGCAAATCATCATACTTCAGGCCAAGGTTTAAAGTATCTCATGATACCATGTGATACTAGCCAATACATATCCATATTTGACCCAACCAACATGATATATCTCGATGCATCTCTCCATTGAATTACACTAAAATACATTAGTCAAAGCGATACAATACTCGATACAGGACGATACGTCTCTTAAAATTATTTGACCGATACGATACTCGATACCGATACTTTAAACCTTGCTTGAGGCCAAATGTGAAAGAGGAAACTACTATACCAAAGGGGTAGTGGTCTAGTGGTCCAAGCTCACTCCCATGTAGTTTGATAATTCCGATGTCTTAAGTTTGAATCCTTTCTGCTCTTTTGTTTCTTACATTGTACAATTGTGTACTCTTTGTCCTAGGCATAGGGTTGTTATCTCTTTTTGTGCCTTATACTGGACTTCGGGTGGGGCTAGCACTCATGTTGATGGTTCATAGAATTAATGCATTTATAGGTCAAACTCAAAAGCTCAAACGTTGCCTAGTAAGTGGTGTGTGATAGCCACTACTGCATCAAAATATTGTTTTAAAAAAAATATCCTATTATTTCAGATTATCCAACAAATAGAACTCCATATAAAAGTCCACCCATATCACCTGCATGGCTGCAACCTTATGACGAAAAACCACAAAATCCATCTACTGTGCTCCCTTTCTTCAAATTTCGCAGTCAGCCGGTCAGGAGGATAAGGATTACGCCTTCATCAAAATTAGTGGGGGTGACGACTGTGGCGGCGACAAACTGAGGAGATGCGCCCCAGGTTTGGCCTTCTTTCCACTCGAAATCTCTCAGTTTTGGATGCTCAATAAACCACCTGCACAAGTTAGTCTCGATCCATTCCATTGTTCTTCTTTCTCAGAGCTGCAGAAATTGGGTTTCGCTCACCTTAACAGTGGAGAATTGAGAAGCGAGAGATGGAGGAAGGAGATTCTACAGTTTTTATTGCCATTTCTTTTATAGTGAATGAGTGGATCAGTGGCTGCAGAAGGGAGTGATTTTCCTATAAAAGAAATTTTTTCTCCAATGAATTAAGGGTTTACAGGGCTTCCATTCTAGTTTCCGCAAGGAGAGTTGAAAACCTGCCCATATTAGTAGAGTTGATTAGGGTTTTAGACGGAGGAACATCGAACCCTTCTGCAACTGCAAGAGAGAGACAGAGAATGAGAGCGGTAGAAGAAGATACGTTCGGTCCCAGCGAACCCTTCTGCAACTGCAAGAGAGAGAGACAGAGAATGAGAGTGGTAGAAGAAGATACATTCGGTCCCAGCGATATTCGCTCGTATTTCGCCGAATCGCTGGAAAATCGATGATTTTCTGGCGATATTCCGGCGACATATTGTAAATTCGGAAAATTGGTTTCGGTGGTGGATTTCGTTTCGCCCACCACCGATATGGGCGAATTTCGCCGAACTGTTGCACCTTGATAAGAACCCTAATAAATCATTGTTTCTTCACTGGAACAATAAACGAGAAGAAACTGTTGAACAGCCATTGATTCTACTCTTCTGTAGCTCAAAAATGTTTAGCTGGCGAGTTTACACTTTTTCTGTGTTTTGTGCTCAAATTTTACACCACTGGTTAACCAATTTTATTGAGAAGAAAACATATTTTTTTTTGTTTTCATATTCTCTTCAATTGTCACTGAACTCCGTTTAGCATTTTCTGCAGATATGTTCTTATGGAGTAAAGAACATCGTTCTTAGAAATGACATCTATACCAAAAACCTAGCTATATCAAGGTTTGGTTTTATTCTGAGACAATTTTTCTGTTTTTGCCTTAGTGAGTTCGATGTGCTATTGATTTATTTGAGCATTTTGTTTTCAATAAAAGAAGTGGATTTATTTATTTCCGTTGATTTCTTCTTTCCTTGCAGATAGAGGACTCAAGTGCTTGCTCTCTGCAGATGGCCTTCTTTCTGGGTAATCCTGTTTCCAGTACTTTCAGTGTTTTTATTTTTTATTTTTATCTTCAGTTCATGATGCTTTCTCTGTGTTCTGTTGTAATTAAATAGTTGGCTTTAAGAAATTTCTTCTTAACCAGTGACAAATTTTGTAATCCAGAAAAAAAGACAATGAGAGATACAGGACAAAGGCAATGAGCGATATGGGAGAATGCACCGTAAGAAAGCCCGAAAACTAAAAATAGGATTAAACACAATAAAAACAGATCCTAAAGGGAACGACTAGAACTTGGTCAACAACAAAGCATTTTGCCCCCAGTTACATGAAGCCAATAAATCCTGAGATGATCTTCCCTCCTTAGGGTAAGGGGTGTAAAATAATCCTGACAACTGATTTGGTATTGCCCACTCTAGTTTCCTCTCCCATCCACAAGTGAGTTTCAGTAGCACAAAAATCATAATATGAATTATATGATAATGAACGATGTTAGATGATAGGAATGCTTAATACTGGTTGTTGTGTTTCGATTATTGTAATGCTTATGTATGATTGAAGGGGAAGTGATGCATCAGTAAATTATGATGGATTATTTGATGTCTTTGTACTCTGCAAGAATGAACTTGTAGTGATGCTATGTAATGGACATGAGGCAGTACCTGACGAAGAATGTAGATAATGATAAGTATGATAATGTTTTTATTAACTGGATTCCCCCCCCCCCCCCAAAAAAAAAAAAAAAAAATTTCCCCATTACTACTGCCCCTTTTCAGTTGGGTGGTATCTATTGGATGAGGGCCTGCATGTATCTAGAGTTTGTTTCAATGCATTTTGATTAATTTTGTGTCCTCTACGGTGGAGTGGAGGTATCTTGATAAACGTTGGGTCCTCTGGAGCAGGTGTTTGGACACATGGAGTAGGTTGCTCTATAAATATCTCCCTATCATTCTTTTAGAGCTAATATGAGGCCGGGTACACTCCTCAAGTTGACATGCACTCTGCAGTTCACTAGTGGCCATGTCCTACTAATTTATGATATGCTGACTTGTCATTTGTGGCTGTTTTAATTTTTATTTTTTCATCTATGCATATGTATGTAAGTATGTGATGTTCATGGTACTTCACTGTGCATAAGCTCACCCATTTTAAGTTTATGTTTTACGGATGATAGACTGTAGATGAAGAATGCTCAATAGGTGGTTATGAAAGGTAGAGATTCTTGATGATTGCAGGAACTATTGAAGGATGTTAATTTTGAGTTCAATGGTCTTTTTGATGGCTTGATATTTAGTAGTTGGTGGACAATCTATTCTATATGTGATTAATGTTCGGAATGGTTATGCGTATAATTGTTGAGTGTAAGTAGTCTATATATTATTTTTATCATAGCCACTTCCATTCTCCTGAACCACCTGCCAGATCATTGCAATTAAATGGTAGGTTACATTTTTCATCTGCATGGAGCTTGCGAATTTATGGTTATGAACTGTGCTGGATTCCTCACATCCTTTGGGTGGAAGCCTGGATAACCATGTTGTTCTGAGCTCTATCTTTGTGTCTCTTCCTTTTTTGTTCGAATTTTAGTTTCGTTCATTGTTGAAGTCTAACATCTGTTTGTCAGATATTATAAGTTAGAAAATTCCTCTGCTACTTAAATTAATTTATAGAGTTAATCACATTTTGTTTAACTTTTAGTAATATTAGAAATGTTTCTATTCAATGCTACCCATGCAATCTCTTTCTCTCTCTCTTTTTATTTATTTTTTATTTAACTGAAATGTTTCATACCCCAATATAACAATGCATGATTTCAAGACCCGGAGACAGGAATAGACACTGAAACACAAAAACTGTGCCTTAGTTAAAAATAGGAAAAACAGAAATATTAACATACAATCTCAACGAAACTAGTGTAGTATCCCTTCAACTCACTCAGGGAACACCTTTGTCTCAGTTTGTTGTTGAGCTCTCCATATCTTCCAGATTCTAGAGGAAGTTTCAGACTTGTCACGACGTAAGGTTGGTGCTTATATGGATTTCACAATCTTGAACTATTATTCTCTGTTGATTATTCATTTATCTGACTTAGGGTTTTTTATTTGAAGCCTGTTTATACTACCGGAGATTTATTGCATTTGTGAAAGTCTTCAAATCCTTTATTGGTCATTTATTTCACTATTCGCTGGAAGCTGAATAATTCTATATTCTTGTGTCGTAGAAATAAAAAGGTTCCTCCCTAATTTAGATATTGTTGAAATGTTCTCTTGTTAGTTTATATTTGGAGTTCATACTTGTTCATTACTGTTTGTTATTATCAGTAACACAGCTATCCATTTTTGGAATTGGGTTTTGGAACTGAAAGGCAATTTGTTGTCACAAGTAAAATTTGTAGTTGATTTCCCCATGAGTTTTGAGTATCTGTTTATGGAGTTCTCAAATTTTTGTTAGAGATTTGGTGCGTTAAGACCTTAAATAATATATGGTAGGAACCCGACTACAGCATGTAATCTCCCTTTGTTTTTCATTTAAATTAGATTGCGGAAAGCAATAGTTCAGTCCAGAACAGAACAGAACAGCAACTAAAGACCTTAGTGTTACAGAAAGTAACACTACCCTGTGAGTTATCTTGCCCCAAAACCCACTACTATTCTCTGATGTCCCACTCTCTCCCTTTCCCCCAGACAAATACATCACAAACAACTAACTCTCTTGCTGACTTCTGGTTCAACCATGTAACTGACAGAAAAACTAATTTCCTTCGTTGGTTGGCACACTGCCCCCGTGTCAGTTCTCCCTGGCGTAGACTTGGGCCAGGGGCCTCATAATATATCCATATAAAGTTCCTTAATTTCCTAAAAAGTTGTAGTAAATACGATAAGCTACTACTTTCATTATTTTACAGATAGATCAATATGTGAAATATAAATATCAGTGACTGCTGCCAAGGTCTAGGGTGTTGCCTGTGATTTCCATTGACTAGTTGGGTCACTATCATAAGAGAATGACATAGAAATATTCTTTCTCCGGTTTTAGACTCTGTGTTTCAGGACACTTGCCTGACTTCAAATAGAGTTACTAACTGGATCCTTGTTTGTCATGACATTGCTTTTGTAATACACCCCTTTCTGGAGGTATTGATCGTGTTGCTAACCAATCAAAAATAAAATCCTATACTAATCTAGCAAGCAGAAAGTACGGGGTTGAACTATGGGTAACTAAAAGGCTAAGTCACTAAGATTGATGTCAATAAAACTAAATTTAAACTAAATCTACTAATTAATGCAAAAACGTTAATTATGAATATGTGAAGATCTTTGGGATTTCGAATCCCCAATGCTTTTCCCTAACCAATATAACTCTACACTTCAAAGAAAATTAAGGATGGTCTTCCTAGGTATTGCCCTATCTTCGCAAGACTATAGTCCTTCGCCGAAGCTTGGCATGCTTAGTTCGCTGAGCTATAAAACATCTTTGGCCAAACTCAAACACAATCAACTAGAAGATATAGGACAATCAAATTAATAAAATAAACATGGTTCATCTACATCCCAAAAAAAAGGAACTAGCTACTCATTATCACAAAGTTCATAAGAAAAATAAAGATGAAACATAGGGAGAGAGAGAGAGAGAGAGAGAGTTGTGGTCTTCTTCTTCAGCAATGAGAGATGAGAGCCGCATTCGCCGTCTTCTCCTCTTTTCTGTGGTTGGCTTCTCTTTTATGTCTCCCGCACACAATGAATCCCCTCTCTTTACCCGTAGATTCGACCTTTATTCGTCCGGATTTTGGAAAAACTCAAAACTAGAAAGTTGTAGATATTTTCGATATCGTTCCATAGCATCTTGAATCACCGAAATCCAAGCTCATATGAGAGAGATATGCCCAAAATACTGAAGGTAGGTCTGTTTACCCGATTTTCAGATTTATTACCAATTTTGTTCTTTAGACCTCCACCTATTTCCAATTTGGCTAAGATCTCACTTTTCATGATTTCTTGAGCAGCAAGATTGAATGCCACGATTTAAAATCCACCAATATCTAATATATTTGCCAACTTTATTCCATATTATCTCTAATATCCAAAATCACCTTATTCCTGAAAAATACACAAAAATACTCAATTAGCTCTCTTCAATTAAATAAGTATGGGGAATTAAATCAAATAAATAATGGTAAATGCATGCTTATCAGGTATAAACAAATCAATAACAGGCAAAGGCTTGCAGTTATATTAAAAAAAGAAAAAAAAAAAACAAACAAACAAACAAACAAATTTGTTGGATGTATGCAAAAAGCCTAATTCCATTAAATCTCAGTTCAATCAGATCGGCATTCACAAACAATAGTTTTGGCAAACTATCTGATGAAACCACGGATCTAGGTAAGGGTAAAGCTGTAATTTCTCTAGACTTGTGGCTGCCCAGGAGATTCCAGCAAAGAGAGATGAAACTTCTAGGGTTTTAGAAGGTAATTCAGATTTAATATAGTGTTATCAAGGTTTGGGATAATTGCAGAATTCTGGATTTTGGGTTGTGAAATGTTTGGCCAGGGTAGAATTGGGTCTTAGAAAGTGGGTTGAATGAGAAAATAACTTGGACGATTGTGCTCTAGGGTTAGGTATGATCCTAGGAGAGGAGGAAAGGGGGTAAGAGGGGCTATGGAGGAGGGTTTAACCAACCACCCTGGGGGGGGGGCACTACTGCAATTACAGAAATAGGGGAGAAAGGGGGGGGGGGGGGGGAGGCACATGGCTGCTAGGGGATGGGGTGGGGTTTGCTGAACCAGGAGGGGAAGGGATTAGGGGTATTTGCGCTGAAGTTGGGGGTGTTTCTAGGGCTAGGCAAGAGGGGAGGGGGCTGGGGATGCTGCAGTTGATGGGGCAGGGGCCTCTAAGTTTGCCAGAGGGGGAAGGGTGGGAAGGGCTGCAGACAGAGAAGGGAGCTGGGAATGGGGTGGGGCTCTTGGATCACTTGTATAGATGCTGGAGTTTCTGGTCCGATGCTTCTACACTTGAAGAAAAATGTTCGATTGCTGGAATCGAAATTGAGAGCTTCAAAGACAACTGCAGGGTCCCCCTCTTAGGAACCTTGCTGCAGTGTTGTAAAAGCGTCCGCCTAGGCGGTTTTTCAACCGCCTTGTTTTGAACTGCTTAATTGACGCGCTGTTTTTTGCTGCTTTTTCGCCTAAGCATTACTGCTTTGTCGCCATGTGTACCTTATTGCCGTCTAGACTCTAAAGCAGCCGCTTTTTTGACATTTTGTATATAATATTGTTTTCTTAATTTTTTTTTTTTTTAAATCAAAATTTATTCTACAAAGCCGTATATAAATTTAATAGCCTAGTCATTTTGGAATTGAGACCCAAATTGCAAAGGAACTTGGAGCCCCAAAGTGACATAAGAGCTTCGTGCCCGTGGCCAGCAAAATGTGAAGCATGAGCCATACTCAACATCGAGAATCAATGAATGACTTGGAAATCAGAATAATGAGATCTATTAATTTATCATGTTGGGCCATGTTAGTAAATCGTCATTGTTAGATGCTTGATGAGATGAACTTATGTTTGTGTTCTTTTTTTGGATAATTTTTCCTAATTATGATTATTGAATGCTTTCTTTTTTGGATGAATATGACTATTGAATGTTTATTTAGTTTATTATAGGAAGTAGTTGTATTGAAAAATTTTTACCAACCGCTTTGGTCGCCTTTTTGCTGCCTAGGCGCCGCTTTGGTTGCCTAATCGCCTAGGCCGAACCCCAAGCGCTTTGGTCGCCTTGACAGCCTTGCTTTGCTAACACTCAAGTAGTTAACTCAAATTTCTTATTCATCAAGTCTGAAAATAATTTACATGAAGAGGCTATTTATAGCCTAAAAATAAAGACTCTGACTTAAATTGGTAACTCTTTACTGATAAGGTTCCATTATATATAGAACTAGATTCGTATCAACACTTCAAAGGGGAATCAAATTACTAAGAGATTACAACCCTTAGATTGGAATCTCATTAACACCTTTAAGTTATCCTTTTAAGCACATGCTAATTAGTAACTTGAAACTAAAGCAACCGACTTAGAACTCTTTTTAAAACAACTCAACCCAAAATAGGATACTCCAAACAAACCTTATCGAGACTCAAATTGACTCAATGAAATACTGAAATATATCCCAAATTAAAATTCAGAAGTAAATTAACTCCAAAATACCCCTCTTAGAGGGTTCGACCAATGTATGGAGGCTTATTGGATCCATCCTAAGGGCCCCACTTAGGGTTTTGGCCAGGTGGGGTCTTTGTGTTCACATCACTGCCTCTCCACCAAAGTTAGGAAATCTCTTTGTGATACTGAAGTTATCCTGAATGGATGAATTCATCAAAGGTTCAGGGGCAAAAATGCTATGCTCAATGCTGCTATAGCAAAACAACCAAAAAGCTCTGTCTCAAACTTCATACCCCAACTCTAAAACCTTGTTTGCCATGGGGCAACAGCCTCTGATACCTCAAATTATGCTCCCATATTAATTTGACCAGGGCTTGTCCATCAGCCTATGTTGCCAAGAGGTGGCCGGAACACAGCGACATACCCCAAACCTACTTAGATGAAGCAGCAACACGTATGAAAGGAGCAACAATCCTTCTTGGAGATAACTCCAAAAGATCAACCCAACCTGACCCAAAAACTTGTGTCTCCAATTTCTGATGACCAGTTGATCAATAGGAGCTTGACACCCTCTAGAACCCCACAAATTCTCTGCTTATGGATTTCCCTCAATATTGCTGAAGAGCTGCTCTGTAATGATTTTGAATTATTGATACCCAAACATAAGCAAGATTAATCATACAAGAAGGGTCTCTCAACATGTCCAAGATTCCTTATCCCTATGTAACAATGGGCTCCAAATAGCCGTAGTGAAAGGAAAGGGTAGAAAAGATAAGCTTAAAATTGTCTTACTTATTCAAGCTCCTTTCACAGGATGAACCTATCAGTAATCTGTCACCCTCAAGATATCAAAAGGTTATTAGCAAAGATTTTGTTTTAAAAAAAAATTTAGAACTTCTATAGAAAAATATTCACCTCATTAGAGATGATCATTTCCCACTTCCTCCATAGCCATGGGACTCTAAATAAAAGTGAAAATGTACTTTGTGAGAAAATGACATTCTCAGAACCAGACTGATTTCTTTAATCAGACTTAAAGTTATAGCACTTTCTATTTTCATTACCTTCCAAGGCATGTCATCTCCTATCCTTTTGGAACTTGTTTGGCAGTTTGAGGTGGAATCTCTTCACTTTGCTAGATTTGCTAGATGTGAGTGTATACTTTTAGCCGCTGACTTTCTCTTGTTACATGTAGGAACTCTTGTAAACATGTTATGTAACTACTAATTGCGAGAAACTGTGAGAAATGTCCATGTTGGTATCAAGGCGGTTACTCCTTGTTGGAGATTCTCTACCATTGAACAAATTATTGGGCATCTCAAGGACAGCCAGGATTCACACTAGTCTGAGGCTCTGCAGACGGCTTGATCATGACAATGGCCCCCTCACTCTTGCAAGCCTTGGATTTAAGTGTGAAATGGAGGCAGCAAAGAAAGATGAGACCACCAAACTTGAGGAAACTAGTCTTCAAGCCTATAAGAGTCAAGTAAAGGCAATTAGAAACAGTGTAAAGAAAGATGTCAGAGTGAGAAATCCACTTGAAATTGAAGGTGCTCCCTTTGCTGCCAAGTCATTTTCCATGTTAGGTTTGTCGCCATTGGTGATTGAAAGGTTAGAGAAGGTTGGACTTACTGTTCCGACTGATGTTCAGTCCATGGCAATTCCTACCATTTCAAAGAATCATGATGTC
Organism: Hakea prostrata; assembly: GCF_041222555.1. Lineage (NCBI taxonomy): Eukaryota > Viridiplantae > Streptophyta > Magnoliopsida > Proteales > Proteaceae > Hakea > Hakea prostrata. The sequence continues at coordinate 64,291,751 of NC_142606.1, read as the reverse complement.
ATAATTCAGTCATACACGGGTTCAGGAAAGACATTAGCATATCTCCTACCCATACTCTCAGAAGTTGGTCCACTGAAGAGGAAGTCTGGTTACGAAGATGAACCTGTTAAGAGATCTGGTATTGAAGCAGTAGTTGTGGCACCTTCCAGGGAACTAGGCATGCAAATTGTGAGAGAATTTGAGAAACTGTTGGGACCTGAAGACAAGAGGGCAGTTCAGCAGCTGGTTGGTGGTGCAAACAGATCAAGACAGGAAGAAGCTCTGAAGAAAAATAAGCCTACAATAGTTGTTGGAACACCTGGACGAATTGCAGAGATCAGTGCGGCTGGAAAGCTGCATACCCATGGTTGCCGTTTTCTTGTCTTGGATGAAGTTGATGAGCTCCTTTCCTTTAGTTTCCGCGAGGACATGCATAGGATATTGGAACATGTGGGTAGGAGATCCAAGCCAGAACCATCCAGTGGCCTGAGCTCGATATCTAAGCAAGCTGGGCGTCAGACCATTATGGTATCTGCCACAGTGCCCTTTTCAGTGATACGAGCAGCCACAAGCTGGGGAAGGGATACTCTTCTTGTCCGTGCCAAAAATGTTGTCCCACTTGAGTCTGTTGCTGCTTCTGGACCTCTTCCTTTCTCTGGACCTACTTCCAGTTCCACAACAAACACTGTAACTGAAGGAGCAGTGGAGAGCTTACCACCAGGCCTGAAGCACTATTATTGTGTATCAAAGTCACAGCATAAGGTTGATACCCTGAGGAGATGTGTGCATGCACTTGATGCCAAGTCTGTCATTGTTTTCAGGAATCACACGAGACAGCTCAAAGATTCTGTTTTCAAGCTAGAGGCTCGTGGAATGAAGGCTGAAGAGCTCCATGGTGATCTCGGCAAGCTTGCCAGGTCAACCACTTTGAAGAAATTTAAGAATGGTGAGGTGAGAGTGCTAGTGACAAATGAGCTGTCAGCAAGAGGGTTGGATGTGGCAGAATGTGATCTCGTGGTTAATCTGGATCTGCCCACTGATTTAGTCCATTATGCACATCGGGCTGGCCGGACAGGTCGACTTGGTCGAAAGGGAAATGTTGTAACATTATGCGAGGAGCCGGAGGTATTTGTTGTGAAGAAACTGGAAAGGCAGCTTGGTGCTCCAATTTATGCTTGTGAATTTACAGAGGGCAAGCTTGTTATCTCCAAAAGAGAAGAAGATACTTTGAAGAAGTAATTCTTTAACGAGATGTTTCATGATTCCTTCTCAAAATTTATTTAGGTTGGCAAAGACTACTCTCAGCTCATACTCAAGGTCTAAATCTCCTCTGTGGCGCAAGCTCATTGTCTTGAAGGAATATATTTGGCTGACTCATTTCTGATGAAGCAAGGTCCGTATTCCTCTCTTGGTTGTTATAGCTTGCTTTTTGAAGAAAAATGTACTTTTTGAGTGTTTGTGGAGTATACATCAATTTAGAAGGGTTTTCAGTACTCCAATGCATCAGTGGAAACCAGAAACTGTAACAAGTTTTTCAGTACTACTAGTGTACTCATTTTATGGTGGTTGCCCCATCGAATGAATGGTGTCTATTGCAAAAACCTGTTGCTTACCCTATGTATAAATGCATATTCATAGGTATCACAGGTGGAATCTACACACTATGATTTTTATTTCTCACTTGTACATGGCATTATATTACTGAATGGGCCAGTTCAATTCAAGTAGGTTCACATTTTATTGTTACTTCATACTTCTTCAGAGTTTTTTATTTATTTATTTATTATTTAATTTTGGATGTGTAGACTAAGTATCTTGGTTTTGTTTTTTGGTTGCTGTTGTTGGGGGAGGAAAAAAAGGGGTTTGGAGGGGGGGAGTGTTGGGGCTTTTCTTCATGAATATGAGGATGCTAGTCCACTGTGGTTAGGATTAATTAAGTTGAGCTTGGAAGTTTCACTATGTATTTGTTTTGCATGGGTATTTATTCAAGGGGTCATGGTACTTAACATGTGTGAATGTTTTTCAAGTCTGCTTAGTTCTTGAAAAACCAAAGGGTCATTTGAGCCCATTTTCCATGTACTTAGGCTGTGTTTGATGTGTAGGATCAAGAAAGATAACTCCATATATAAACTGCAATGGGTATTTATCAACCCATAGAACAAGTACTACACTTAAAGGTACTCCATTGGGGATATATCAATAATGTGGCACAGACAAGCATGAAGTGCACAATGAAACACAGAATCATGAAGTAAAAGCACTCCATTTATCCTATGGACTCAATTCCTTGCAATCTAGAGAGAGGCATACTACGAGCCCTCCAAATAGCATTTCCTACCACATCAACCACTTTGATTCCATATCTATTTTTAAGTAAATCAGAGGCCAGGAAATGGCTGATTGGACCACTTACATCTCCTAAAATACATGTCTTAATTCTTCAATGATAAAAAAATAAAAAAATAAAAATAAAAAGAAAGAAGAAAAAAGAAGCAGCATTGAAGGTTTCAATGGTTCAACCCGGTCCAATGGAACAAGGTACACCATTTGACAATTAGTAACTAATTCATGTTCAATAGTCACGTATTGTGTATTACAACTTGGCTGCATAATTCATTTAACGTGAATGAAGTCATTAACAGGTTGAATCCAAATCATTATCTGGTTAACAGAATAAAGTATTCTAACATGGTAGTTTAACTGAGAAAAACAAATGAATAATATTCATTAACTTCCTTAAGTTCCATTCTTCTAGACAAGGAGTGAAATATTTTAATATTAAGATTATGAGAAACTGGAAGAAATGGAAGAAATTGAAGTTAAAGGCTCCTCTGTGTGTGTGATGAAGGCCATAGAAGTTCTATGGTTATTTTGGCGGATTTGTCAGGTAAACCGCTATGAAGAAAGTTATGAAAAGTGAGGTGACAGTGCTAGTGACAAATAAGCTGTTGGGTTGGATGTAGAGGATGTCATCTCATTGTTAATTTCGAATACCTACTGATTTAGTATCTTTAACTTTTAGAAGAATACAACAGAGTAATGTTTATTTGATATATCATAAAAAAGAGTTAATCTATTCTAAGAAAAGAATTATCAAGTCAAACAAGCCCAATTGATCAAAAGTTATAGAGGTAATTATTGTTGTCAGTTGTATTTTGATTTTATTATTACTTTATTCTGTGTATTTTTTAAAATTACTAATCCAACCTTTAACTTTGTCTACAATTACTAATGCCCCTTACTGTTAAGCTCCCGGTTAGTTTACTGATGATGTGGTATCTATATATTTTTTCAAAATCTAAAAAATAATCATGTAATTACTTTTTTACTTATTTACTTTTTGTCAAGTTATAATATTATCCTTAATTAACTATAGAAAAAATTAATTTTAAATTCACTTTTCCTTTTTAAAAATAAACTACTGAATAAAAGAAAGATGTGACTTTTCTTTTCTAAAATAAAACCACCAAATAAAGGAAAGATGTAATTAAATAAAACTTAAAATATAAACTAAAATATTAAAAAATATCAAATTTTATTCAAAGTTAGAAATTAAAAATCATCACCATTATGCATGTTATCAAATTTTCTATCAATTAGCATCTTATATGCTAATTTGTTTGTAAAACTTCCATCATTGTGATTATGAGAAATTTAAGTAGAATATGGGAAGTCCTCATGTTGCACCCCTTTGAATTGGAGCGGGAGATTGTGGGGGTGCAGAGATTTATCTAAAGATATGAGATGGAGGAGATGGAAGCTCTAGGAAATTCGGAGGTGCCTAGGGAATCGGTCTTCCTGTGTTTGAAGCCTCCAGAGGTGCCTACCAATGGGGATAAATCTTATGCGGGAGTAGTGGGGAGTTCGTTGTTGCTTGAGATCGATTCCCTCCCTTCTCCTATACAAGCGGGTAAGTTTCGCAGGATTGTAATCCCGCAACAGGAATACGAGCTGCAACGAAATCAGTTCCGTTTTTCGTCGATTGGGCGAGCTAATTTTCGCATCACTACCATGGATGAATTGCGAGAGCTAGCTAGGGGTGCTTGGAAATTATCTCAAGGGGTGATCTTACATTCATTGGGGAAATGGTTTATCATCTTTCAGTTTCATAGTGAGGCAGATATGACTGAGGTGTGGCGCAGAGGTTTTTGAAATGTTGGAAAGCAATACATTCGTTTTCAGCGATGGAGGCCGCATTTTAATATCCACTCTCCTCAACCAGCAGGTAAGTTGGTGTGGGTTCGTTTCCCTGATTTACCTCTTGAGTATTGGCATGAGAAAGTGCTTCTTTCTATAGCAAAATCTGTTGGGAGACCTGTTTCTCTTGATAGACGAACTCGTCTTGGTTATGCTCGAATTTTGGTTGAATTGGAGGTCGATGCTGTTCGAGTGAATAAGGTTCAGATTGAGCGCCTTGAACCAGGAACTCTTCGAGTTTTTAGTTTTCTTCAGAAGGTAATTTTTGAGGATGATATTCTGCGGTGCTCACGGTGTAATCGAGAAGGCCACTTGGGTCTTCATTGTAGGTTTGCTTCAAATGATTCTGTGGATGGTTTGCAAGTTCAGCCCTCTATCGTTCCTGCAGAAAACCTCCCAGCAGATAATCCTATTGTGGATGGGATTCCTACTGACGGTGTGAGAGTGCAGACTCCAAGCTCACTTCAACATAAGATTCATGTGGCTCTAGAGGTGGCGGGTTTGGAGGACTCTATTTCATCCAATGAGGGTGCGGCAAATTCAATTTCAAATTTCAATTCAAATTTCAAATCTACAAGGTTGGTTCCCTCTGATGTGGTTATCGCGTCTAGCGAGAACTCTTCTCTTGATCTTTCTCTCTCTCAAAGTGATCCTTTTCAACTTCAAAAAATTTTAGATAAAGGCAAGAGTTTGATGTTGGTTGGTAATCTTTCAAAGAACGCGGTTACCTCTGTTGGTCCCACGACTAACCAACTTCCACCTAATTCGGCCACTAAGGATATTGGCTCTTTTGAACGGTTTGAAAAGCTTCATGAGAGGCCTTGTGGGGCCTGCTGAATTCGGTTAGAGTAGAAGATTCTTCTTCGGAACAAAATTCGGTTTATGTGGAAGACTTTTCTATGCAACAAAATTCGATTAGATTGGAAGAAACTGCATTGGACGTGAACTCTAGTTTGGAGCTTCAAGTGGGGTCATGCGGGGCCCAATAGAATTTGAATAATGTTGAAGCATCTTCTTTGGCTGTGGACTCTAGTTTTGAAATTCAAAATTTCTTGGATGCGGCAAAGTGTTTTAATTCAATTGGTAAACTTCCTTTGGGGAGTTCACTAGTGGGATCTACAGATAAGCTCGAAAGTGGTTCGGCCACTCCTTTTGAATTTCAAGAAGTGCTTGTTGCAGGTAAGAGTTCTATGCAAATTGGAAACCCTTCTTTGGGGTGTTCATTGGTGGGACCTGAAGTTGCAAATATTATTAGAAGTTCAACCATTGAAGGAACTACGGAGGATGATTTGGACTATTGTGGGGCCCATTAGAATTCGGCCAGGCTGGAGAGTTCGGCCAATGATGAAACTTTGCAATTGAAAGTAGTTCTTCCACTTTCGTCTTCGTCTATATCAGTGCGGGCTGAAGGTTCTCCTCGTCGGAAACCTGGTCGTCCGAAGAAGAAGGCTCACGCAGTGAAGAAAGTAGTAACAAGTAAAAAGGGTTCTATAGCAGAGGAATTCAAGAAGGTAGATGCAGCTTTAGCGAAAGTATCCACAGGTGCATCAGAGCCTCCCATTGGAAGAGGATAGTGCTGCTATGTAACTATTGTTATGAAGTTTTTCTTAAAGATCTTGATTTGGATGTATCTAGACGTCTTACATTTCGTTTCTGATGACTTAGTTGTTGTCAATTATGAGTAGGAACTAGTGAGGAAGGGTGTATTGGGGGCAACTGTTGTTGCGGGTTAGCAAGGTAGGTACTAATTGCTATATTTCTTTTCTTTTTCTTATTTTCGTTATAAAATGACCCTTTTAGCGAGAAAAAAAAAGTATGTGGTCCCACCAAATCCAAAACTAATTTTAAAATATAAGATTTTAAGGATATAGTTGACATTCAATATAATTTCTATAAATGAAGTAATGTCATATTTTTGACTTTTTAATTTTAATGAAGTGCAAAATAGACATTTCATATTTAATGTTAACGACCACTTAACACTATTAGAAGTGAAGGGGGCAATAGTAATTTCATAAAGAAGGAAATTTGATTAGTAATAAAACCATAGTATAAAGGGGGCAATAGTAATTATCCCAAAATTATATTATATTAGTTTTATCATTTGTTTCATTTTCATTGTATTTTATAACTAATATATAATTGCTAATTAGATTGAATTATTAAATATTAACTAGTATATGAATCTTATATAAGGGTGTGCCATGTTGCCTTTGTAAAATTTCATACTCAAAAATAAAAAAGTAATAATAATAAAATAAAATTGAGAGACATAATTCAATTGAATATGTAAAATAGATTTTAGATTTATATATAAAAGAAGCAATAAAGTGGCTAGGGGTCTTTTCCCTCATATTATCTTTTGCCGCCATGGGGTTCATTTTTAAGATCCGATTCCCAATTCTTAACCATGGAATCTCCTCAAGGTTATAATAATCCATTATATATCTTTTTATTTTTTTGGTATCCAGATTGTATATCTTCAATACAACAACTTTAGGGCCTTTGACATAAACTTTATCAAAAAAAAGAACACCCCGATACGTAGAATGGATGTTACTTTAGAAAATACTTCATTAATCCAGTTTGGAGTTCACTGAAGTTTCTTTGCAACTTACTTTTTCTTTCCGATTCTATAGTCATTTTTTTTTTGGGTAAGATATCAATTACCTCCCCTCTTATCTGGACAAATAGCATTTACACCCCTTCTTAGTTGGATAATATCACTTACTTCCCCTCTTACCTAGCAAATATATCAAATACTTCCCATCTGTTAACTTTCTTAGTTAAATTTAACTTTTACAGTTAAATATTTTTCTAAAATCCCAGACTATCCTTAATTAAAAATATTTTTTTATTTTAAACCCTAAATTATCGTAATTACCATAACAGTTAAAATACTAAATTACACTCAATTAAAATAATTATTAAAATCCAAAATAAAGAAAACATCATAATTAAAACCTAAATTATCTTTAATTTTTAAAAGCCCCCACATACCTTTTTTTTTTTAAAAAAATTTATCGAACAATTAAAAAAAAACGCACTACTATCAAGTAAAATTAAAAATGCAATTAAAAAAAAAAGTATGTTGATAACATTAACATTAAACACGTACTACTATTTTAAGTTTTTTTTTTAATTGTTTGACAAATTTCTTTAAAAACAAATGGTATGTTGGGCTTGTAATAATTAAAGACAATTTGTTTTTTTGTTTTTTTTGGGGACAAAGGGGCTTTTGGCGATAATTTGGGTTTTAACTATGGTGTTTTGGTTTTTAACAATTATTTTAATTGATGGTAAATTAGTATTTTAACTTCTAGGGTGATTAGGTAATTTAAGGTTTAAAATTAAAAAAATATTTTTAGCGAAGGGTAATTTGGGGTTTTAGAAAAATATTTAACGATAAAATTAAATTTAACCGAAAAAGTTAAATGAAGGGAGGTGTTTGATATATTTGATAGGTAAGAGAAGAGGTAAGTGATATTATCCAACTAAGAAGGGGTGTAAGTGCTATTTGTCCAGCTAAGAGTAAGGGTGTTAATTGCGTATCGAAACCGTTAAACCGTACCGAACAGTGCCGTCTAAAATGCACCGTACCGTACCGTTCAAAATTCGGTACGTACGGTACGTACCGAAACGGAATTTCTTTGGTACGGTTCTGGTTATAGGTACTCATACCGTCGGTATGTACCGAAACCGTACCGAATTGGTACCGTACCAAATTAAGGGATATAAATTGTAATTTTACGATTAAAATACTTTACCTTTACCATATCCCTAATTCCCTATTTCAGTTTTTCGTTTTATCATTCACTCCTCTTCTTAAATTTACTTGTTTTGTCTTGTTAATTAGATTTACTTGCTTTATCTCTATTAATTTCAAATTCTATTGTTGATCACAATTTCATTAAGATCTTAATGAACTAATAACAATAGTGGCATAAGTTCATTCGTATAAAAATTGTACCGCACTAGATATCGTGTTTAAACCGTTTTTCCATACAGATTTAATACCGAAATCATACCGAACCATTTTTCTAAATACCGAAACCGTACCGTACCGTATCGAAACCTTACCGATTGACACCCTTAGCTAAGAGGGGAAGTAAATGATATTTACCTTTTTTTTTTTTTTTTTTGGTACTGGTGTTTTTTTAATACTGGAAATAAAATTCCATTTGCAAGGATTGAACCCATGACCTATCCATTGAGAAATATGAATATTTACCATTCAACTAACCTGCATTGGCAATTCCATAGTCATATTCATCATCCAAAGATGTTCATCTTTAAATCCTGTTTAAGAAATAATTTTTACTAAATGACATTTTGAAATTTGTTTCATGTGAAAGTTTTGTCACTTAATAATTTATGGTGATTTAATATCATGATTGGACTTCTAGAACAACTAGTTTCATCATAAACTCTTATTTTTTTAAATGAAAAATATCATCTAACCAAATAACAGAATAGAAATCAAGATTAAAGATATCCCTTGGCACTATGGCTTAAAGAAAACTTGAAACTTGTTTCATGTGTACTTTGATTATTCCTTTACTTAATTCCCATTTTCAGTTATAACTTCTAGTCCCAAGTCCCAACTTCCAAAGGAAAATCGGCTGAAGGTGCTAGAATGCAAGAATAGCTATCTCAAACATGTGAGGACCGAGGAGTAACCACCTTAATCTTGGTTGATGTCAACTATATAGGATCAACCAACTAATAAGGTAACTCCATATATAAGCTCTAATTAATGTTTCAATGGTTCGACCTAGTCCAACTGAATTGGCTGAACCATTTGATAATAAGTAAATAATTCATGCGTCCAACGGTCACATATTGTGTATTACAACTTGGATCATGCATAATTCATTTAACATAAAATCATATGAAATGCTTTTTAGATATAAATATAGGTTCAATCCAATCATCATTGTGTGAACTGCTTACCAGTAGATAGATGTGAAGGTTTAACTAAAGAAAATTAAGTGAATGATATTCATCAACTTTCTTACAATCAATTATTTTAGACAAACAGTGAAAGTCTCTAATATAAGATATGAGATATTGGAAGGAACTGAAACAAATAGTAACTATTTGGTTTTAATTTTTAATTCACTATATTTATGTTAATCTAAACTTGACCTTTGAGCATGTTGGGAGTGGACAAGAATGCGACCTTTAGGGGATGGGTTTAAAGGTAAAGAAGATGGTTGCAATGGCAGCAAGAATGGCATTCTACTGACGAATAGAAAAATACTATATTTTAATGCATCTATCCAGTTGCATAACAAGACCTATATTAGAAAGGACGATAGAATGGTCTCAATTGCACATCATACCGAACTTTTCAACTGGGAAAGAATGACGTTTTTTTACCATCTCTATTCCCTCAATTTTCTGATTTCCCCCATTTGTATTCGTAAAGGCATACATTTAACTGAACAGTTGTGTAAATAAATCTTATCATGCCATTAAATTTATTGAATTAAATCTGAACCTCTTATGATGGACAATTTATATTTAATTCTATCAAGTTTAATGGTAGGATTTCAATGAGCATTCAGCCATCACCATCCAAAAAAAAAAATCAACTTTATTAAACCTGTTTTAACATGTAAATTGTTGGCTCTTTTTTCCTTTTTTTTTTTTCTTTTCTCTTTTTTGGGTGTTGAGTATGACTCTTTTCTTTTTTTTCATTAAAAGGAAGAAAGAAAAAAAAGACCACAAAGAAAATTTCAACAAATTAAAAAGGAGAACAGGGAAATTTTCAAACTATTTGGGGTGGGTGGTATGGCCCCCTTGGCCCTCGAGTAGCTCCGCGTCTATCTCTCAAGATAAATTGCGCTCTCAATAAAGAATCTGAATCCAATTTAGCTTCATCAAAATAGTTTTTGATTCAAAGCCTAGGCCGTCATTGTAAAGTTGTTGAAAATTTCATGAGTTCCTTTACGCACAAAAGGTCATCACTCCTCTGCCACCTCCTGCAGTCACACAAAATCAAACCCACATACACAATAGACATATCATTGAGAAGAGTCTAAGAGAAGAAAATGAAAAATCATAACACAAATCTCAAACATAGTTTATTAGAAAATAATCAATTTGCTGACCCACATAAGATGCCAAACGGAACCTTTGAAACAAGTATCAAAGTTGAAATTGATACTAACACAGTTCATCTCATTGGTTTTGCAGAGTTTAAATTGAAAACGGTAATGAAATGATTTAGATACCTCAATTGTGCGTGAACCTATAGTTTATAAATGATTTACCTTCCTTCCTTAACCATTTGATTCTTTCATGCTTCTTCTTGGAGGCCATTCAATCTTAGAGTATTTATTCTTCTTTCGAAAATAAGGGTAGTTACCTTGTTTAGCACGATCGCCCACCTCACGTTAGTGGTAGTTATCTTTTATAACTCAATCACGTATCCCGAATTCTATTGGATTAGTTTCATTTCTATAACCGCAGAGTTCCTTCTCCCTAACATAACTACTTGGTTCGAACTCTGGACCGGTCTCAACCATGATTGACCTATTCCCGACCGGAGTCCATGGCCCGTCCTTGGTTAAACCCGGTATGGCGTTATTTTATCCTCGTCAAAAACACATTTTTGTGGTGATTCATTAATGGAGAAGATAACTTTACCGTGGCAGTTTATAGTAGTTGGGAAGTTCAAAATTATTTATTATTTCAGAATATGCGGTGGATTCCAATCTCTATTTTGCACCATTTTTTATACTCGTGGCTGGTACAATACTGTTTATTGTGAAGTGGAAGATTCTTTGGTTCACCATGAGTTTTTTCACTCTTGAAATATCACTGTTTTCTTTATCCATCTTCATGAACACCAGCCTTTTTCGATCAAACCTCCAGAATGGTGAGTTGCCATCAATATATTAAAGAAAAGAAAAAAGATTCTCCATTATACAATTCATAAAAAAAGAAGACCATTATAAATCTATAGAACAAGACATGATTATGTAAGGGATAGTGTGATTGTGCAGATGATAACGTAACTTACAATTTTACGCGTACATGAGAAATCTGTGGCAATGGCTGCTTTAAAGTGTTGTCGCTCAAAACATTAACCATGGTATGAGTCTTGAGCTGACAATTTAAGAAATTAATTATCTTCCTCTAATAAATCTGAAACCAAGAATCAACGAGAAGTGGATCCATTCCTCTTAAGCTCTTCAGAACACAATATCAATTGATTAGAATGTTGGAGATAACTAGGCTAACATCTTCATTCATGTTGCCCTAATTCTTCAAAAAATACAGAATATCCCACATGGCGACTCTCTTGATCTTATCTGTAGAGAGCATAAACATCAATCATAACAACTGGAAACCTTTTAATTCACCATTTGGTCGAAAGATGCAAGCATGAAGTAGCTGACATTAATCGTTGTTTTTTCCTGTTAGTTTTGATGAGATACAATAAAGGTTCAAAAGGGTCAATGCAGTTTGACAGAACCAGCTGAATCATTTGATAACTAAGTCATGTCCCACTCTCACATCTCACATATTATAACCCAGTCATGCATCTTTTTTTTTTAGCATGAAATCATAATGAAATGCACTTAGATTTATATCTTTCTATTGGATTGTAGGTTTAACTAATATCGGTCCATTATTTAGGTCCATGCTCACATTTAGGATATTTAGGCAAAGATTATTACTGATCTTACGATTGTAGGAGTGGTTAGACTTAGAATTTTATATTTTAAATAATAACTTAGATTTACATCTTCCTATTGGATTGTAGGTTTAACTGATATTGGTCCATTATTTAAGTATGTGTTCACTTAGGATATTTAGGCCAAGATAATTACTGATCTTACGATTATAGGAGTGATTAGACTTAGGGTTTTATATTATAAATAACATCTTGGATTTCGGAAGTCATTACACGCCATTATATGCAAACTTAGATTTGATTTATTTCCAAACAAAATCAAGTTAACGAGTCTAAAGAAATAAGAGATTGTGGAAGAATCAAGATAAAACAAGTAGATTGACTACAAACGAAGGGTAAAGGTAGAGGTAGAGCCGTAGAGGTATGATATCTTCATCATTCCATTCCATTATTATATCTATTCTATTCTTGTATGATGACAATTTAATGTTTGATTAGCCTAAGGTTTTTCCCTAAAATTATTTATTTTGTAGAGTTCTTAGTTTAGGCTAGATGGGGTGGTTTTAGTGACCTAGAATAAAAGTATCTAAGGCTGTAGTTGAAGAAAGGAAAGTGTGATATTCATCAACTTCCTATTTATTCAATTCTTCAATTCTCAACAAGCAATGGAAGACTCTTCAAATATAGGAGGCCAGAAGAAATTGAAAAATCAACAACTATCTGGAGATGGCTGGAAGTGATATTTTTGTTTTTCCATCTGCTAGGTTTCTCTCAATCCAAACTTCACAAAACTCATAAAAGGATACATTTATAGTTTCTTTCATAAGGCTTTAATGTATTATTATAAGGATTGAAACATTAATTATATTAGAAATTGCTTTTACTGATCACAAGAACATGGTTGATTTTTATTTCACATAGATGATGACTCTTTAAATATCAAGAAGTTATTTAAAGTGCTGCAAGAAGAGACTGAGAGATTGCCTCATTTCTCCACACCCCCCTCAAAAAAAATTATAATAATAAATTATGTGAAATCATTCAATAGTATGGGCTTTCCATTTGTTTATGACTAGTTAGAACATTCACTCGCAGATGCACGCATCACTATATGTCAATTTAATAAAGTGATTTCAATTACACTGCTGACTTGATCACGAAGAGACCGACTTCTTTAGAGGAACCTTCGCGATTCTTTCTGGATCCACCCCAAGAATTGGAGGAGATCTTACTGGCAGATAAGATTTGCATGCTTGAGTAGTTTTCTTCTTCAAGGTTGCTAAACCCCGTTTATTTGTTACAAAAAAAAAAAAATGATTTCAATTTATATCATAATTAAGAATATGTTTTCAAAGTCCCATTTGAAGTTCATATTAGGAGAGACATATATGTTTTTTGTGTGTATTGAGCGGGGGGTGGGTATTAATAATTATAATGAAATGCATGATACGTATACTATTCAAAACATCAAGTAAAACCTATTTTTAACCAAAAAAGAAAAGTAGAGCCTATAATACTAATTTTTCTTAGTTGTGGCTAATCAGGATCATTCTATTTACAATTAGGAATTGTAAATAGATATTCTTTGTTTTCACCTCATCTCTTAGCTCCTTTTGATATATCAATGGTAGATCCTACAATCTTAAGCTATCATATACAATTCTTTCTCGAAGAGATTTGAACGTCCTTGGCTCCATTGGGTCATTGTCTACATTTATAACATGGAAGACACTGAAAAAAATATAATCCATGGAATAAAATGGTGCTTAAGACTAATACGAATGACTCACGAGAATGACCCACTAAAAGGTAAGAGTATTTTCACATATCTACCTTAAACAGAAGGAAGAGAAATAAATTGAAGGCCTCAAGGGAGAAGATAATCAATGGATTTTTGAGGATGCAGATCTGAAAAATCATGTTGTCAATTATTTCACAAGACTCTTTACTGAGGATAATATTGATTCAGATCCTTTCCAAACAGATCATAGTTTCCCAGTTTTAGACCATGATTGGTTATCTATTCTTGGTAATGAGCTTACTGACGAGGAGATTTATCGTGCTACTCATCAAATTGGTCCATGGAAGGCTCCAGGACCAGATGGATTTCAAGCTGCTTTCTATCAGAAAACTTGGAGTATTACAGGTAAAGATGTTTGCAGGAATGTGGCCAGAGCCTTTAATGGAGAGTTAGAGACTAAGACCAATGAGACTTTGTTAGTATTGATTCCCAAAATAGACAAACCTGAGAAGATTACACAATTCCGGCCTATATCTCTCTGTAATGTCAGCCTCAAAATTCTGACTAAGTTGATAACTAACAGATTGAAGGAGTTTATGCCTAGCCTTGTTGCTCCCAATCAAGTCAGTTTTGTTCCTGGAAGGAATATTCAGAATAATATCATTGTTGTACAAGAACTTTTTCACTCCATGAAGCGAAAAGGAGGAAAAATCCATCAGATGGCTATTAAAATCGACTTGGAAAAGGCATATGATCGAATCCGGTGGGAATTTATTGCTGATTCACTCTTGAAAGCAGGAGTACCATCCAAATTGGTTGATGTGATTATGATGTGTGTTACAAGTCCTACCTTTAGAATTCTTTGGAATGGGGAAGGTACAAAAGATTTTAAACCTTCCAGAGGAATTCGCCAGGGGGACCCTTTGTCACCCTATTTATTTGTCTTTTGCATGGAGAGATTGACCCACTGTATCCAAGATGCATTGGATGTAGGGAAGTGGATCCCTGGTCGTATTCGTAAAGGGGGGATGGGAATCTCCCATCTTATGTTCGCTGATGATGTAGTTCTTTTTGCAGAAGCTTCCCTAGAGCAAATTACCATTGTGAAGGAATGCTTGGATAAATTTTGCAATGCATCGGGAAGCAAAGTGAGCACAGAGAAAACCCGTATTTTCTTCTCCAAAAATGTAGAGAGCCAGAGAGCAAAGGAGATTGCCCAAAGAAGCGGCTTTACCATGATAGATGATTTGGGCAGATATCTTGGGGTACTTATTCACTATAAAAGAGACAAGAAAGCTGGTTATCAATACATTATTAACAAGGTATCAGATCGGCTCTCCAGTTGGAAAGCTTCTTCGCTTTCCCTAGCGGGACGAATTGTCCTGGCAAAATTAGTTGTAATGACTATACCTTACTACTCGATGCAGACAGCTTTGAATTCAAAAGGGGTCCTTGGTGAAGTTGAAAAACTAACTCGAGCCTTTATATGGGGCGAGTCAAATCAGAAAAAAGGGCACATCTTGTGAGCTGGAGTGAGATTTGTAGACCGAAGGTGGAAGGTGGTTTAGGCTTTAGGAAGCTTCGGGTGATGAATGAAGCCTTTATCATGAAACTCGCTTGGGGGGTTAAAAAGCAAAACTCACTTTGGTCAGCAGTTCTTCAAGATAAATATGGATCAAAAAGGCGTAAACATCCCTTTAAAGCAACCTCTCATGATTCTCCATTGTGGCGAGCTATCTGCAGAGTTGAAAATAGAATGAAAGAGCTTTGCAAAATAAAAATTGGAGATGGAAGGAACACTTATTTCTGGAGGGACTACTGGTTAGAT
Organism: Hakea prostrata; assembly: GCF_041222555.1. NCBI lineage: Eukaryota > Viridiplantae > Streptophyta > Magnoliopsida > Proteales > Proteaceae > Hakea > Hakea prostrata. The sequence goes on along the minus strand of NC_142606.1, from coordinate 64,276,358 downwards.
ATAGAAGGTAATTTGGAAGACCATGTGATTTCTCCTGTTCCCAGTCAGTGGCAGTGGGAAGTCGTTAACCAATACTTGGAAAGTAATGGCATGGAATGGACAACAAAAATTGAGGGATACCTCCCTACAAAAATCTGCACCAAACTGAAGGATATCCCACTTCCCTCTAGTAACAATGGATCTGATGTGATGTCTTGGATCCCATCCATTGAAGGTATTTTTTCGATACACTCTGCATATGAGACATTGATAAAGAACGAACCAGCTGTAGATATGGGAATATTTGACGAAAAATTTTGGAATACTTCTTGGAAACTTCATCTTCCAAACCGATTTTGCAGTTTCTTTTGGCTAGTTGTAAAGAATAAGTTGATGACTAATGCTAGAAAGCGCCACTTGCATCTTCAAGATAATGATAAATGCAATCTTTGCATGACAGAGGTGGAAGATGTATTACATGTATTTAGGGATTGTTGCTTTGCAAGAAGCATTTGGAAATGTATGGTCAAACCACGAAATCAAATATGGTTTTTTAGGTGCGAAAAGCAGGAATGGATCTATGCCAATATCTATGGGTTTGCTGCCAAATAGAGCAACGATTGGCCTGAGCGATTTGTGTGTACCCTACAATTTCTTTGGGGATGGCAAAATCGAGATATCCATGAGGTAGATTTTTCCAGACCAGGGAATGGTATGCTCATTATCGAAAAATTTTATCGAGCCAATAAGGAAGCTTGGACAACATGCCGAAGCCCTGTTCTTGATCCAAGTAAAGAATTGGAAGTTTTAGGGTGGACATGCCCTAGAAGAGGATGGTTTAAGTGCAACACGAATGTTGCTGTGAAAGTGAAGGAATGCTACGCTCAATTAGCTGGGGTGATTCGGGATCAAGAAGGCCTGTTCAGAGGAGGATTTGCTATCAAGATTCCTCTATGCCATGTAGTAGAGGCGGAACTGCTCGCAATCAAAGAAGGGGTAAAGGTAGCGTTGGATATGGGAGCATGACCACTCCAAATAGAATCAGACTCGCTGAAGGCCATAAGGTTACTGGAACTAGAAGTTAACGAGCAAGGATCGATGGGAAGATTAGTTGCTAAAATTCGAAGCCTATATGCTTCTCGAGGCCATGTTAGATTTAGTCATGTGAGGCGTCAAAATAACAAGGCTGCTGATTGGTTGTCTAAGAGGCGGCTAATTGGAAGAGATGATCTGGTCTTTTTCAATGATCCCCCGCAGGAAATGACAGACATCCATAGAGAGGATGTCTCAACAGTTGTGCTCTAGTTTGATTTGTTTTGTTTTTTGGGTCCTTTGACCCCGTTTTGTAACCAAAAAAAGAAAAGAAAAGATGTAATTAAATAAAATTTAAAATAGAAACTAAAATATTAAGAAACATAAAATTTAATTTAAAGTTGGAAATTGAAAATCACCTAATATATGCTGACCATTATTCATGTTACCAAATTTTATATCAATTAACATATTATATGCTAATTTGTTTGTAAAACTTTCATCATCGTAATTATGAAAAATTTAAGTAGAATGTGAGAGTTTTAACAACCAAAGTATATGGTCCCACCAAATCCAAAAATAATTCTAAAATATAAGATTTTAAGGATATAATTGACATTCAATATAGTTTTTATAAATGTGGGTAGTGCCATATTTTTGACCTCTTAATTTTAATGAAGGGTGAAATAGACATTTCATATTTGATGTTAACGGCCACTTAACACCATTAGAAGTAGGGGTGTCAACGGATTCACATCCTCTGCAATTCCTTTCCCTACAATTCCCTGTAATTCCCTCATAGGATTGTGCCATGTGGCATTTAAGTGATCCAACGGCTACTCAATTTAAACTAAATTTGAATTTTATTTAAACCCACTCATAAATTTGAATTTTATTTAAACTCTAGTTTGTTGGGTAACCGTTGGATTACTTAAATGCCACATGGCACAATCCTAAGAGAGAATTACAGGGAATTGTAGGGAAAGGAATTACAGAGGATGTGAATCCGGGTGCGGTTTTGGGCTGAAAAACACCCAGCCCAAACATGGCCCATTAGCAAAATAACAGTTTCGGACCGGTTTCGGATTGGTGCGGTTTAGACTCGGGTTGACTAACGGTTTACGGTGTGTAAGAAAAAGAACAAGAAGAAACAATTGAGCATCCTACTAATAAAAGCAAAAATTCTACGGAAACCAAAGTTGCTATTGGTCAATTTTCATTAAAAAAACCCACCCATTCTAAAGAAATCAAGAACCTAGATATTAAGTAATAACATAACTATTTGATCTTTGAATTCATGCTTAATTTTTTTTTAATTATTTATACCAACTACCTAGTAGTAATGTAATGATTCAAAACCTATTTAATGTAAAATTACAAAACGGGTTGTAAAACGAGTTATAACGGGTTACGGTTCGGTTTCGAGTTGGTGTGGGCTCCACCACCCTCAGCCCAAACAAAGCCCATTAAGGTTCGGTTCAGGCTATAACGCGCCGATGCGGTTCAGTTTTAACGGTTTGGGCTACAAATTGACACCCCTAGTTAGAAGTGAGGGGGACAATAGTAATTTTATAAAGAAGAAAATTTGATTAGTAATAAAACCAAAATATAAAAGGGCAATAGTAATTACCCAAAATTATATTCTATTAATTTCATCATTTGCTTCATTTTCATTGTATTTTATAACTAATATAAAATTGCTAATTAAGATTGAATTATTAACTAGTATATAAAGCTTGCGAAAAAAAGGGAAAAAAATTTGAGAGACATAATTCATCAATAACTAGTGCTCTGATGACTCGTCATATATTTTTGTTTTATTGCTTGGCATGCATAATTCATTATGTAAAATAGATATTAGATTTATATATAAAAGAAGCACTAAAGTGGCTAGGGGAATCTTTTTCCCCCATATTATCTTTTGCCGCCATGGGGTCAATTTTTAAGATCCGATTCCCAATTCTTAACCCTGGAATCTCCTGAAGGTTATAATAATCGATTATATATCTTCAATACAATCACTTTAGGGCTCCATAAGTTTTACCATCATCCATCATCCATCATCCCTAACCTTATACCTTTCTATAAAAAATAAAAAATAATAATAAATAAATAAATAAAACCTTGATACCTAGATTGGGTGTTACACTACTAATTGATTTGGGATTGAAATACTTCATTTTAATCCAATTTGGAATTCACTGAAGTTTCTTTGCAACCTACTCTTTCCGGGATTGTTTAAGAAATAATTTTTACTAAATGACATTTTGAAATTTGTTTCATGTGAAAGTTTTATCACTTAAGAGATTTAACGTCATGATAGATTTCTAGAACAACTAGTTTCATCATAAACTCTTAATTTTTTTAATTAAAAATATCATCTAACCAAATAAGAGAATAGATACCAAGATTAAAGATATCCCTTGGCACTATGGGTTAAAGAAAACTTGAAGCTTTTTTCATGTGTACTTTGATTATTCCTTTTCTTAATTCCCATCGTCAGTTTTAACTTCTAGTTCCAACTTCCAAAGGAAGACCGGCTGAAGGTGCCAGAATGTAGGAATAGTTATCTCAAACACGTGAGGACCGAGGAGTAATCACCTAGGACCAACCAACCAACAAAGGTAATTCCATATATAAGCTCCAATTAATGTCCAATTGAACCAGCTGAACCATTTGATAATTTAGTAACTAAATCATGTCCAGCCAATGTAGAGTTGTTCTAGTGGTAAAATCAACACCTCTTAGTAAAGAGGTCGTGGGTTCGACTTTTGCCAACGGTCACATATTGTGTATTACAACTTGGATCATGCATAATTTTTAATAGTATAAGCTATGATATAAGCTATGAGTTATTGGAAGGAATTGAAACAAATAGTAACTGTTTGGTTTTAATTTTTAATCCACTATATTTATGTTAATCTAAACTTGATCTTTGAGTGTGTTGGGAGTGGGCAAACGTGTGACATTCAGGGGTGAATTTAAAGATAGAGAAGGTGGTTGCGATGGCAGCAGTGGAGGACGTTTTGCTCAAGAATGGGAAAGGGGTCTAAATGATGTTAATGCATGGATCGGGATTATAAAATTTTCCATTTTCATCCATTAAATAATATTTAAATACTTGGAAAGTAATGTTTTGAAAAACCTTTGCTTTTGTACAACTACGAGAAGGGATTTCTCTATTTCACATCTAATTAAATTATGTTGTGATAATATGATAATCTACTTTGTGAATTATTAGAACCCAGCTTGTCAGACTCACACTTTACCAGATTTTCAGTCTCTAGTCCGAAGCCAGTAAAATAATACAAAAAAAATCCTATACTACACGAAATGAATTTTAGGAATTTTCTATTGAATATTGAATGGGACTATAGTTCTGCATCAATAAGGAATAACAAAGCAAGAAAAGAATTATGTACTTTTTTTTACTAATTGAAATTGCGTTGCTGTGTCAGAAGAAGGATAGCTATACTGATTTGGTATACTCTAAAGACACCCTCGGTACACTATTGACGATCTCACAAAGATGACAGTGAGTTTCCATTTACTGATTCCATCTTTCACATAATCGATCCCCTTTGACTGTACAAGAATATGTGGAGTTAGGCATGTCTGGAAGCACGGGAGAACGTTCTTTTGCTGATATTATTACCAGTATTCAATACTGGGTCATTCATAGCATTACTATACCTTCCCTATTCATTGTGGGTTGGTTATTCGTCAGCATGGGTTTAGCTTATGATCTATTTGGAAGCCCTAGGCCAAACGAGTATTTTACAGAGAGCCGACAAGGAATTCCATTAATAACTGGCCGTTTTGATCCTTTGGCACAACTCGATGAATTTAGTAGATCCTTTTAGGAGGCCCCAATGACCATAGATCAAACCTATCCAATTTTTACAATGCGATGGTTGGTGTTCACGGATCGCTATACCTCTTCGTTTCTTTTTTGGGGTCAATATCCACAATGCAGTTCATCCAACGATAAACCTAATCCGAATTATAGAGCTACGACATCAAAACCGAGCGAACAAAATGTTGAATTAAATCGTACCAGTCTCTATTGGGGGTTATTACTCATTTTCGTACTTGCTGTTTTATTTTCCAATTATTTTTTAAATTAAGAGAAAGAAAGATAATAGTAATAGTAGGAATTCTCTTATCCCATTCGAAAGGATCTCATCTCATAATTATCCATGACTGTTTGTCTTTAGCATGACCACTTAATGAAATGCGGAGGGAAGCAGGGTAAATGGCCGATACTATTGGAAGGATTCCTCTTTGGCTGATAGGTATTGTAACTTGTATTCCTGTGATCAGTTTAATAGGTATTTTCTTTTATGGTTCATATTCCGGATTGGGTTCATCCCTCTAGTAATCGAATGGGCCGGTTTGTAGATACGAAAAAGTAAAAGTAAGAACTCAATGGGACCCTACCTCTCTTTTTCTGATTCGAGAGGTAGGGTCCCGTTGAGTTCTTACTCGTCCAGTGAGACTTTGATCCATTCCATAAGATAAAAAAGAAAAAAGTTGGAAATTTATCCAGTTAACATAATCAGAATATTCTATTCCTATACCTATTGGCTCTTGTTTCAATGTTTCAAACTACTCAATTCCCTTTTATGATGATTTTTTTTTTGAATAAGAAGAATAAATTCCATTGATTCAGAGCATCTCTTCCCCTGCAATATCTATCAATTCTTCCAAATTCAAAAGAAATAAAATAAAGAATCAATCCATTTTATGGATGACACAATCTGGATTTCTGTAGCTGATACATCGTGCAAATCTTTTCAATATTTCTATACTAATAACTAATAGAACCTACTCTAGTTAAGAGTGAAAGTTAAGTTATTTTTTTTTATAACTTTTTTTATTTATTTAAAATTCAATTTGAATTCTACTATCTAATTCCTAATTCTAATACTACTAATACTATATAGTTGATTAATACATGATCTGTACAAAAAACAGTTACTTCTTAATCGTAAAATACCTGCACAAATAGCTATATTAAATTGTAATTTTCTTTACACGATTTCCAATGAGATCACCAAATAAGGAGGTTGGAAGGAATACAACGGAATTATTTAAACAGAGTTCCCTGGAGAATGAACTTCGGGCAGTTAGAGTAGAAATTAATATACTAAATAAGAAATAGAAATTTAAAAAAAAAAAAAAAAAAAAAAAGAAGCCAATTTCAATACAAAAAAAAAATTCTTCTTCACCAATTCTTTTTCTTCGACAATAAAATCTGGATTCTCGAATTTTTCAAACATCAATCCGACTCGGAGTTCGGATTGGAGTTTTGATTCAATTGAGGAGTAGGTCTACTTATTTCTAGTTCTTGGACTAGTAGTTCTAGGGGCTTGACTCAACTCTCTCAAACTATTTTTCATTATTAAGAAAAGGTAACAAAGATAAAATATGAGCTTGTTGTATAGCAATAGTGATTAATCGTTGTTGTTTCAAGGTCAATCTATTCACTCGTCTAGATAAAAATTTTCCTTATTCACTAACAAATCGACTAATTAAACTCATATTTCTATAATCAATTTGATCCCCCGACCCAATTGGGGGCAAACGCCTATGAAAAGATCGCTTAGGTTTAAGAAAGAGTCACTTGGATTTTCCATGGTTTTTTCATTATCTCTAAAATACTATTTCTTAATTCCAATTCATTTTTTTTATCTGACCAAAATAGGATAGGATTTGTTACAAATTTTTTATTTGTTACAATATTTCTATATCTATCTATTTTTTTAGATTATATATGTATATATAGTCTAATAAATAGATAAAATTATAAAAAGAGATCTAAATAAATACTTAGAATATACAACTCTAATTATTTTTATTTAAAATAATTTTATTTAATAAATATAGAATTGAAATGAAATAAAATAGAATTAAAAATGAACAATTATATTATAAAAAATCTATTATTATATTAATTTATTTATTGGTTATATTAATTTTATTAATATTTTTAAGAAAAATTTAAATATTAATATAATTTTCTTAATAATATATATATATATATATAATAAATAATAATATTAAGAAAATTATATTTATTAATTCTAATTTCCCACTTCATTTTAATTCATTTTTGTATGGAATTGAAAGGGCGACACACACCTTGTTCCCTTCGATCTATTTCTTTATCTTGCTATGAATCGTATGTTTGAGACAATAGAGACAAAATTTTCTCAATTGACCAAGTGTATTTTGTCAATTTTTTTCAGTAATATGTCTGGAAACCCCCGCCGGTGATTCTTTATCTTTATTAACATCGTTTCGGACACAATTGGTACATTCCAAAAGAACTGCGCCTCTTACATCTTTACCTTTAGCCATGAACCTCCTTTCCTTTGGATTTTAGATTAAATAAACTCTTTCATTTTCGATCCGAAGCGAAGAACAAAGGAACTAAAATGAAAAAAAAAAAAGAAAAAAAAAAAGAAAAAGTAATCGATCTAACTATCTATACAATTTTTTGAATCCCAATGCACATTTAAATATCTTGCTTGTATGATTTAGTTTTGTTATCTGCACCCACATTTTCATTTGCATTCCCCCTCAATCGAGTGTGAACCCAAGTTTTGGTGAGGTTGGATGCTTTTTTTCTTCTTTCTCTTTCCTCCTTTATCCCCAAAACTGAAAAAAAGAAAAAAGAGGGAGAGGAATTAGTCAAAGATAATATATTCTATCTCTAATCCTCTTCACCCCCTAGGCATGTCAATAACTAAAATGAAGAAAAAGGGAATGTCAATGCATCTGGAAATAAATGATTGATTTCTATCAATAGAACTGCTAAAGACGCAAACCATAGAGTACTTAGCACAGGTGCTACGGAGAGATATCTTTTTATATATCGCATTGAAAATCCTCTTTTATTGTAATACATATATGATCAGATGCATATGTAGTTGCGGTTAAGAAATTCTATTTGCATACCAGTGGATTCCATAGATATAGATTGAAATGTGAATGTGAAACCAATGACTATAAATTATTGTATTTTTATGATATTTGACTATAATAAAAATCCTAAAAAATTGAATTCTTTTGAAAACATATCACATCTTTTTTCTGTTCCCCACGATACTCTATCCCAATTTGTCAAGACCCATATTAGAAAGGACAATAGAATGGTCTCAATTGAACACTGTACCTAACTTTTCAACAGGAGATTGAATGGTTGGAAACACATTTTTGTGGTGATTCATTAATGGAGAAGATTTGCCGCTTTAACTTTACCGTGGCAGTTTATAGTATTTGGGAAGCTCAAAATTATTTATTATTTCAGAATATGCGATGAACTCCAATCTCTGTTTTGCACCATATCACTGTTGATACTCATGTTTATTGTGAAGTGGAAGATTCTTTGGTTTACGGTGAGTTTTTCCACTCTTGGAATATCACTGTTTTCTTTATCCATCTTCATGAACACCGGCCTATTTGGATCATACCCCCAAAATGGTGGTTTGCCATCAATATATTAAGGGAAAAAAATTCTCGGTCATACAATTCATAAACAAGGATGACCATGACAAACCCATAGAACAAGACATGATTATGCAAGGGATACTATGATTGTGCAAGTGATAACGTAACCTACAATTTTACCTGTACATAAAAAATCTGTGGCAAGGGCTGTTTTAAAGTGTTGTCGCTCAAAACAACAACCCTAGTCTGAGTTTGGCAGTTTATTATCTTGAGCTGGCAATGTAAGAAATTATTTTTCTTTCTCTAGCATGATCTTTTTGGTATTGCCACCGATCTAAAAAAAAAAAGGCTGCTTAATTGAGATAAAATTGAGATCTTGAAAATGATGAATGGGAAGAGAAATTGCAGCAAGCTATTAATTAGCAATAGGTTAACTATGCACATGACAGTTTTAATTCAGAACTAAGCTTCAATTTACCTCCAATGAAAGAGGACCATGATTATTAATCTCCAACCAAAATATGGCAAACCTGACTTAGGCTGACATTAACCGGGTCGAGATTTTCATGATTATGTTCCATTTTGATTTCAATCTTGTTAAAATTGACCTAATCCCTAAATCTTAAAAGAAATAAAACATAATAAATAATAATAATAAACAAATCTGAAGCCAAGAACCAACGTGTGAAATCCAGCCCGAACCCTAACTTAGACACCCTGTCTATTTTGGATGTAGAAGAGCTTGTTTGTTGTTTGACCTTGAAGTTAGACCTTAAGTACAATGTTTTTATTTTTGGAAGGTCCTAGGAAGTCAAGTCAGACATCACCCTTAATGTAGATCCGAAGACCCAAAGTGAAAGAAGAAGGCAACTATGGGCCATCTCAATGGAAGACATGGTGTTTGATCCCAAACCCATGAGAATTGATGATAGTGTTCCATATTTGGAAACCTTGTCTGAGTTGGAGAAGAAACTGCACATTGATGAAGGAGAGTGTTCTTAGACCTAAAGCCTAGTTGGACATGGTTTGAAGGCATCCCTCCAAGCTAGGTAAGTTGTTTGATGTGTTGCGAAAAGCCCATCCAATGATATTGAGGTTAGGACCTTGAATACCCTAAATTGGAGTTGCTGTCAACATTGGTCGACTGGCCAGTCAACCAACCAATTGACCAACAGTGACAGTAAGGTCAAATTGGTAAAACTCTGATATTTTTAAGGGTTTTTGTTCTATTTAAAGGGGAACTCCGTGTTTTCACTCACAATCAGTTCTAAACCTCTGGAGAATGTGGGAAGAACCCTAGAACCTCTTCTCTAAAGCCAAGGAAGATCCCCAAGCATCCGTTTGAGTTTCTTCATTGATTCTTCTTCTGCAAAAGTTAGTAATCTTATTGTTTCTTCTTTATCTATTCTTTATTCTATTCTTTTGATTTCTTGTTTAAGAGGAAGGTATTACACTATTGTAATGACCTCTCCTATGATCCTCTTAACCTTAGAGTTTATCCCCCATTCACTCTATGTTCTTGAAACCATATGGTGATGTTTCTTGAAATTAGTATTACCTGAGATCTTGATACTCCCTCATTATTGTTCCTACCTATTTTGGTGATTGCGGGAATGGTTTCACACCAGTGTTACAACCTTTCCTTGTATCCCCATGATTGTTGGGTGAATCTCTTTCCCTTTCTACTTTGGGAATCTGTTAAGTGGTTGATATTGGGAGGAAACTCTTGGGTAACCCACATGAGAGGGTATTCAAATTGGAAACCCTAATTTTCTTTTATCTGTTGGATTCTCCCTAACACCTTTCTTGTTTATAAATTGATATTTTCCTTAACCTAGGGTGAATCTTTATTCTCCCTAATCTTTCCATGAGATCCATGGACTGTCTACAATGAAACCCTAATTTTATGATTCAATTAAAGATTCTATCTTTTGACCATGTTTGATGCCTAGACCTTCTTAGATAGTCTTAGTATGTTCTAGGGAATTCCCCTTCGAATTTCGGACCAATTGAACTTCAAACGAAGAAGTTATGACCAATTTAGGGTTTTCAGCCCCGAACTGTTCCATTGGTCAATTGGTTGGTCGACTGACCCAATCGACCAACCAAGCTGCCAATAGTGACAGTAGCTTGTTTCCTCGTCCGATTTGATCCGTTTGACTTCTAATCTTCTAGGGCTTGTTCCTAATGATTGTTATATACTTGTTTAGGGTTTATTTGCCAATCTTGGACCTCTCCTCTTATTTCTCTGAAATTCTTTGACGATTACTTAAGGTAAGGACAGTTTATCCCTAATAACCTAATATACATGTCTATTTGTAATTGATTAAAATTACATGATCATATTATTGTTGTATTAATTTTCTACAGTTATATTGTTGCTGTAGTTTCTTTAACCACAGTAGTACTTGTTTGTGTGATTCAATTAATATTTCAGTTATGAATGATTACTTACTTATGTTTTGTATTATCAGTTGTTCCTGTGAATGAATGATGTGGAAATATGATTGCCTAGGTTGTGATTGGGGAATGGGAAATGCCATTTTGGCGTTTCGTCATTGGACACCAAGTGGAGGTATGGGACGCATTCCTATGGTGCCCCTTGGCACTTTCCCTTATTATTGGTTGACATACCTAGGGCATGTCTAGAAGTGTTTGGTTAGGATGTCCCTGTTATATTATACCCGATCAGAAGTGAATTGAGACCGAGCAACCGGTGGTAGCAATGGGAATTTGTGGGCACTCAAGACCGGTGAGTCATATCCGTGAGAGGATATGGATCACATTGTGGGGGCCATTCATTGGTACGGTTGCAATAGTGGAACGTGGGTCCTTGGGCGCTCAAGACTAGTAACCAACCCGTGAGAGGACATGGGAACATACTGTTAACTAGATGCAGCTGACCAATAGGGTTGATGAGTCCGTAGTCCGAGTTGGTTGTAGCCATAGGATACGCTGACTCTAGGAAGAAGGATATCGGAAAGGATCCCGAGAGGGGATGAATGGAAGTATCTGGATCTAAGTTGATATAACTAAGTAGAAGACTTGCATTTGGCTAGGCTTAACCTTGATATGCACCAGTACTCAGACCAAATGGAGGCGTGAGAGAGTGTTGACCTAAACCCCAGCCAAGGGATGTCCGAGAGGGATGTAAGACCCATTGCCAACCGGAGAACCCAAGATACCGAGATGGTTGAGGGAGAGTGATTTTGGACCCTACCCAGAGGAGTATGGTGCTATGACTTAAAGAATGTCTGCCAATAGAGACCAGCATACATAGAGTTAGAAGCATATCTGTATTGTCTGTTTCATATCATTTTGCATTCTGTATGACTTGCTATCATGTGTTATTATGTTATTATGGAATGAACTGCCTTGCTGAGTTCTTTTGAACTCACTCCTTTTTGCAACATCTTTTGTTAGACTTACCTGCAGATACTATTGATTATGATGCTCAATACTATGAAGACCAAGATAATGATTCATACAGTACTCAAGGTACTGGTTACGGTGACTACAATGGTGAAGATTACCAGTACGAGACTGAAGATTATCAAGATTAGTCTGACTTTCGCGCTTGTGTGTCAGTGATGGGACATCATCTCATTCTATTTTTGATCTTTTATAGATTCGTTGAGACCTTAGTAGTTTGTTTTCCCTTTCACTTTTGGAACCGATTGTAATATTTCTTTTGCTTTTGATATACTTTTCCGCTACTACTGTGGAGTGATTTTCCGCCTCACTCTACATTTTGATTTATTCTATTGGTATCATTTTCCGCACTCTTATTATATTGTATTGTTCTGATCACTTGATTAATATAGTTAACATGGATTTAATCTTGTTCTTGATTATATTATTGTAAATGTGGGAGGATGATTTCCTCGATATTGATGTTCGGGACTGTGAATCACACACTCGGGTATTCCAGATAGGGTATTGGTTAGGTGGATGTGACACAACAAGAACTCAATTATGTGGAACCATTCCTCTTAACCTCTTTGGAACACAACATCAATTGATTAGAATGTTGGAGATAACTAGGCTAACATCTCCACTCATGTTGACCTAATTCTTCAAAAAATACAGAGTATCCCACATGGTGACTCTCTTGATCTTATCTGTAGAGAGCATAAACATCAATTATAACAACTGGAACCCTTTTAATTCATCATTCGGCCGAAAGATGCAAGTATGAAGTAGCCGACATGAATCGTTGTTTTTGCCTATTAGTTTTGAATCTTTTGATGAGATACAATAAAGGTTCAAAAGGGTCAACCCAGTTTGACAAAACCTGTTGAATCATTTGATAATTTGATAACTAACTCATGTCCCACTCTCACATATCACGTATTATAACTTAGGCATGCATATATTTTTTTAGCATGAAATTATAATGAAATGCACTTAGATTTACATCTTCCTATTGGGTTGTAAGCTTAACTAATATCGGTCTATTATTTAGGTCCATGTTCACTTAGGATATTTAGTCCAAGATTATTACTGATCTTACGATTGTAGGAGTGGTTAGACTTAGGATTTTATATTATAAATAATATCTTAGATTTACATCTTCCTATTGGGTTGTAGGTTTAACTGATATCGGTCCACTATTTAGGTCCATGTTTACTTAGGATATTTACGCCAAGATTATTACTGATCTTACGATTATAGGAGTGATTAGATTTAGGGTTTTAAATTATAAATAACATCTTGGATTTCGGTAGCTATTACACACCGTTATACACAAACTTAGGTTTGATTTCTTTCCACACAAAATCACGTTAAGGATTCTAAAGAAATAAGAGACTGCGGAAGAATCAAGATAAAACAAGTAGATTGCCTACAAACGAAGGGTAGAGGTAGAGGCATGATATGTCATCATTCCATTCCATTATTATATCTATTATGTTCTTTTATGATGACAATTTAAGGCTTGATTAACCTAAGGTTTTTCCCTAACGGTTCCATCCAAATTATTATTTTGTAGAGTTCTTAGTTTAAGCTAGATGGGGTGGTTTTAGTAACTTAGAATAAAAGTATCTAAGGCTGTAGTTGAAGAAACGTAAGTGTGATATTCATCAACTTCCTATTTATTCAATTCTTCGATTCTCAACAAGCAATGGAAGACTCTTACTTCAAATATAGGAGGCCAGAAGAAATTTAAAAATCAAGAACTATCTGGAGATTGCTGATACTTTTGTTTTTCCATCAGCTAGGTTTCTCATAATCCAAACTTCACAAAAGTCATAAAAGGATACATATATATTTTCTTTCATAAGGCTTTAATGTATTATTACAAGGATTGAAACTTTAATTATATTAAAAATTGCATTTAGTCATCACAAGGTCAAAGTCGGGTTTTTGACTTCTTAAGAATATGGTTGATTTTTATTTCACATACATGATGACTCTTCAAATCAACTAAAACCTATTTTTAACCAAAAAAGAAAAAAGAAAAGAGAAAAGTAAAGCCTATGTTATTAATTTTCTCAGTTGTAGCTAATCAAGATCCTTCTAATTACAATTTGGAATTGTAGATAGATATTCTTTGTTTTCACCTCATCTCTTAGCTCCTTTTGATATATCAATGGTAGATCCTACAATCTTAAGCTGTCATATACAATTCTTTCTTGTACAGATTTGAACGTGGCTCCATTGGGTTATTGTCCGCATTTATAACGGGAAGATACTTGAAAGCAATATAATTCATGGAGTAAAATGGTGCTCAAGACTAATACCAAATGACTCACGGGAATGACTAACTAAAAGGTAAGCCTTGCAAGACAAACATAAGAATTGAAAAAGGATACTGATGCAAATAAAAAGATAAAGCCTTTGCTCACTTATGATCTTCAACATTCAATTTCGTAATAGAGAAAAATAAAAAGTAATTTGTAAAACCTAAGGGAGCTGAAAGATGTTGGCTATGTAGAAAGAAAGTACTGAGTGAAAGATATTGATAAAACACGACGATTGAAATGCCATGGCGTGGGAAGCTAAAATTATCAAAAGATTGTCAGACTACAACTATGAAATTCAAATGGAAATTCAATGCCAGAGGCTACTCAATTTTTTGCACAAAAATAAAAGCAAAAAACCTGGATATAGGAACCTCCAAGCACCCTATTCCTTGAGAATGAAAAGGAAGACATTTAAGGCCAACACTATATCGTCAAATGAAAAATTAAAAGAGGACCAGGTATTCCTTCTAATGAATAATTGAGTCAGGATTGAGGAAAATGGAATAAATGAGTTCTTCCATCCCACACCCGTTCTCCCAGCGGGAGTGCCTCCAGCCCCCAAAAAAAGTAAAAAATGGAATCTATATACATCGAAATGTTAGAGCATGTTACCAAGAAAAGAGTTTAGTTTAGGACTAAGGAGGAGTCTAAGAATGAGATTCCTACCCCAGTGCTGTTGGGTCCGGCCCATGGCCCATTACCCATGTGGGGCCCATGTTTTTAAATGAACCAAAAAGCAAAGCCAATAGGGTTTTTTGGGTTTGAGAGGCATCCGCACAAAGTGAAAAAGAAAACAGGAGAAAGAGAAAAAGTCGAGAAACAGAGGAGAGAGCAAAAAAGGGAAGAGAAGAAGAAGTGGGTTTTCCTGCTTTTCTCTAGCGAATCCGATAGTGGAACTTTGTCAGAATGAAGTGAAATTTGAAGGAAATGGTCGTAGCACCTAGCTCTTCATATCCAACAGTCAAAATATCATTCTATCACGGTTTTCGAGAAGCCTCTCTGGTGACTTTTCTCCATTCTCTTAGATTTCCATTTCTTTGATGATGTGGTTGTGACTTTGTGTTTCTCTAGTGTTATCTAGAGATAAAGTATTGATTGTATGCCTATTATTAGTAATAGTGGAAGTTTGGGTGGACTCCGATAACAGTCCCGTGGTTTTTCCTTGTGGGTTTTTCCACGTTAAAAATTCATGTGTGTCTGTTGTGGCTTGTGTGTTGAATGCTTGATCCATTAGTGTTGTGTTTGTTATTTTAATTTACACTAGCATATTGTTTAACCCCCCCAATCAAAGTGGTATCGAGCTTGGTCAATAGCTGTGTAAATTAAAATGGAAAGTACCTCAAGTACTATGATTAAGCTTAATGGATCAAATTGGTTGATTTGGAAGCCTATGATGAAAGATCTCTTATTTTGTAGAGATTTATATGAACCTATTGAATGTGATACTAATTGACCATCAGAAATGTCTGAAGCTGAGTGGACCAAATTAAATAGGAAAACTGTTGGCATGATCCGACAATTGTTGGACATTAGTGTTTTCCACCATATTGTAAATGAGACATCGGCAAAAGAACATTGGAAAAAGTTAGCGAGTCTCTATGAGAGGAAAACAGTTGGGAATAAAGTTTTTCTAATGAGAAAGCTTGTTAACATAAAGTTGAAGGAAAATACTTCAGTTACTGAACACTTGAATGAATATCAAAACATAATGAATCAGTTGAGCACAATGAGGTTAAAGCTTGAAGATGAATTACAAGCTTTATTGTTATTGAATTCCTTACCAAAATTTTGGGAGACTTTGATTGTATCAGTTAGCAATTTTGCTCCAAAGGGTAAACTATCATTGAACATGATTACTAGTGCATTATTAAATGAAGAGACAAGAAGGAAATCCATGGGTTCAAATGATGCACAAGCACTTGTCACAGAGAACAAGGGGAGGAGCAAAAACAAATTCAACAAAGGTCGTGATAAAGCCAAGAGTCGTGGTAAATTAAAAGATAGATCAAAATCTAGAGAAATTTCATGTGTTACCATTGTGGCAAAGAGGGGCATATGAAAAGAAATTGTAAAATTTGGAAAAGAGAGCAAAATGAAGAGAACAGTCAGAAGAAAGATGATGACAATAACACAGCCTCTTAGCATCTGATGATGCTTTAGTTCTTCTTCCTTTGTGATAATTAGTGTTTGCATGTGTCAGATCACCAAATTGAGTGGATTATTGACACAGGATCTTCTTATCATGCTACTCTTATTATGGAGTCCTTCACTAAATACAAAGCATGAGACTTTGGAACTATGAAGATGAGAAACACTAGTGCCTGCAATATTATAGGTATTGGTGATGTTTGTATAGTGACAAATATGGGCTACACACTCACTTTGGAAGATGTTAGGCATGTTATTGATTTGCGTCTCAATTTAATCTTGGGGATTGCTTTGGATAAAAAAGGATTTGAGAGTACCTTCATAATGAAAGATGGAAGCTCATCAAAGGGTCATTAGTGGTTGTTAGAGGAGATGTTTGTTGCTCTTTGTATAAGACAAGAGTGAGAATATGTGAAGGTGGATTGAATGTAACACAGAATGATTCCTTACCTGATCTAAGGCATAGGAGATTGGGTCACATGAGTGACTAGGGGCTGCAAGTTCTAGCAAAGAAGACATTGATTCCTCTTGCCAAAGGTATGTTTTTAAATCCTTGTGATTATGTTTATTTGGTAAACAACATAGAATTGATACATTCTGATATTTGTGGTCCATTTGAGGTTCCATCATTAGGAGATAATAGATACTTTATTACTTTCATTGATGATGCATCATGAAAGGTGTGGTTGTTTTTGTTGAAATTCAAAGACCAGACACTCCATTATTTTTAGCAGTTCTATGTCACGGCTGAAAGAGAAACAGGAAAATCTTTGAAGTGTCTCCGCACTGACAATGGAGGAGAGTACACATCAAAAGAATTCAAGATCTATTGTTCTAAATATGGCATCAGACATGAGAAAACAGTTCCTGGAACCCCTCAACACAATGGGGTAACAGAGAGATACAACCGGACCATTGTTGAGAAAGTGAGATGCATGTTGAAGATGGCTATGTTGCCAAAACCATTTTGGGGAGAAGAGCTAGCACTGCTTGTTATCTAATGAATAGGTCTCCATCAGCTCCTTTAGAGTTTGATATTCCAGAAAGGGTGTGGAGAGGGAAGGATGCCTCATACTCTTATTTGAAGGTGTTTGGTTGCAACGCATTTTCACATATACCAAAAGAGAAAAGATCAAAGCTTGATGACAAGGCGGTTCCTTGCATATTCTTGGGATATGGAAATGAATAATTTGAGTACAAATTATGGGTTCTAGAAAAGAAGAAGACTTTTAGAAGTAGATATGTAATATTTTATGAAGTTGAAAATATTACAAACTTTGAGAAGTCTGAGAGGCCTACTCATGTTGAGAATGTTATGTTTGATCCCACATCCATTCCAAGAGGAGAACCCACTCATGAAGAACAAGTTTACCTTAATGATCAAGAGATTGTGACAGATGATTCTATGGATCATGAGGATATTGAGCAGGGGGAGCAACCTCCACATGAAGAGGTTGCAGAATCTCAAGTGAGGTGGTCCAAAAGAGAGCGTAGACCAACACAAAAGTATCACAGTACTGAGTATATTCTTCTTACTGATGAGGGGGAGCCCGAAAGCTTTCAGGAAGCAATGATCCATAGTGATAAAATTAGTTGGATGAAAGCTATGCAAGAATAGATGAGTTTCTTGCATAAAAACCATACTTATGAGTTGGTAACACTTCCTAAAGGCAGAAAAGCATTGAAGAACAAATGGGTATACAAGATAAAGATAGATACATCTAAGAAGCTAGTGAAGCACAAGGCTCATTTGGTAGTGAAAGGGCATTGACTTTGATGAGATCTTCTCTCCAGTTGTAAAATTGACATCCATTCGAGTCATTTTGGGTTTAGTAGCTAGCATGGATCTTGAGCTTGAGCAGTCAGATGTGAAAACTGCATTTTTTTCATGGTGACTTAAATGAAGAAATTTAGATGATGCAACCAGAAGGGTTTGAAGTCAAAGGGAAGGAGCACTTGGTATGCAAATTAAAGAAGAGTCTTTATGGACTAAAGCAGACACCAAGGCAGTGGTACAAGAAGTTTGACTCACTTATGGTGGTTATTGGGTATAAGAGGACTCAAGCAGATCTTTGTGTATACTTTAGAAAATTTCCAGATGGTAAGTTCATTGTTCTTCTCCTTTATGTTGATGACATGTTGATCATTGGGCAAGATGCAGATATGATTAAGAAATTGAAAGAACAGTTGTTCAAGTCCTTTGATATGAGGACTTAGGGCCAGCTAGACAAATATTGGGCATGCAGATTGTTCGTGACAGGAAGGCTAAGAAGCTATGGTTGTCACAAGAAAAATATGTTGAACGGGTGCTTAAAAGGTTCAACATGTAGGGTGCTAAACCTGTAAGCATGTCTCTTGCCAGTCACTTTAAACTGTAAACAGTCATATTCTGTTGTAAATATGTTTAAAACTTTATATAAATATTTTATTTATTTTAATTGTGTCTTTTATCCATGGTTTTATTTAGTCCCACATCGGGTGGAGAGGATCTGATTATATGGTTTTTATATAGTAAGAGCTCAGGTATTATTAATTTACTTGATACCCTATAGTGACCCTGCCATGATTATATAGATAGATATATATATATATATATATATATATATATATATATATATATATATATATATATATATATATATATATATATATATATATATATATATATATATATATATATATATTATTTTTTTTTTTTTTTTTTTATATATTATATATATATATATATATTATTAATATTAATATATCTATATGACTTGGGACTTGGGATTTGGGGACTTGGGCCGTGGGTCGTGGGCTTGATCCGGAAGGCCCAGTTTGTCATGGGCCCTATTCTGGAAAGCCCACTACTGGGTGAATACGTGGAGATGCCATTTGAGTGGCACTCTCCTGTAGGGAGGTCAGCTGGAGGTACCTTGCTGAAGAGAGTTGAGCTGAAAGGTACCCTCACAGCCTTACCCTTTCACCCACAGCCTTTGGGGCTCTATATAAACTCCATTTCGTGCTCATTCTTGACACATAGAATTACTCCTCCTCTTTCTCTCTCTCTCTCTCCTTGTTATTCTGTTAAGCAGTGAACATATCCTGATTATACCTTGAGTAAACCTTTCTGGGGTGCAACCTTAAAGGTTTGAACTGACTGATCTTGGGGTGAAGACACTTTTAGAACCTGTATTGCACAATTCGGGGTGTCTAAATACCTTAAAGAAAGTACTTCATGTACGTTTCAGCTCTAAAGGAGTATTGTGGTTACGGCAATAGTTCTGGTGTGCGGTGCAGATCCCTCAATCATCAACAACATATTCATCTACCAGTCAAGAAAGAGAAGCAATATCAGGTATTCCTTACTCTTCTACAGTTGGTAGTCTTATGTATGCCATGGTCTGCACTAGACCAGATATTGCACAGGCAGTTAGTGTTGTGAGCAGGTTTTTTGATAATCAAGGGAGAGATCATTGGGAAGCTATGAAATGGATCTTCAGATATTTGAGAGGAAGTTCCAAATTGTGTTTATGTTTTGGAGGTTCAGATCCAGTCTTGGAAGGGTATACTGATTCTGACATGGCGGGTGACCTTGATTGTAGAAAGTCAACTTCTGGGTATTCGTTTACTTTGCAGGGGGAACTGTCTCTTGGCAATCCAAACTACAAAATTGTGTGGCTTTGTTTACAACTGAGGCTAAATACATCGCCACTGCAGAAGCAGGAAAAGAAATGTTGTAGTTGAAAAGATTTTTCCAAGAATTGGCTTTGAAGCAAGACAAGTATGTGGTATACTGGTGACACTCGAGTGCTATTGACTTGAGGGATTTTTTTTTTTTTTTGGGGGGGGGGGTTGTTGGGGCTTTTCTTCATGAATATGAGGATGCTAGTCCACTGTGGTTAGGATTAATTAAGTTGAGCTTGGAAGTTTCACTATGTATTTGTTTTGCATGGGTATTTATTCAAGGGGTCATGGTACTTAACATGTGTGAATGTTTTCAGGTCTGCTTTGTTTTTGAAAAACCAAAGGGTCATTTGAGCCCATTTGCATTACATATCTTGAATACGGTTCAGTTTCAATATCATAATGTTTTGAAGAATCCATCACAGCTCTTTTCCATGTACTTAGGCTGTGTTTGATGTAGGATCGAGAAAGATAATTCCATATCTAAACTGCAATGGGTATTTATCAACCCATTGGGGATTTATCAATAATGTGGCACAGACAACCAAGAAGTGCACAATGAAACACAGAATCATGATGTAAAAGCACTCCGTTTATCCTATGGACTCAATTCCTTGCAATCTAGAGAGAGGCATACTACGAGCCCTCCAAATAGCATCTCCTACCATATCAACCACTTTGATTCCATATCTATTTTTAAGTAAATCAGAGGCCAGGAAATGGCTGATTGGACCACTTAATGTTGAAAAATAAATAATACAACACTTAACACCTCCTAAAATACATGTCTTAACTCTCTCATCACTTCAGCAAGATACGATTATGTCTGGTCACAAGTTGTTTGGAACACTGGAGAAAACCAGAGTTACATCTTCTCTCTCTTGTTGGCGTAAGTCTTAAACACAGGGTATCTTCAAAGAACGAATGTTGCTACATGCAAAAGCATGACATGAAATCACTGTTTTCGCCCAACAATTTTGATAAAAAAAACATTGAAGGTTTCAATGGTTCAAGCCGGACCAATGGAACCAGCTAAACCATTTGATAATTAATAACTAATTCATGTTCAATAGTCACGTATTGTGTATTACAACTTTGCTGCATAATTCATTTAACGTTGAATGAAGTCATTACGAATTGCATTTTAGATACACGTATAGGTTCAACACAAATCATTATCTGGTTAACTTCGATGTGATGGTTCAAAAGTACAAAATAAACTATCCTAACATGGTAGTTTAACTAAAGAAAAACAAGCGAATAATATTCAATAACTTTCTTACGATCCATTCTTCTAGACAAGGAGTGAAAAACTTTATTATAAGATATGAGATATTGGAAGAAATTAAAGCTAGACCCTTTGGTGATGAAGGCTGCAGAAACTCTATGGATGGTGAGGTGAGAGTAGTGACAAATAAGGGTTGGATGCAGAGAATGTAATTTCATCGTTAATTTTGAATCTCTCATTGGGAGGAAGGATCTTTAACCGGTTGACTAACCTATCATTAGTATTGATGAAAAGTTATATTCTATGAGTTTCATCATTTGATTTGTTTTTATTGTATTTTTAAAACTAATATAGAATTGGTAAGATTGAATTATTAATTAGTTTATGAAGCTGTAAAGGAACGTTGAATTACGTGAAAATTGATGCAAATTAATACTTTCCTCAGGTTATTCCATGTTTGAATTCAGAATTTTCATCATGCCTATCCCTTGGAAGATAGACTTTGATGGATGATTTTTTTATTTTTTTGGATGAATGATGATCTAAAAGATTTTTCTGTTGATTGCTTTAAAATGTAAAAATAGGGCGAACAAAAGGCTTCTGCACGAGCAGAGTCCGGTTAATTGCTCTAAAATGCAAAACCTCGTTGCTTTCTTGGACACGCCAAAACTTTGAGTTACACGTGGCGGTTCAGCATGGAGATTCTTTCATCTAACCACGATTTCGCTCTTTCCGTGCTGCTTTCTGAAGCGTTACCGGCTCTCACGATTTCAGGGATTCTTCAAGTTCAATTGGAACTGTAAACTTTTGTAATATTCTTTTCTGTTAGATGATATATACAATTCAGGGATTTTTTTCATTTGTAAAATTTTGTAATAAAGAATTATCGTTTTAGACGATTTCTAGGATTCTTGAAGTTCAATTGAAACTGTAACATTCTTTTATGTTTGATTATATATACAATTCTAGGGATTCTTTTCATTTGTAAAATGTTGTAACATTCTTTTTGTAATTAGACAACATCTATTAGATGATATATGAGTATAATAAGTATAAATAAGGAAACAAAGAATAAGAAATTAAAAATTAAAAAGAAAAAGAGAAAAAGAAAAACAATAAATAAATTGAGAAAGAGAAAGAGTATCTAATTGTGAGAAGATTTTTTTTCTTCTTAATTTTCCTTAACCCACACTTATAGAAAGAGAATAATAAATAGGAAAAAAAACGGAAGAGAATAAATAGAAAAAAAAAAAAAAAAAGAAGAGAAGAGATATGAGAGAATAAATAGGGATTGAAGAGTTAGTTTTTAATTAGAAATGATGTTTTAATAAGATGTTTTTTCAAAAATTTCCTTTAACCCTCTTTTATAGAAAGTGAAGAGAATAAATAAAAAGAAAAGATATGAGAGAGAAGAGAGGGGATAATAAATTGGGATTGAAAAGTTAATTTTTAATTATGATGACATTTATACTTATTATTTTACCTTTGAAAATGGATAAATATGAGTTACCATCCCTCTTAACTGAACAAATAGCACTTAGACTCACTTTTAGTTGGATAATGTCACTTACCTCCCTTCCTATCTGGGAAATATATCAAACACCTCCCCTTTATTAACTTTATCGGTTAAATTTAATTTTTACCGTTAAATA
The DNA here is from genome assembly GCF_041222555.1 of Hakea prostrata. NCBI lineage: Eukaryota > Viridiplantae > Streptophyta > Magnoliopsida > Proteales > Proteaceae > Hakea > Hakea prostrata. Next base: position 64,253,454 of record NC_142606.1, on the reverse strand, counting down.
TTTTTCTAAAACCCCAAATTACTCTTGGCTAAAAATATATTTTTTTAATTAACCCTAAATTACCGTAATACCCTAGTAGTTAAATTACTAAATTATCCTCAATTAAAATAATTGAAGAAATTGAAACTAGACCCTTACGTGATGAAAGCTGTAGAGGCTCTATGGATGGTGATGTAAGAGTCTAGTGACAAATAAGGGTTGGATGCAGAGAATGTAATTTCATCGTTAATTTTGAATCGCTCATTGGGAGGACGGGTCTTTAACCGGTTGACTAACCCATCATTGGCATTGATGAAAAGTTATATTCTATGAGTTTCATCATTTGACTCATATTCATTGTATTTTTGAAACTAATATAGAATTGGTAAGATTGAATTATTAATTAGTTCATGAAGCTTTTGTATATATATATATATATATATATATATATATATATATATATATATATATATATATATATATATATATATATATATATATATATATATATATATATATATCATACTATCATACTATCATACTACTATAATAAAAGCATGTATTCTACATTTTTCGCAAGTCTTTTTCTGTCCTTTTCTGTCCTTATTATTTTTCCAAATACCAATAATGTTGTACTATTTGCTATTTCTTTACTTGTTTTTGCAAGGATAATTTGGACATTTTAGTCATAAATTATTATTAATTTATCATTAATTTTAATTCCTTGCTTAATTTCTCTCTCGATTTAATTCCTAGAGTTACTTTCCTAACACAACTCTTCTTAGAGTTATATTCGGAGTCTAACTCTGATATCTAAAGCTATATAAGCATCTCATACAGGCTTTATGTAGTAAGTATTCATACTCTATGTGATCAATTACTTGAATTCTCTATTGAGTAGTTGTGATCATATTTCATTGGTACTGACTTGTTGACGTATCTCGACCCCCAGGTCGAGCACGTGTTTTGCAGGAATGTGATAGGGAAGGGGTTGAGCACGAATTTCGTATCAACAACTAGCGCCATCCGTGGGAATCTTGATTAAAAAACCATCGTGCAAATCAAATCAAGAATGCTAAATCAATCGAATAATAATAAGGTGATCAAATTCCCTTGTGAGGTAATACTATCTTCAAATTCTCTTTTGAGTAATTCAATCATAAGGTATGTCGTCCGTTTCCTCTTCTCTTAAAAATAATAATTATTCTTCATGGAGTTTGTTGAATTATTTATAGAAATTTTTTTTATTGCTACGCTATTCCCATTGCAAAACCAATCAATCAAAATCTGACGGGAATTCGCTCAGATTTTTGAGAACTTGCTTCATCAATTCGCATGATTATTCTGCCTAGGGAATGTCATTGTCACAATGACAATGAATTACTATTATTTAGATATTGTTTTGGCAAAGTGCAGTAAGAGAACATTGAGATTTATGATGGATTACCATTCTATAGTTTTGTCTTTTTTGTCAACACATGTTACAGATCTGTACGGATTTTGCTTGGGAGCAGTGGCACTGCTCCAAGCAGCCAACGGTTAGATATAAATTTTTATGCTTAAATTAAATCTTCACTGTCCATTATAGGCATGTGTAATAAATACCAACGTAAGTGATAGTAAACCATTTTTCTCACCTAATTCAAATGGTTCAAGCGACTCAAACCCATGCTAATAGACCAAAGGAATCATTCGAGACGTGGATTCCTTCTTTAACATTTGGAAAGGTTCGACGAACAGGAAGAAAACGCGAAAATTTTTCCAAGTGATTCCGGGAAAAATGCCTCCCTTTCCCCGGCTCTAGAGCAGTTCCACCATCGCTGGCATTAATTTCAGATTCAACGATACTTGCAAATATTGCGGCACCAAGTATTACTGGATCTGTTCTCGCTGCCAATCTGAACCTTGTTGCTACCAAGAACCAATCAACACAACTGGTAACAGTGCATCATTGCAATAGAATTATTTTCTTGGTTGTTCACTGGCTCTTCAACTACCGGTTGCTCGTATTAATCAAGGGATGCTCAGTTTAATCGACACTTGCATCCATTGCAAAGCCTTATATTACATCATGTGGACCTGTTCTTGCCGCCGATCTGAATCTTCTTGCGGCTGAAACAACCAAGAAGCAAGCTTGGAAACAGAATGATGGAACTGCTCCAGAGCAGTTATTGGGATTATAAACTATTTCCATCTTCTCCTTGCAGCATTCAAGATCCACAGAGGCTTCATACCATGATCTGTTACCCTTTTCCCCAATAAGGCTGCTACTGAGTTAAACATCTTCTAATTTTATTTTTTTTATTTTTTTGTATGAATTTAGACATCTGTTTGTCTGTTTGTCATCCAGAATCCATCAAATTATACAAATATGTCAAAGGTGCTACTCGGATCTTGTATTCAAGTGTTTCTTTTAGTGCTTGATTGATCATATTTTGTTAATCTTTCCAAGAATTTAGTTCCACTCCTGTTGAAATGCCCATTGAGAGTTGGGTTTGTTTATTGATGCTGTTAGTGACTTGATTATTTCTTTTAGAGAATCCTACTATTTCTTGGTGCATAAGTTTCTGTTTCACATTCTGTAATTTAGTCTATATTTAAGCTAGCGATGGTGGAACTGCTCCAGAGCAGGGGAAAGGGAGGCATTTTTCCCGGAATCACTTGAAAAAATTTTCGCGTTTTCTTCCTGTTTGTTGAACCTTTCCAAAGGTTGAAGACGGAATCCACCTCTCGAATGATTCAGTTGGTCCATTAGCATGGGTTTGAGTCGCTTGAACCATTTGAGTTAGGTGAAAAATTCGTTTAGTATCACTTAAGTTGGTATTTATTACACATGCCTATAATGGACGGTGAAGATTTAATTTAAGCATAAAAATTTAAATCTAACCGTTGGCTGCTTGGAGCAGTGCCTATGTGGCAAAATCCTTTTGACAGTATGATTGCATCTAGATTTTTATAATCCCAGTGGTGGGTCTTCTTAGTCACAATGCTTTTAATTTTCTGCAACCAAGCTCGTTTATATCATGTTATCTCAAACATAAGACTCCCTTGTGAGGCATTTCAACTGCAAGATGCACGACCTTTGATCTACAGCGCGCAGCTTTTCTAATGTCTCTTCAAGGACCCAAGAGCCAGCGACGGTATGGAGGGCTTGCTAGCATTCGAACTTCACTACAGAGCAGATCTGATTTAGATACCGTCGGAACTACTACAGTAGCAGCCTCTAAGAAAGAATTTCAAGATAAATCTCTGTAGAAGAAGAAATATAATGAAACTTTATGGTTGTTGTTCATTAGAAATTCATTGAGGCAAAACGTCTGGCCACACATGAAAAACTTCGCCAGTCTAAGAAATTCCAAGATGCATTGGAGGTACTAGATTCCAACGAAGATATATTCATGAAGTTTCTGCAAACTTGCCTTCAACGTCGAACCTGGTTATCTCAACGGCAACGCCACCGGCAGAAGAGAATTCATGGAGGCGTTCGAAGAAGCAGCGATGCTCAATGATGGGCAGTTCATGTACGTTTTTCCTCGTGTGGAAATTGAAGAGTGCTCTCAAAAAGTTAGGGTGTTTATTGATCCGCCATTACATTCATATCATTGGATTCATTTAGTCTCTTTGAGTAAAAAAAGAAAGAAAGCATGTTGTATCGAGCATGGAAAAGGGAATTAAGCTTCGTAGCAATAATTCGGCCGTGACACCATTAGCGGATTTGCGAGCGTTCTTGAACTGCGGATGAAGCAGAACTGCTACTCTAATGCGTAGAGCTAATCCTTCCCTAGCTTTCACTGCCTGATCTTGCTTCAGTCTCATCAACCTGCAAAACCCTCCACCGAATATCCCAAATAATCAACGCCAGGAGAATTTCAGATGCAGCGAGAAGCATCGAAGTGAATCACATCCCATTCCTCAACTCTAAGCCAAGACAGTTTGAGGATTCGGATATGTTGACGTTAAATTCTTTTACAAATTATATTCGCCCATGGAAGAGGAACTACGTCTCAGCCGCTATATTAACAAGAACAACAAATCTGAAGTTATTAAGTCATGCTTTACTCGGTCTCCTTAGTGACGAGTCATTCGGATAGAATCTACTGAAAGATTCATGCATCTTCAAAATGGAGTATTCTCCAACCAAAGCCACCTCACACGTGTTGCTAAAGCGTCATGACTGTGATGCTCCCAAAGTTCACATAAACCACCGAATTGGGTCCTATGGAATCAAGCCATTCAACACCACACAAGTTCTTCTTTTCATAAATTGGACTCAATGGACTCATATTTAATCTGATCCAAATCAATGGATCAATGGAAGAGGACCAATGCTATAAGCTCAAGGCTACATGTTGACAATGAATCTGTGGCGTACTTCTCAAGGTCATCAAAGAATGCCACATCGAAGCTACATACTTCCACATCAAATTATAACCATATGATTCTTGAAGTCGACTGTATTGAAAAGAAGCAAGATCTTCATATTCAAGCAGTGAGAAAGAGCACAGAGAATACCGTTCTCTCCCATCTCATCAAGCCATTTACCTGCACGAGCCAATCTACCCTGGATATCTATGATGTGCTATTTTTCACTCAAAACAAGTGACGAGCATTCGGAAATTCAATTATTGTTTCTTCAATTCAAGCAACAATTCTCAAAGCGGAGTTCTCGTTCTAACAGCAAAGATTCTTCAAGAGATGTTATCACCTTCTTCAGAGAAGATGACTCTATATCAGAGATTTCTTATCATTATTTCTTTTGCTGATCTTAATTTGCAGAAATTCTTTTTACATTTTATGCATGATTGGGATTATTCGCCATATACAACCTAGAGTTGAATGTGGAATATCAAGAAATATTACTCTTAAGTCAGCTAACACTAGAATTCAGCAGCAATAATATATTTAGCTTCAACAACAAAAGTCTTATATACAAAGACTTGACCTATCATGCTCGGGGGAGTAGAGAGAGATATAAACATCTCACATTTTGACCTCCTCGTACACAAAGCATAAAAGGTTTAAAAAGTGACAAGTAGCCATGCTCGATGAAAGAGGTCTAGATATACAAGTCTAAAACACTACTATAATAGAAACCTATGAGTCAACCACAATCACTCTGCTCGACCGACATTAGAAGGATGCTGCTCGACCAGATCAATAACTCTACTCGACCAGCATTGGGAAGAAAATGGGCTTCACAAATGAGTAAGACCCATTAAAGTCTTCAGGCTTCTTGAATAAGACCTATGAAATTAAACATAAAAAAGAAAAGACCTAAAATTATATATACAACACAATAAGTGACGTGCATTTGCACGCGCACATTTTTACTAGTATATATATATATATATATATATATATATATATATATATATATATATATATATATATATATATATATATATTGGTAAGTTATGAAGCTTATATTAAGATTAAGGTGTACTAAGTTGCCTTTGTAATATTTCATAAACAAAAATTTGAAAAAAATAAAATAAAAATAAGAGATATAATTTAACAATAACAGTGCTTGGTGACTCTTGGTCATATATTGTTTGTTTTCTACCTTGACATGCATAATTCATTGAACATGAAATTATTGTGAAATAGATTTTAAATTTATATATAAAAGAAGCACTAAGTGGCTAGGGGGAATTTTATCCCTCATTTTATCTTTTGCCTCTTACTAATCATGGGCCATGGGGTTAATTTTTAAGATCCTATTCCCAATTCTTAACCGTGGAATCTCCTGAAGGTTATAATAATCGATTATATATCTTCAATACAACCAGTTTAGGGCATTGTCCATAAGGACTTACCCTTTGATATAAGCTCTACTATCATCCATCATCCCTTGAACCGTATACCTTTCTATCAAAAAAAAAAAAAACTGATACAAATACATGATTGCTACACTACTAACTGATTTGGAAAATACTTCATTTTTATTAAATTTGGAATCCACTGAAGTTTCTTTGCAATCTACTCTTTCCAATTCCATATTTATATTTGTCATCCAAGGATGTTCATCTTTGAATTCTGTTTAAGAAATAATTTTTACTAAATGACATTTTAAATTTGTTTCATATGAAAGTTTTGTCACTTAAATCATTCAGGGTGATTTGACGTCATAATTGAACTTCTAGAACAACTGGTTTCATCTTTAACTCTTATTTTTTCTAAGAAAAATATCATCTAACCAAATAAGAGAATAGAGCCCAAGATTAAGGATATCCCTTGGCACTATGGGCAATGGCGGGCCAGGATTTAATTGGGGCCCGAAGAATGGCAGTCTAGATTGGGGAAGCACTAATGCTTTTTCGTACACATAAGACCCTAAGAAGACCCATTGGAGGTCCCAGACATAAATTATTTTATTATATTAAGGAATAGACCCATATATATTTTGTGGGACCTACACATATTTGAAAAAAAAGGTAATTATTGATAATGATATTTTTTTCTGAATAAATATATCATATAGGTAAATTAAAGGAAAAAAAAAAAAAAAGATGACTTTAACCCCTAAAAAGTAAGATGCAAACAAAATTTTTTTTGTTATGAAATGTGAACCAATGTTTTTTTTTTTTTTCAGGTAAGAGATGCAAACCAGTGATGGTTAGTTACCTTACTAATTATGGACATTTTATTCACAATATAAAATAAAATAATAAAATTTGCAGAAGAAATAAGAAAACAAAGAATAGAAAATAAAAAAATAAAAAGATGAAGAAGAAGAAAGAGAAAAAGAGAAACAATAAATAAATTGAGAAAGAAAAGAGTACCTAATTGTGAGAAGTTTTTTTTTCCAATTTTTTCTTAAGCCACACTTATAGAAAGAGAATATTAAATAGGAAGAAAAAAGGAGAGAGGAGAGAGGAGACATGAGGGAATAAATAAGGATTGAAGAGTTAATTTCTAATTAAAATGACATTTTAATAAGATGTTTTTTCAAAAATTTCCTTTAACCCTCCTTTATAGAAAGTGAAGAGAATAAATAAGAACAAAATATACGAGAGAGAAGAAATGGTATAATAAATAGGGATTGAAGAGTTAATTTTAACTAGGATGACATTTATGCTTATTATTTTATCTTTAAAAATAGGTAAATATCACTTACCACCCCTCTTAACTGAACAAATAGCACTTAGACTCCCTCTTAGTTGGATAATATTACTTACCTACCTTCCCATCTAGCAAATATATCAAACACCTCCCATCTGTTAACTTTATCGATTACGTTTAACTTTTACCGTTAAATATATTTCTAAAACTCCAAATTACCCTTGGCTGAAAATATATATATTTTTTAATTTAAACCCTAAATTACCGTAACACCCTAGTAGTTAAATTACTAAATTATCTTCAATTAAAATAATTGTTAAAAACCAAATATCATAGTTAAAACCTAAATTATCTTTAATTATTAAAACCCCAACACACCCTCTTTTTCTTTAATTTTAACAAACAACTAAAACAATACTACTTGATATTAAAATGCAATTTAAATTGAGAAGATGAAGTGTTTATTCTCTTCTTTTATTTTATTATTATTATTAGTATTTTTTTATTATAATATTTTAATTAAAGAACCGAAGTAAATTAAGGGTGTTTTGGGTCTTAAAAATAACATCAATTGATGGTGCTTTGGGCCAAAATGTCTCAACTTAAATTGTGGGTGTTTTTATAGTTATTTGATAAAATTAAAAAAAGAAGAAGGGTATATTGGGATTTTAATAATTAAAGATAATTTTAGTTTTAATTATGATATTTTGGTTTTTAATAATTATTTTAATTGAGGGTAATTTAATATTTTAATTGCTAGAGGGTTTAAACTAAAAAAATGTTTTCGAGAGAGTAGTTTGGAGTTTTAGAAAAATATTTAACAGTAAAAAATTTAAATTTAACTGAAAAAGTTAACGAGGGGAGGTGTTTGATATTTTTACTAAGTAAGAGGGGAGGTAAGTGATATTATCCAACTAAGAGGAGGTCTGAATGCTATTTGTTCAACTAAGAGATGAGGTAAATGATATTTACCCCTTTAAAAATTATTTTCAATATTAAGAGGGGGCAAATAGTAATATTTCACATGTAAGAAGAGAAAATTTTGAAAAAATGAAAGAATTTATATAAAAAACAAAAAAATAAAGAAATTATTAAAAAAATGGTAAATATCACTTACCTCTCCTCTTAACTGGACAAATAGCACTTACATCCCCTCTTAGTTGGATAATATCACTTACTTCCCCTCTTACATAGCAAATATATCAAACACCTCCCATCTGTTAACTTTTTCGATTAAATTTAATTTTCACCGTTAAATATTTTTCTAAAATCCCAAACTACCCTTAGTTAAAAATATATTTTATTTTAAACTCTAAATTACCGTAATCACCCTAACCGTTAAAATTCTAAATCACCCTCAATTAAAATAATTATTATAAACCAAAACACCATAGTTAAAAACCAAATTATCTTTAATTATTAAAAGCCCAACATACCCTTTTTTTTTTTTTTTTTTTTTTTAATTTGATGAAACAATTAAAAAAAAACACGTACTACTATCAAGTAAAAATAAAAAATGCAATTAAAAAAAAAAACGTATGTTGATAAAATTAAATATGTACTACTATTTTGGGTTTTTTTAATTGTTTGACAATATTTTTTTTTATAAAAAGGGTATGTTGGGCTTTTAATAATTAAAGATAATTTGGGTTTTAATTATGTTGTTTTAGTTTTTTAATTATTATTTTAATTGAAGGTAATTTACTATTTTAACTGTTATGGTGATTACGATAATTTAGGGTATAAAATAAAAAATATTTTTAGCCAAGGGTAGTTCGGTGTTTTATAAAAATATTTAACAGTAAAAATTAAATTTAATTGAGAAAATTAACAAAGGGGAGGTGTTTGATATATTTGCTAGGTAAGAGGGGAGGTAAGTGATATTATCCAACTAAAAGGGGGTGTAAATGCTATTTGTCCAGCTAAGAGGGGAGGTAAGTGATATTTATCCTTAAAAAATTTAAAAATCCAGAGGCCCCCCTGCCCCACTGTAGTTATGCCCCTAACTATGGGTTAAAGAAAATTTCATGTGTATTTTGATTATTCCTTTTCTTAATTCCCAATTTCAATTTTAAGTTCTTCTAGTTCCAACTTCCAAAGGAACTGCCAGAATAGTTATCTCAAACATGCGAGGACCGAGGATTAACCACCTAGGTTGATGTAAGCTAGGACCAACCGGCCAACAAAGATAACTCTAAATATAAGCTCCAATTAATGTTTCAATTGTTCGATCCAGTCCAATTGAACCAGCTGAACCATTTGATAATTAGTAACTAAGTCATGTGTCCAACGGTCACATATTGTGTACAAACTTGGATCATGCATAATTCATTTAACATAAAATCATATGAAATGCTTTTTAGATATAAATATAGGTTCAATCCAATCATCATTTTGTGAACTTGTTACCAATAGATAGATGTGAACGTTCAGAAGAATAAATCCTAACATAGTGGTTTAACTAAAGAAAATCAAGTGAATGATCCCATTCTTTTAGACAAATAGCAAAATTCTCTAATATAAGATATGAGATATTGGAAGGAACTGAAGCAAACAGTAACTATTTGGTTTTAATTTTTAATCCACTATGTTTCTATTAACGTAACTGGGAGTGGACAAGCATGCAAGTCCAAGGGGTGGATTTAAGGTAGAGACGGTGGTTGCGATGGTAGCAAGGGAGGACGTTTTGCTTACAAATGGAAAAATACTATATTTTAATGCATCTATCCATTTGCAGATTAAGACCCATATTAGAAAGGACAATAGAATGGTCTCAATTGCACATTGTACCCAACTTTTCAACAGGAGAAAGAATGGTTGAAAACTAATGCGTTAAAAAATGGTACTCAACTTTTCAACAGGAGAAATAATGGTTGGAAACTGATGCGTTCAAAAATGGTCCAGCCTTCAGATCCTTGTGTAGGAATTATGTGGCCCAACACATTTTATTATTTTACTTGCACATTCACATTAGACATTTGTAAGGTTATTTTGATTATATGTGGCATTTATTGTTTATGATGATTTATGTGTTTATTTGGTCCATTGGATTGTTTGGACTAATTTTATGGATGATCATCTGGTTTAACCACATGGTAGTCATTGACTTGACCGTACTCATTATAATGTATTATTGTATAAATATACATGTTAGACTATGATGGGTTTTGAGGGGTGCAAGTTAAAATTGCTCCGACTATGGGAGATATGAGGACTATTCTCTCTATGGTTAGTACACTTTGAATCTGTGGAGTCCATTCATGTAAAGATTATGTATACGTTGAGTGTTGATCTTAGTGATTAGTGCTCCATTGCCAGTGACTTGACAATTACGAAAGTGTACGCTTACCTACAGACTGTTTTTTGAAAGAATTTATTAATAAAATGGTTTTGCGAATTTGTGTTTATTTATTAGTAAAAATTTATCTATTTTTTGCAAAACCAATTTGTTTTGGTTTATTAATGGCAGTTCTGTATTTTTGTTCCCTAATTCTTTTGGGGGGCTTTCTAGTAATTGTCAAGGTAAGCATTAAGGGCATTCTGGATATGAGCATTAGTGGGCTAGCATCTCACTTAGGGTGGACTTTATGGCTGGTCATCTCCACCCTAGAGATATATAAATCTCGAGGTCACACATGCAAAGGGATAAGAATTATTTTCAGAAGCCCAAAATACCAAGTGATGGTATACTTGTCCAGCTGGGGTGAGCACCCTGATTGCTTGTGAGATCCTTGGCATCGAACATGTTTCTTATTGTGGTGTTAATCTTCAAGTCTCATCCTTCACTTTTGCTACAGTGGTGTTAAATCTTCTTTTCTTCTTATATAATCTCTACAACGTTGGAATTTATCTTCGAAGAGGTATGTTAATTCTATCATGAGTTTGCCAAATATTAATTTCTTATTTTGTAGATTAATTCTTCTTGATTATCTCTTATTAGCTAGTTTTTCTAATACCTTGATCAATGACCTGTAAAATGGGGTTAGATGTGGTTTGACCGCACGATTGGGTGGCCACCTCCAAAGGCTAAGTCAATAATGGATCACCACAGAGCTTTGGCTATTTGCAGAGTTTAAATTGAAAATGATAATGAAACGATTTAGATACTTCAATTGTGTGTGAACCTATAGTTTATATATGATATACCTACCCTCCTTCCTTAACCGTTGGATTTTTTCGTGCTTCTTCTTGGTGGCCATTCAATCTTAAGGTATTTGCTATTTTTCGGAGATAAGGGCAGTTACCTTGGTTAGCACGATCGCCCACCTAATGTTACTGATAGTTATCCTTGATAGCTCAATCACGTATCTCGAATTCTATTGGATCAGTTTCATTTCTATAACCTTAGAATTCCTTCTCCCCAACTTAACTGCTTGGTTCAAACTCTGGACGGATCTTGACCATAATTGACCTATTCCCAACGGAAGTCAATGGCCCGACCTTGGTTAAACCCTGTTTGGCGTTATTTTATCCTTGTCAGAAACACATTTTTGTGGTGATTCATTGATGGAAAAGATAACTTTACCGTGGCAGTTTATAGTAGTTGGGAAGTTCAAAATTATTTATTATTTCAGAATATGCGATGTACTCCAATCTCTGTTTTGCACCATAACGATCATCATTGATACTCGTGGCTGGTACAATACTGTTTATTGTGAAGTGGAAGATTCTTTGGTTCATGGTGAGTTTTTCCACTCTTGAAATATCACTGCTTTCTTTATCCATCTTCATGAACACCGGTCTTTTTCGATCAAACCCCCAGAATGGTGGGTTGCCATCAATATATTAAAAGGAAAAAAAAAAATCTCCGATATACAATTCATAAAAAAAAAAGATCATTATAAACCTATAGAACAAGACATGATTATGCAAGGGATAGTGTGATTGTGCAGATGATAACGTAACCTACAATTTACGTGTACATGAAAAATCTGTGGCAAGGGCTGTTTTAAAGTATTGTCGTTCAAAACATTAACCATGGTATGAGTTTGGTGGTTTATAATCTTGAGCTGACAATTTAATAAATTAATTTTCTTCCCCAACAAGAAGTGGATCCATTCCTCTTAAGCTCTTCAGAACACAACATCAATTGATTAGAATGTTGGAGATAACTAGGCTAACATCTCCATTCATGTTGCCCTAATTCTTCAAAAAATACATAGTTTCCCACATGGCAACTCTCTTGATCTTATCTGTAGAGAGCATAAACATCAATCATAACAACTGGAAACCTTTTAATTCATCCTTTGGCCGAAAGATGTAAGTATGAAGTAGCCGACATGAATTGTTGTTTTTGCCTATTAGTTTTGATGAGATACAATAAAGGTTCAAAATGGTCAACCTAGTTTGACAGAACCAGCTGAATCATTTGATAATTTGATAACTAACTCATGTCCCACTCTCACATCTCAATTATTATAACTTAGGCATGCTAAAAAAGCATGCATTTTTTTTAGCATGAAATCATAATGAATTGCACTTAGATTTATATCTTTCTATTGGATTGTAGGTTTAACTGATATCGGTCCATTATTTAGGTCCATGTTCACACTTAGGATATTTAGGCAAAGATTATTACTGATCTTATGATTGTAGGAGTGGTTAGACTTAGAATTTTATATTATAAATAATAACTTAGATTTACATCTTCCTATTGGATTGTAGGTTTAATTGATATCGGTTTATTATTCATGTCTGTGTTCACTTAGGATATTTAGGCCAAGATTATTACTGATCTTACAATTATAGGAGTGATTAGACTTAGGGTTTTATATTATAAATAACATCTTGGATTTCGGTAGCCATTACATGCCATTGTACACAAACTTAGATTTGATTTATTTCCACACAAAATCAAGCTAACGATTCTAAAGAAATAAGAGATTGTGGAAGAATTAAGATAAAACAAGTAGATTGACTACAAACGAAAGGTAAAGGTAGAGGTAGAGCCGTAGAGGTATGATATGTTCATCATTCCATTCCATTATTATATCTATTCTATTCTTGTATGATGACAATTTAAGGTTTGATTAACCTAAGATTTTTCCCAAAAATTATTATTTTGTAGAGTTCTTAGTTTAAGCTAGATGGGGTGGTTTTAGTAACCTAGAATAAAAGTATCTAAGGCTGTAGTTGAAGAAATGTAAGTGTGATATTCATCAACTTCCTATTATTCAATTCTTCGATTCTCAACAACCAATGGAAGACTCTTACTTCAAATATAGGAGGCCGGAAGAAATTGAAAAATCAACAACTATCTGGAGATGGCTGAAAGTGATATTTTTGTTTTTCCATCTGCTAGGTTTCTCTTAATTCAAACTTCACAGAAGTCATAAAAGGATACATTTATAGTTTCTTTCATTAGGCTTTAATGTATTATTATAAGGATTGAAACATTAATTATATTAGAAATTGCTTTTAGTGATCACAAGGTCAGAGTCGGGTTTTTGACTTCTTAAGAACATGGCTGATTTTTATTTCACATACATGATGACTCTTTAAATATCAATAAGTTATTTAAAGTGCTGCAAGAAGGGACTGAGAGATTGCCTCATTTCTCAATACCCCCCCCCCCCCCCCCCCAAAAAAAAAAATTCCGTGAAATCATTAAATAGTATGGGCTTTCCATCTGTTTATGACTAGTTAGAACATTCACTCCCAGATGCATGCATCACTATATGTCAATTTAATAAAGTGATTTCAATTTATTCATCATAATTAACAATATGTTTTCAAAGTCCCACTTGAAGTTCATATAAGGAGAGACCTATATGTTTTTTGTGTGTATTGAGCCGGGGGTATTAGTAATTATAATGAAATGCATGATACATATACTATTCAAAACATCAAGTAAAAAAAGAAAAGTAAAGCCTATAATACTAATTTTTCTCAGCTGTAGCTAATCAGGATCATTCTATTTACAATTAGGAATTGTAAATAGATATTCTTTGTTTTCACCTCATCTCTTAGCTCCTTTTGATATATCAATGGTAGATCCTACAATCTTAAGCTGTCATATACAATTCTTTCTCATACAGATTTGAATGTCCTTGGCTCCATTGGGTCATTGTCTACATTTATAACATGGAAGACATTGAAAACAATATAATTCATGGAGTAAAATGGTGCTTAAGACTAATACGAAATGACTCACGAGAATGACCCGCTAAAAGGTAAGCCTTGCAAGAGAAACATGAGAATTGGAAAATGATATTGAGGCAAATTAAAAGTTAAACTTGGCTCACATATGATCTTCAACACTCAATTGCATTGTAGATTAAAAATAAAAAATAATTTGTAAAACCTAAGGGAGCTGAAAGATGTTGGCTATGCAAGAAGAAAGTACTGAATGAAAAATATTGATAAAACACAATGATTGAAATGCCATGACGTGGGAAGCTAAAATTATCAAAAGATTGTTAGATGCAACTATGAAATTCAGATGGAAATTCAATGCCAGAGGCTACTCAATTTTTTCCACAAAAGTAAAAATAAAAAACCTGGATATAGGAACCTCCAAGCACCCTATTCCTTGAGAATGAAAATGAAGACATTTAAAGCCAACACTATATCGTCAAAAGAAAAATTAAAAGAGGAACATGTATTCCTTCTAATGAATAATTGAGTCAGGATTGAGGAAAATGTAATAAACAAGTTCTCCCATCCCACACCCCTTCCCCTAGCGGGAGCGCCTCCAGTCCTCGAAACAAGTAAAAAATGGAATCTCTATACATCGAAATGTTAGACCATGTTACAAAGAAAAGAATTTAGTTGAGGACTAAGGAGGAGCCTAAGAATAAGATTCTTACCACAGTGCCATATATAATGACCATTTACAGATATAACAATAAGACAAAGCAGATACCATTGTTCTAATTAGAGCATTGATCTTCATTCAAATTTTGCGAGGAAATAAACCTTAAACCCAAGACAGAAGAAAAGAAAGCACTACAGAGATAGTTCTAGTTTGTTTATATTTGCATGGGGCTTTGACAGAGTTGGCTAATTCACCCAAAAACAATTGATGAAGAAAACTTGATTTACCAACTATTTACCAAATTGGCGCACCAGAGCGTGCCTCTTCTGCTACCTCCAGAGAGCTTTAAATCCTACTTGATACGTTAGTTGTGACCTGAATAAGTATATCCACTTTTTCCTAGGTAGAGGAAACCAAAAGCAATGGAAGCTAAGACAAGCTAGGGTTATGTTTTCAAAATTCCACCGTTGTGATACAAAGAAGATACAAGTAATATAGTTTGGTGCAACTTGGAAACGGTCTTTGACTTACTATCCAAACCATGTCAATAGGCTTGGCTGATGCTTTTGACAACACAATTGATCAGTATTTTGACAAACTATGATGGAGCAGCATTTTGTAGCTTCAAATCACCTTCACTTCTCTCTAGTTTTACTAATTTAGCACTATGGGCTGCAGATAGTAATAGCAGTAACACTGTCTTTATTAGTGAGAAGAACTGTATCTCACATAACTCTTTTTATTAATATAGTTTTCCTTTCAATAAAAAATAAAAAAAATAAAAAAAGAAGAAAGAAAGAAAGAAGATACAAGTAATACTCTATGTGTTTGCTCTTCTCAGCCACAAAACGAATGCTGTTGCTAAGTTGCAGAATTTTCACTTGGATGTGAACAAAATTTTCACTCCTCTCACAAGCAGTTCAGTAAAGAGTAAAGTTAGCCGTTCTTAGTCCACAGGTGGACGGGCTGGCTAAGCTTCCACTCATAGATCGACGAGAAGGGCATTCTATGGTTTTTCATTAAACTTGTTGCTTACACTGTGATTTGTCCAAAGTTTATGGTATATTGAAGACAATTTGGCCCATAATGTCCTAGTAGTATTTACAAATAGGACAATAGTAATACTTTAAAATCCCCTAAAATACTAACCCAATAACCCATCGTACGTTTTAGGTCCATGAACTCAGAATGTCAGTAGAAAACAGCTTTGGACCATCCGACTTGAGACTTCGAGTTCAAAAATTGAACCTATGGACATAGACGAGGTAGGAGATGACCCAACCACCGTAATTGATTTTGGAAGGAGAGAAAAAGCCAACCCAGATGAGATAAAAAGACAATTTTGGCACGCAAGAAAAATTGATGCAAGAAGATCTCAATGCCAAAGTAAAGTATATCATTGAGTCAAGCATGTTTATAGGAGTCTATCCTCCAAAGCCTGCTGGAAACTGCATTAATGAAGAAGTTCTAAACGCGGTCTCCCGGGGGCAATTGATCAAACAGATTGATCGGGCCCCTACCTCAAAAGGGGCAATTTCAGGTTTATAAGTCTTGAGACCTTATTTATTGTTCTTTAGTCTCATATACGAATTGCTTATATTCTTTAGAGGCTAAAAGCTTAGGAAAGGAGAAAAACTTGGGTTTAGTGGAATCTTTGCACGATTGGCGATGCCGAAGAGTGAATCACAAGGATAATTGCGTGTTGAGATAAAGAAACCTCTAAAACCCTCTTTGCAATCATTCTTTTGAGTTATTTAAAATGATTGTTTGCAATGATGGCGGTGGTTGTGGTAGTTGGTTGGATTTGAATGCTTATTTATGTTTCCCATTGTATCTTCCAACCTCATTGTGTGATGGATTGTGTCAGTCCCTTCATTTGAGACCGATTCATCATCTCAGAGATGCCTGCAGACAATACTCTGTTAACCAAATTTGAGGTTTTAGTGTTGAGACTCTGTTGGGTGTTTTGACAGTGATTTTGGGTATTAACACTATTCCATTGAAGCGGCCGAAAGTCCCCAAAACTTGGAATTTTGAAATAAGCAAGATGAGGTCACTGTGGTTCATAGCCCAGGGGCGCGAACAACCGGTTCTAGTGGGTTTGGATTAACCACCCCTATATGGGTGGTGTGCTTTTGATCCAATTGATGCGTAGTTGGGTCTCCAACTGAAACCTAATTTAATCTACATTGTTTTCTAGGGTTCATGTAGCGTGCTAGCACTTCAATTTGTCGATTTCTTGGAGATTATTATTGTCATTGACAGGTGAGGGATTCGTCATCATGTATTTGTATATTTGACTCATATTCTATTTCATTCTATTATAACAGTATGTACTATTATGATTAGTCTGATGGTACTTTGCACACGTAAATGGTACTATGACTTTATTTGTTTATGTTATTCATTATTCATGTCATTCAAATAATGATTGCTATTGTGGTGTATTGGAAATTGGGGTGGTAATGCATTGCATGTATGTATATTCATCCTAGATCTATGGGCCCACCCATTACTCCTTGTACCTTTCATTTCATATAGCCTCTCTATATACATATGCTCTAGGTGTCTAGATTCATGGTTAGAAACCCATGTCATGTCATCACCTTTTCGGCAAGGGTATTGAAGCCAAGTGACCTATGTCAGTGGCTAGGTTGTGGTTGCCCAATAGCCTATTGCATTAGCTGAGGGGATACAAATAGACAATGTGTCATTCATTATAGGGTTGTGTAACAACCCCCATGTTTCTAACCTGGGATTTGCAAGTCCGAGAACCTGAAGGTCTAGCCGGGTAAATTTGTGGAGTGTCCGGATAGAAGCCCATGATCCATACCCTGAACCCATGGATCTGGATCCTCTAGTGATGTCTGGAGATGTCCGAAATGAAGGTAAGACCTCCCCCATGTCTTCATTAGGGTTAGGTTGTCCTTGGGCATCAACACCCTGAGCAAAGCACCCTTGTATAGCAATATAATTGGGGGCGGTTGCTAGTGGCAGTTGATTAAACCAAGCGACTGCCTTGAGCGACCGCCTGGTCCTGATTTCAGGATTTTGCCCTATTTTGCCCCCTGACTCCTATAAATAGTAACCCTCGCCTATTTTACGAATATTTTATTCGGGATTACTGTTTTTGGAGGTTAGACGGCTGTGGAGACATGTTGGAAGCAGATCTGAAGTGCTGTTAGAGTCCCAAAAGGTTCTACTATCTTTCATAGTTAATCTGGTTGAGGCAAGTGATTCCCTGTTCACTCATGCTTCACCACTTGCTATAATAAAAGTAGATTAGTGTTTCCCTTTGGTTGTTCTTGATCCTTCTATTGCACTGCCTACCTTTTTGTTAATCTTCGTGAGATCAGATCCTAAAACGAAACCCTGCTTTTTTGAAAATGGCTGATCTAATCAAGAGGGAGGTTTCTCTATAATCAATTTGATGTCTTTGTTTAGGTTTTGTATCACCCGTGGTTATGGGAGTGATAGATTTGAGATTCGGACTATGATCATTCAAAATTCGGATTGAAAGCGAATGATTAGAAGCTTGAGTTTCGGATTTGAAACTCTCTGTTTTTGGGGCGGTCACTAGTGGCAGTCGCTCAACCTAAGCGACCGGCCCGAGCTACCCCCTGGTTTCCAGTGACCAAATGACTTTTGGTTTTGAACCGATTTGATTCATTCGACCTATATCTTATTGTAACTCTGTATATAGGTGTTCCCTGTTTCAAATAAAAGTCTTATAATAGTTTCTGGATTGCAAGTAGAGGGAATTCTGCATAATTACAGGTAAGGACATACAATCCTATCTTATGTAATGACTTGAACATGCTAGTCCAGTGTCTGTTATTACTGTTCTTTCTTTTCGTAAACTACTGTAACCTTGTTTAGCATGCTGATCTTGTGATATGCTTGTTGTTTGTACTATCTTTACTTATACTTTGTTGATCATGAATGTGATATGTTGATGTTGATTGGTTTGTGGTTCTGATGGAAGGGGTATTCCATTAGGATATCTTAGCTTGGGATATCAGAGGACTATCGTATGGGACACATGCTCGCTGATGTCTCTAGCTCTATCATAACTACTGGATGACATGCCTAGGAGAGTCTAGAATTGCATGGCTAGGTACCCCACATGCTACTACCCTTTCGGTAGGGGAATTGAAGCCGGATGACCCGTGATAACAGTGATGTGACGATGGTCCACTGTTGGTCATATAAATGGTAGGGTTGCATATGTTAGGGTTGGGCTGATGGACTTCCAAGGAACGGGCCAGATGTTGTGAGGAGTCATAAGAGCATTCCGCCCCAACAATATGTGGATGACCATAGGGTTATGGAATGGAGTCCAATAGCGGTAGCAAGTCCGTGAGGGTTCTCATTCTTAGGTTGTGAAAGATACTAAACCGAGTTGGTTGGTGCCATAGGGGATGTATCTAGACTTCATGTAGTATGTTACTTTTATGATCTGCATTGGATTAGAAACCCTGACATGCTCTAGTACTCATGCTAATGGTCGTGGTGAGAGAGTGTTGACTTAACCCCAGCCATGGTTTGAGAGCTAGGTGTGGACTTTCCATTTTACCCAAGATCCCTACAGAGGTAACCAGTCATTGACGGATCAGAGTGACTAGACCTACCGAGAGGAGGGCTGGTGTATATCTTAAAGCATGTCAACTGTTAGAGACTTGCATGATTTGATCTTAGCGGTATTCATACTTTGCATTCATGCATATCATTTATGCATTTCTGATTGGTTTGACATAGGGATGGGAATTATTGTTATTCTTACTGAGTTCTCCAGAACTCATTCCTTTATTTGTCTATGTTTTATTAGCTTGTACAGATGGAGGAAATGCGCAAGAAGATGGATTGGTTTCCTATTAAAGAACCTTCCCATATGAAGAAGATGTGGCACCGGCAATGGGAAATGGAGATAGCCTATGCGGGAGCTCCTGCGAGTGAATGAAATGCGCTTATAGCACCCATTGATGGGCGGAGGAGATAAGTTGCTAGGCAGTTTGCTCCCCGTATGGAGGAGAATTGGAGAACCCCTCATCTTGATAAACTTGAGTCTAAGTTTTTAGCTTTAGAAAAGGAAACTGGAAAGAAAATCATATAACTCTTTTTGATTGCTTCCGCTGAATTCATTTATATTTTGATTATTTATTCTTTCTTTGATTATTTTATTGGAGTATTTGGACTCCTGTAATCCTTTTATTTAATTATTGAACTATTCTTGCTCATGATTGTCTTTACTTGCATTTATTATTACTGATAGACTAAAACCGTGGATCCTGTGAAGGATCGCTCCCATGGGTTGTCGGGCGGGTAACCGAGACCGGCGGGTGGGGTGTGACAGATTGCATATGGACGAGAAAGCATAATCTTAATTGGTTGGTGCCATAGGATACAACTTGACCCATTGTATGTAAATGAACGTAGGGTTAAGGTAATTGAGATGAAGTTGGGGGTGTTTCTAGGGCTAGGCAAGAGGGGAGGGGGCAGGGGATGCTTTGGTTTATGGGGGGAGGGGCCTTTAGGTTTTCAAGAGGGGGAAGGGTGGGAAGGGGTGCCGACAAAGAAGGGAGCTGAGAATGGGATGGGGGCTCTTGGATTACTTGTATAGATGCTGGAGTTGCTGGTCTGATGTGTCTAAACTTCATGAAAAAAATGCTCGAATGCTGGAACTGAAATTTAGAGCTTCAAAGACAACCGTAGGGTCCCCCCTCTTAGGAACCTTGCTAACACTCAGGTAGTTAACTCAAAATTCTTATTCATCAAATCTAAAAGGAATTTACATGAAGAGGCTATTTATAGCCTA
Organism: Hakea prostrata; assembly: GCF_041222555.1. Classification (NCBI taxonomy): domain Eukaryota; kingdom Viridiplantae; phylum Streptophyta; class Magnoliopsida; order Proteales; family Proteaceae; genus Hakea; species Hakea prostrata. Next base: position 64,232,842 of record NC_142606.1, on the reverse strand, counting down.
AAAATAAAGACTCTGACTTAAACTGGGCTCTCTTTACTGATAATGTCCCATTATATATAGAACTAGACTCGTATCAACTCTTAAAAGGGGAATCAAATTACTACGAGATTACAACCCTTATATTGGAATCTCATTAACACCTTTAAGTTATCCTTTTAAGCACATGCTAATTAGATAACTTGATACTAAAGCAACCAACTTAGAACTCTAGCTTTTTAAAACAATTCAACCCAAAATAAAATACTCCAAACAAATCTTAACCAGACCTATACTCAATGAAATATGAACTATATCCCAAACTAAAATTCAGAAGTAAATTAAGGCCAAAATACCCCTCTTAGAAGGTTCGGCCAACCTATGGAGGCTTCTTGGACCATCCTAAGGGCCCCACTTAGGGTTTTGGCCAAGTGGGGTCTTTGTGTTCACATCACTGCCTGTCCGGGTTTACATCCTCTGCGGCCTTAATTTCAGCGGCCATCAAGCGGCATTCAATTTATGAATGCCACCTGTCCTTTGATTTTGTTCAAGCGTTAGATCTTAAAACTTGAATTAGCTTTTAAACCAGTTTAATTAATACTGGTTCATGATGACTCAAGACCAAACCAAAACGTTAAACCCAACCCTAAACCTTGAGCTTTCCATTCTTTTTGTCCGTTTGTGGGAGGAGTTGTGGTTTTTTAAGACAAAACTGGAAAGGAGGATAAGAGATGAACACAGGTGACGATCAGAGAATTAATTCTTGGAGATTGAAGCTGTGATATGACTTCTTAATTCTTGGATCTTGCAACGAATCACTTGCATCTGTGCTTGAATTCGTTCTTTTAAGAATTTGCACAAATCTTGCAGATGGATATTTGAAGGAGATGCAGAAATTTGTGGAAGAAATCTGCATAGATTAATCTGTGGTTGTTTGTTCAACATTATTTGAATGTGATGATTAGAGACCTGCATGAATTGTTAAAGATAGGAAATAAAACTTAAATTGATAATAGGCATATATGACATTTGTGAAATTCGACCTGTCCCAAACCGAATGGATTTTGTACAAAGGGACCTCGGGAGATGCGGGCAGCAACCAAATATCCATTTGAGAGCCGTTGCGGTGCTGGTATCTGGTATTGTTGTCTTCCTTGCCTTTTCTATCAAAACAATGGCCTGGTAGCTCCTTTGGCAGTAGAGGTAGTATCAATGGTGGAAGTAAAGGGATGCAAGGTGAGCTATTTTCCCTTCTCCACTGTACACAATTTATCTTCTTCTTAGACGGCGGTTGCAGTGCTAAGGGAAAGACAACAACTTTTGTACAGAGTTTTGCCGTCGCTTGTTTCGTTGGCGTCAGAAAATAAGATCGTTGTGGGAGAACCCATTCCAACATTTGTATTTTCAGTCACAATGTTGTTGCTTGTTGAGAGAAAAAATCAGAGATGACGACACGCAACTACCGATGTTGAGAGAAATGCCGAGTGAAAATTGAAGATTTTTTTTTGGGTTGGGTTTAACGTTTTGGTTTGGCCTTGAGTCATCTTGAACCAGTATTAATTAAAGTGGTTTAAAAATTAATTAAAGATTCAAAGGATCTAACGCTTGAAAAGAATAAGAGGACAGGTGGCATTCAATTTTTGAATGCCGCTTGATGGCCGTTGAAGTCAAGGCCGCAGAGGATGTAAACCCCTGCCTGTCCACCAAAGTTGGGAAATCTCTTTGAGATACTGAAGTTATCCTGAATGAGTGAATTCATCAAAGGTCCAGGGGGGAAAAATGCTATGCTCAACGCTGCTATAGTAAAACAACCAAAAAGCTTTGTCTCGAACTTCACACCCCAACTCTAAAACCTTGTTCGCCATGGGGCAACGGCCTCTGCTTCCTCACATTATGCTGCCATATTAATTTGACCAGGGCTTGTGCATCAGCCTACTTTGCCAAGAGGTGGCAGGAACACAGCGACATACCCCAAACCTACTTAGATGAAGCAGCAACACGTATGAAAGGATCGACAATCCTTCTTGGAGATAACTCCAAAAGATCAACCCAACCTGACCCAAAAGCTTGGGTCTCCAATTCTGATGACCAGTTGATCAATGGGAGCTTGACACCCTCTAGATCCCCACGAATTCTCTCCTTATGGATTTCCCTCAATACTGCTGAAGAACTGTTCCATAATGATCTTGAATTATTGATACCCAAACATATGCAAGATTAATCATACAACAAGGTAAACAATAGGCTCCTAATAGCTGTAGTGAAAGGAAAGGGTAGAAAAGATAAGCTTAAAAATGTCTTACTTATTCAAGCTCCTTGCACAGGCTGAACCTATCAGTAACCTGTCACCCTCAAGAGATCAAAAGGTTAATAGCAAAGATTTTGTTTTAAAATATTTTTAGAACTTCTATTGAAAAATATTCACCTCATTAGAGATGATCATTTTCCACTTCCTCCTTAGCCATGGGACTCTAAATAAAAGTGGAAATGTACTTTGTGAGAAAATGACATCCTCAGAACCAGACTGATTCCTTTAATCAGACTTTAAGTTATAGCACTTTCTATTTTCATTACCTTCCAAGGCATGTCATCTCCTATCCTGTTGGAACTTCTTTGGCAGTTTGAGGTGGAATCTGTTCACTTTGCTAGATTTGCTAGATGTGAGTGTTTACTCTTAACCGCTGACTTTCTCTTGTTACATGTAGGAAATCTTGTAAACAAGTTATGTAACTACTAATTGCGAGAAACTGTGAAAAATGTCCATGTTGGTATCAACGCGGTTACTTCTTGTTGGAGATTCTCTACCATTGAATAAATTACTCTGTATCTCAAGGACAGCCAGGATTCACACTAGTCTGAGGCTCTGCAGACGGCTTGATCATGACCATGGCCCCCTCACTCTTGCAAGCCTTGGATTTAAGTGTGAAATGGAGGCAGCAAAGAAAGATGAGACCACCAAACTTGAGGAAACTAGTCTTCAAGCCTATAAGAGTCAAGTAAAGGCAATTAGAAACAGTGTAAAGAAAGATGTCAGAGTGAGAAATCCACTTGAAATTGAGGCGGCTCCCTTTGCTGCCAAGTCATTTTCCATGTTAGGTTTGTCGCCATTGGTGATTGAAAGGTTAGAGAAGGTTGGACTTACTGTTCCGACTGATGTTCAGTCCATGGCAATTCCTACCATTTCAAAGAATCATGATGTCATAATTCAGTCATACACGGGTTCAGGAAAGACATTAGCATATCTCCTACCCATACTCTCAGAAGTTGGTCCACTGAAGAGAAAGTCTGAATAGTTGGTGGTGCAAACAGATCCAGACAGGAAGAAGCTCTGAAGAAAAATAAGCCTACAATAGTTGTTGGAACACCTGGACGAATTGCAGAGATCAGTGCGGCTGGAAAGCTGCATACCCATGGTTGCCGTTTTCTTGTCTTGGATGAAGTTGATGAGCTCCTTTCCTTTAGTTTCCGCGAGGACATGCATAGGATATTGGAACATGTGGGTAGGAGATCCAAGCCAGACTCATCCAGTGGCCTGAGCTCGATATCTAAGCAAGCTGGGCGTCAGACCATTATGGTGTCTGCCACAGTGCCCTTTTCGGTGGTACGAGCAGCCACAAGCTGGGGAAGGGATACTCTTCTTGTCCGTGCCAAAAGTGTTGTCCCACTTGAGTCTATTGCTGCTTCTGGACCTCTTCCTTTCTCTGGACCTGCTTCCAGTTCCACACCAAACACTATAACTGAAGGAGCAGTGGAGAGCTTACCACCAGGCCTGAAGCACTATTATTGTGTAACAAAGTCACAGCATAAGGTTGATAATCTGAGGAGATGCGTGCATGCACTTGATGCCAAGTCTGTCATTGCTTTCATGAATCACACGAGACAGCTCAAAGATTCTTTTTTTTTTTCAAGCTAGAGGCTTGTGGAATGAAGGCTGCAGAGCTCCATGGTGATCTTGGCAAGCTTGGCAGGACAACCATTTTGAAAAAAATTTAAGAATGGTGAGGTGAGAGTGCTAGTGACAACTAAGCTGTCAGCAATGGATGTGGCAGAATGTGATCTCGTGGTTAATCTGGATCTGTCCACTGATTTAGTCCATTATGCACAACGGGCTGGCCGGACATGTCGACTTGGTTGAAAGGGAAATGTTGTTACATTATGCAAGGAGCCGGAGGTATTTGTTGTGAAGAAACTGGAAAGACAGCTTGGTGCTCCAATTTATGCTTGTGAATTTATAGAGGGCAAGCTTGTTATCATCAAAAGAGAAGAAGATACTTTGAAGAAGTAATTCTTTAATGAGATGTTTCATGATTCCTTCTCAAAATTTATTAGGTTGGCAAAGACTGTACTCTCAGCTCATACTCAAGGTCTAATCTCCTCTGTGGCACAAGCTCATTGTCTTGAAGGAATATAATTGGCTTAGACTCATTTCTGATGAAGCTAGGTTCGTATCCCTCTCTGGGTTGGTATAGCTTGCGTTTTGAAGAAAAATGTATTGAGTGTTTGCGGAGTATACATCACTTTGGAAGGGTTTTCAGTCCTCCAATGCATCAGTGGAAACCAGAAACTGTAACAAATTTTTGAGTACTACTAGTGTACTCATTTTATGTTGGTTGCCCCATCGAATGACTGCTGGCCATTGCAAAAACCTGTTGCTTACCCTATGTATAAGTGCATATTTATAGGTAGCACAGGTTGAATCTACACACTGATTTTTAGTACTCACTTGTACATGGTATTATATTAGTGAATGGGTCGGTTCAGTTCAATTCAAGTAAGTTCACATTATATTGCTACTTCATACTTCTTCAGGTTTTTTTTTATTATTTTTTATTATTTTAATTTTTTTTTAATTTAATTTAATTTAATTTTGGATGTGTAGACATTTGTCTTGGTTTTGTTTTCTCGGTGCTGTTGTTAGGGGAGGAAAAAAAGGGGAAGGAGGGGGGGGGGGGTTCGCAGTTGGGGCTTTTCTTCATGAATGTGAGGATGCTAGTCCACTATGGTTAGGATGAATTAAGTTGAGCTTTGAAGTTTTCTTATGTATTTGTTTAGGGTGTTTATTCAAGGGGTCATGGTAGTTAACATATGTGAATGCTTTCAAGTCTGATTTGTTTGTGAAAAAACCAAAGGGTCCTTTGAGCCCATTTGCTTTTTATGTCTTGAATATGGTTTAGTTTCACGTATCATAATGTTTTGAAGAATGCATCCCAGCTCTTTTCCATGCACAGCTGTGTTTGATGTGTAGGACCAAGAAAGATAACTCCATATATAACCTGCAATGGGTATTTATCAACCCATAGAACAAGTACTACACATAATGGTATTCCATTGGGGATTTATCAATAATGTGGCACAGACAACCATGAAGTAGTGCAGAATGAAACAAAGAATCATGAAGTAAAAGCACTCCATTTATCCTATGGACTCAGTTCCTTGCAATCTAGAGAGGCATATATACTACGAGCCCTCCAAATAGCATCTCCTACCACATCAACCACTTTGATTCCATATCTATTTTATAGTAAATCATAGGCCAGGAAATGGCTGATTGGACCACTTACATCTCCTAAAATACATGTCTTAACTCTCTCATCACTTCAGCAAGATATGATTATGTCTGGTCACAAGTTTGGAACATTGGAGAAAACCAGAATAACATCTTCTCTCTCTTGTTGGCGTGAGTCTTAAACACAGGTATCTTCAAAGATCGAATGCTTGTTACATGCAAAAGCATGACATGAAATCATTGTTTTTGCCGAATTATAATTTTGATAAAAAAAGAACATTGAAGGTTTCAATGGTTCAATCCGGTCCAATGGAACCAGCTAAACCATTTGGTAATTAGTAACTAATTCATGTTCAATAGTCACGTATTGTGTATTACAACTTGACTGCATAATTCATTTAACATGAATGAAGTCATTAAGAATTGCATTTTAGATACGGGTAAGGTTTAACCCAAATCATTATCGAACGGACCCGGATAATATGGCAAGAATGAAATCTAGATTGAAACAATCTTTTCCCATATTTGTCCTTTATAAACCCATTGCTTCCACCATGAATTATTTTATTATATTAAATTGCCCCATATTTTTGGCCCACTTTTGACAAAATCGTATTATTATATTTTTTTTTCAACAAGATATAGGTAAATTAAGTATGAGTACTAACAAAAAAGACTTTCAACCATAAAGTAATGCAACTATTTTTTTAGGTAAGAGATAATATATAATCAATAGCAAATAAAAAGAATAGAACAAAATAAAAATCTATAGAAAAAAAAAATGAAAATATAAACATATATATTGATCTTTTTTTTTTTTTCTTCCCCCCGTTTGGTTGGGTTGGACATACGAGAGTGAGAAGAGATGGAGAATGGAGATTAGGGATTGGGAGGTTAGTTTCAATTGGGAATGGCATTTGAATTTCAGTAAGATTTTTTTCAAAAAATTTCTTTAACCCACGATTATAGAAAGAGAAGAGAATAAATAGGAAAAAGATGTGAGAGAGAAGGGGGGAGATATAGGATTGGGAGTTAGTTTTAACTGGGATGCATTATCCCATTATTTTACCTTTCAAAATTATTCTCAAAATTGAGGGGGCCATATGATATTTCACATGTGGAGAAACCTGAAAAATGGAAATTATACAGTGAAATAAAGGGAATTATTAATATTTTCCGGGGGCCTGCCCCCTCGCCCCTGTGGTCCGCCCCGTCAGGTTAACAAAATAAAGTATTCTAACATGGTAGTTTAACTGAAGAAAAACAAGTGAATGATATTCATTAACTTCCTTAAGATCCATTCTTCTAGAAAATGAATGAAAGACTTTAATATTAAAATTATGAGATACTGGAAGAAATTGAAGTTAAAGGCTCCCGAAATAAAAGTTGTAGCGGTTTCATTGATATTTTGGTGGGTTTGACAGGTCAACCACCATGAAGAAAGTTATGAAAAAATGAGATGAGAGGGCTAGTGACAAATACGCTGTGGGGTTGGATGCAGAGAATGGAATATCATGGGTTATTTCGAATAGCCCACTGATTTAGTATCTTTAAATTTTAGAAGAATACAACATAAAATTGTTTATTTGATATACCAAACAGAAGATTTAGTATATTCTAAGAAAACATTTATCAAGTCAAACAGGCCCAATTGATGAAAAAGTTATGGGGATAATTATTGTTGTCCCATTGTATTTTGATTTTATTACTACTTTATTTCTTGTACTTTTTAAATTGTTAATCCAACCTTTAATTTTTTGTACAATTATTAATGTTCCTTTAAATCTATGTTAGTTTACTGATGATGTGGTATTTATATTTTTTTTAAATTTCAAAAATAACCCTGTAATTATCTTTTTACTTATTTATTTTTTTTTCAAGTTATAATACTATCCTTAATTAACTATGAGTTCAAAAAAAATTCACTTTTCTTTTTAAAAAAAAAAAACTACTGAACAAAGGAAATATTTGATTTTTCTTTTCTTAAAAGAAATCAAGAAATAAAGAAAATATGTAATTAAATAAAACTTAAAATAGAAACTAAAATATTGAGAAACATCAAATTTAATTTAAAGTTGGAAATTGAAAATTACCTAATATATGCTGTAATGCTGACCATTATGCATGTTACCAAATTTCATATCAATTAACATATTATATGCTAATTTGTTTGTAAAACTTCCATCATTGTAATTATGAAAAATTTAAGTAGAATGTGAGAGTTTTAACAACCAAAGTATATGGTCCCACCAAATCCAAAAATATTCTAAAATATAAGATTTTAATGATATAATTGACATTTAATATAGTTTCTGTAAATGTGAGTAATGCCATATTTTGTACCTCTTAATTTTAATGAAGGGCGAAATAGACATTTCATATTTGATGTTAACGACCACTTAAGTTCTTAACACCGTTAGAATTAGGGGTGACAAATGTGTGGTTTCGGGCTGAAAAATGCCAAGCCCAAACACGGCCCATTAGCAAAATAACGGTTCGGACCGATTTTGGTTTGGTGCGGTTTGGGTTCGAGCTAACTAACGGTTTAGGCTAACGTTTTAGATTCTGGTTGACTAACACTTTACGGTGTGTAAGAAAGAGCAAAAAGAAACAATTGAACATCCTACAATAAAAGCAAAAATTCTACAGAAACCAAAGTTGTTATTGGTCAATTTCCATTAAAAAAAAACCCACCCATTCTATAGAAATCAAGAACTTAGGTATTAAATAATAAAATAACTATTTGATCTTTGAATTCATGCTAATTTTTGTTTTTTAATTATTTATACCAACTACCTAGTGGTAATATAACGATTCAAATACTATTTAATGTAAAATTACAAAACGGGTTGTAAGACGAGTTATAACGGGTTGCAATTCGGTTTTGAGTTGGTGTGGGCTCCACCACCCTCAGCCCAAACAAAACCCATTAAGGTTTGGTTCAGGCTATAACGGGCCGGCCGGTGCAATTCAGTTTTAACGGTTTGGATTACAAATTGACACCCTTAGTTAGAAGTGAGGGGGAACAATAGTAATTTCATAAAGAAGGAAATTTGATTAGTAATAAAACCAAAATATAAAACGGCAAAGTAATTATCCCAAAGTTATATTCTATTAATTTCATCATTTGCTTCATTTTCATTGTATTTTATAACTAATATAAAATTGCTAATTAAGATTGAATTATTTACTGGTATATAAAGCTTATATGAAGATACGCTGTGCCATTTTGCTTTTGTAAAATTTCATACACAAAAATAAATGAATGAATAAAATTTTGAGAGACATAATTCATCAATAGCTACTTCTCTGGTGACTCTGGTCATATATATATTTTTGTTTTATAGCTTGGCATGCATAATTCATTACGTAAAATAGATATTAGATACCCTTTGACATAAGCTTTACCATCATCCATCATCCCTAACCTTATACCTTTCTATCAAAAGAAAAAAAGAACCTGATACCTAGAATAGGTGTTACACTACTAATTGATTTGGGATTGAAATATTTCATTTTAATCCAACTTGGAATTCACTGAAGTTTCTTTGCAACCTACTCTTTCCGATTCCGTATTCCAAGGATGTTCATCTTTCAATCCTGTTTAAGAAATAATTTTTACTAAATGACATTTTGAAATTTGTTTCATGTGAAAGTTTTGTCACGTAAGAGATTTAAACGTCATGATAGACTTCTAGAACAACTAGTTTCATCATAAACTCTTTGTTTTCTTTCAATTAAAAATATCATCTAACCAAATAAGAGAATAGATACCTAGATTAAAGATATCCCTTGGCACTATGGGTTAAAGAAAACTTGAAGCTTTTTTCATGTGTACTTTGATTATTCATTTTCTTAATTCCCATTGTCAGCGTTTTAACTTCTAGTTCCAATTTCCAAAGGAAGATCGGGTGAAGGTGCCAGAATGCAAGAATAGTTATCTCAAACATGTGAGGACGGAGGAGTAACTACCTAGGTTGATGTCAGCTAGGACCAACCGACCAACAAAGGTAGCTCCATATATAAACTCCAATAAATGTCCAATTGAACCGGCTGAACCATTTGATAATTTAGTAACTAAATCATGTCCAATGGTCACATATTGTGTATTACAACTTGGATCATGCATAATTCATTTAACATAAAATCATATGAAATGTTTTTTAAATACAAATATAGGTTCAATCCAATCATCATTTTGTGAACTTCTTACCAGTAGATAGATGTGAAGGTTCAGAAGAATAAATCCTAACATAGTGGTTTAACTAAAGAATATCAAGTGAATGATATTCATCAATTTTTTTACAATCTATTATTTTAGACAAACGGTGAAAGTCTCTAATCTAAGATATGAGATATTGGAAGGAATTGAAGAAACAGTAACTGTTTGGTTTTAATTTTAAATTCACTATATTTATGTCAATCTAAACTTGACTTTTGAGCGTGTTCGGAATGGGCAAACAAGCAACAGAGTTTGGTTTAAAGTTAGAGAATGTGGATACGATGCCATCAGGGAAAGACATTTTGCTAAGGGAAATGGGTCATATTTTTTACAAGAAATTCTATTTGCATATCAGGGGATTCTATAGATATAGATTGAAATGTAAATGTGGAACCAATGATTATAAATTGTTCCCTTTTTCTGATATTTAGCTGTAATAGAAATCCTAAAAAAAAAATTCCTTTGGAAGCATATCATATCTTTTTTTCTGTTTTTCACGATATTTTATCGCAATTTGTCAATGTTATAAAAGAGATATCATCTATGGCAGAAATAGATAATGAATTTTAATGCACTTATGCATTTGCAGAGAACAAAACCCACATTAGAAAGGACAATAGAATGGTCTCAATTAGACACCGTACCCAACTTTTCAATGGGAGATAGAATGGTTGGAAACACATTTTTGTGGTGATTCATTAATGGAGAAGATTTGCCACTTTAACTTTATGGTGCCAGTTTATAGTATTTGGGAATCTCAAAATTATTTATTATTTCAGAATATGAGATGGACTCCAATCTCTGTTTTGCACCATATCACCGTTGATACTTGTGTTTATTGTGAAGTGGAAGATTCTTTGTTTCACCATGAGTTTTTCCACTGTTGAAATATCACACTTTTCTTTATCCATTTTCATGAACACCGGCCTATCTGGATCATACCCCAAAATGATGGGTTGCCATCAATATATTAAAGAAAAGAATTCTCGGTTATACAATTCATAAAAAATGAAGAACATGACAAATCTATAGAACAAGACATGATTATGCAAGGGATACTGTGATTGTGCAAGAACCTACAATTTTACCAGTACATGAAAAATCTGTGGCAATGGCTGTTTTAAAGTATTTTCGCTCAAAATATCAACCATAGTCTAAGTTTGATGGTTTATAATCTTGAGCTGGCAATGCAAGACACTATTGAGTGTTGAAGATCATATATGGCAAACCTGACCTAACATTAACAGGGTTGAGATTTTCAGGATTATGTTCTATTTTGATTAAAATTTTTGTCAGAATTGATCTAAACCCTAAATCTTAAAAAATAATAATAATAATAAATAAAAATCTGAAGTCAAGAACCAACGAGAACTCAATAGGTGGATTCATTCCTCTTAACCTCCTCGGAACACAACATCAATTGATTAGAATGTTGGAGATAACAAGGCTAACGTCTCCACTCATGTTGCCCTAATTCTTCAAAAAATATAGTATCCCACATGATGACTCTCTTGATCTTATCTGTAGAGAACATAAACATCAATCATAACTGGAACCCTTTTAATTCATCATTTGGCCAAAAGATGCAAGTATGAAGTAGCCGACATGAATCGTTATTTTTGCCTATTAGTTTTGATGAAATACAATAAAGGTTCAAAAGGGTCAACTAGTTTGACAGAACAATGAATCATTTGATAATTTGATAACTAACTCATGTCCCACTCTCACATATCACGTATTATAACTTAGGCATGCATATTTATTTTTAGCATGAAATCATAATGAAATGTACTTAGATTTACATCTTCTTATTGGGTTGTAGATTTAACTAATATCAGTCCATTATTTAGGTCCATGTTCACTTAGGATATTTAGGCCAAGATTATTACTGATCTTACGGTTATAGGAGTGGTTAGACTTAAGGTTTTATATTATAAATAACATCTTGGATTTACATCTTCCTATTGGGTTGAAGGTTTAACTAATATCAGTCCGTTATTTAGGTCCATGTTCACTTAGGATATTAAGACCAAGATTATTACTAATCTTACGATTATAGGAGTGGTTAGACTTAAGGTTTTATATTATAAATAACATCTTGGATTTCGGTAGCCATTACATGCCATTATACGCAAACTTAGGTATCATTTCTTTTCACAAAAAATCAAGTTAAGGATTCTAAAAAAATAAGAGACTACGGTAGAATCAAGATAAACAAGTAGATTGACTACAAACAAAGGGTAGAGGTAGAAGTAGTGAAGATATGATATGTTCATCATTCCATTCCATTTTTATATCTATTCCATTATTGTATGGTGACAATTTAAGGTTTGATTTACCTAAGGTTTTTCCCTAATGGTTCCATCCAAATTAGTATTTTGTAGAGTTCTTAGTTTAAGTTAGATGGGGTGGTTTTAGTAACCTAGAATAAAAGTATCTAAGGCTGTAGTTGAAGAAACGTAAGTGTGATATTCATCAACTTCCTATTTATTCAATTCTTCGATTCTCAACAAGCCATGGAAGACTTTTACTTCAAATATAGGAGGCCAGAAGAAATTGGAAAATCAACCACTTCTGGAGATGACTGGAAGTGATATTTTTGTTTTTTCATCTACTAGCTTTCTCATAATCCAACAGAACTCTACATCAAGAAAACTTCAAAATAAAAGGAGATATATATATGTATATATATTTTTATATGTAGTATATCATCATGACTAAAATGGCATTTTATATCTCGCGGGCGGCCCCGGCCGGCTTGCCCATATATAAATCCATATATATATTATATATTCTTTCACAAGGCTTTAATGTATTATTATAAGGATTGAAACATTAATTATATTAAAAATTGCTTTTAGTGATCACAAGGTCAAAGTCAAGTTTCTGACTTCTTAAGAACATGGTTGATTTTTATTTCACATACATGATGACTCTTCAAAACATCAAGTAAAATTTATTTTTAATCAAAATAGAAAAAAGAAAAGAGAAAAGTAAAGCCTATGAATTTTTCTCAGTTGTAGCTAATCAGGATCCTTCTATTTACAATTAGGAATTGTAGATAGATATTCTTTGTTTTCACCTCATTTCTTAGCTAATTATTTAACAAATTGGCGCACTAGAATGCCTCTTCTGCTATCTCCAGCGAGCTTTAAATCCTTCTCAGTAGTGAAACAAAGAAGATACAAGTAATACACTACGTGTTTGCTCTTCTCAGCCTCAAAATGAATGTTGTTGCCAAGTTGCAGAATCTACTTCCCTAATGCTCAATCATGTATTTGACTCAACTCATTTTTAATCCAAAAAGAATAATATCTTTATTCTACCTTCCCTTGGTATTGAAAAAGAACTAATTAAGGGCAAGCTATCATTTTTACAATCAAAATATACAACGGATATATTAGAAAAGATGGAATATAGTTATAATTATTGGTTTTTAAATTTTACCTTCATGGATTTTAAAACTTCAAATTTATAAAATTGAAACTCGATTAAACCCTTAGAAAACAAAACCGTGATCGAGTGGGGTGCCTCCTCTAACTACTACAAATTTCTTCACCATTTCAATGAGTTCTGTGTAATACTAGTTGCGGAGAACTATGTTCGAATTGATTTGTATGAAGACGACAGCTTAGCACCTGACGTAATAGAGAACCTGAAAAATAACCTAGAAACGCAACGAGTGGCAAATCCACGGCGATCAAGAGGAAACCAATCGCATAGCTGAGGACACTAACAATTCAAGAGAGTTTAATTTTGAACCTTCTTAGACGGTTTAATTTAGTTTAGTTATAAAAATAATAGGCAAGAATTTTTAAAGGTATGAGAGTAAACTTTCTATTACGGAGAGTCGGAGAGAGAAAGTCAAATCTTGTACAATCTCTTAGAGTCCCCTTATTTCCATGAAATAAAAAAATAAAAAAAAAAAATGGGATAATTAAAAATTGGGTAAATATCATTTACCTCCCCTCTTAGCTGGACAAATAACACTTACACCCCCTCTTAGTTGGATAATATCACTTACCTCCCCTCTTAGCTAGCAAATATATCAAACACCTTCCCTCCATTAACTTTCTCGATTAAATTTAACTTTTACCGTTAAATATTTTTTAAAACTCCAAACTATCATTGGATAAAAATATATTTTTATTTAAAATCCTAAATTATCATAATCAACTAATAGTTAAAACACTAAATTATCCTCAATTAAAATAATTATTAAAAATCAAAACACGGTAGTCAAAACCCAAATTATCTTTAATTATTAAAAGTCCAACATATCCTTTTTTTTAATAATTTTTATCAAACAATTAAGAAAACCCAAAATAGTAGTACATGTTTAATTTTATCAACGACCTTTTTTTTTTAATTGCATTTTTAATTTTACTTGATAGTAGTACCTGTTTTTTTAATTGTTTGATAAAAAAATTTAAAAAAAATGGTATGTTGGTCTTTTAATAATTAAAGATAATTTGGGTTTTGACTATGGTGTTTTGGTTTTTAATAATTATTTAATTAAGGATAATAAGTATTTTAATTGTTACGGTGATTACGGTAATTTAGGGTTTAAAATAAAAAATATTTTAACCAAGGGTAGTTTGGGGTTTTAGAAAAATATTTAACGGTAAAAGTTAAATTTAACCGAGAAAGTTAACAGAGGGGAGGTGTTTGATATATTTGCTAGGTAAGAGGGGAGGTAAGTGATATTATCCAACTAAGAGGGGGTGTAAGTGTTATTTGTCCAGTTAAGAGGGGAGGTAAATGATATTTACCTTTAAAAATTTGAGATCCATGGTGATAAGTAAGAAATAATAGCCAACCGGGTTGAACTACAGTCTATTCAATCGCCCCGATCAGGACGGGTTTCAAGTGCCTTGAGCATGAAGGAACTAGACGGTTATAAAAGAAATGTGATCTTGTCAAGTTCAAGATAGGCAATCGTGTTCTATATGGAAACCGCAAATAGCTCAGACTACGAAAATTAAACCCTACAATTGGAAGACTACAGATAAGACTTGTAAATTGATCAAACGGTCGGAAATGGTAGATCAACCCTATATAAACCGAAGAATAACACAAAGGAAAAGTAATTCAATCGTTTCCCTCCATTGAATCTTTTGATTAAACTCTACCACTCGCAAGAGCTCTTTGGTGGTGTTTTTGTTCATTTAACACTCGGAGGTGGCTTCCCAACCATCAAATCGACCCACGTCTGACATTCGTTTTGCAGGTATCCAAAGGTTGGACAATTTTCAGACACATCACATGGTAAGTGTGATGAGGGGACAACAACCCAAAGGAAATAAATGTTCATGAAAATCAAATATGTGAACCCTACAAACAAGCAAAAGTCTCCCACAGATGAACTTTTTCTATGCACAGGGTGGGAAAAAATGGGTATCACATTAGTAGAAATTTTATCCACTTATCTTCCCACTCCATTGAATCAAATAAAATTAACTTTTTGGGATTTCATTGAAATTAATGTACTTTTCACTTCACATGTTATCCATCCCATTGTATTTCGTCAAACAAATGGTCTTTTATGTTAAATGAGACAAAAGGAGTAGAGGTATCTTAGAAAATATTTCAATCCAATTAAATGTTGTCCACATCCTCTACTTCCTGTCATGTACACCCTGGGCCTGGGGTTGGGGTCGTGCCGCCTTAGTGTGAATCCAATAATCTACAACCGATCTCGACCAAAGCTATAATGGGGGCAAATATGAAAAATGAAAAGAAGGCAGATGCAAGATATGTTAAAGAGACATTAATCAGAAAGACAACGAGGAAGTAAGCGAGAGACCAAATCAGAGAAAAAAACAAAAAAAACAGTGCATAAATTGAAAGATTTTGGTGGGGAGTTTATGCATAGCTAAGGTGTCTTGCTAAAACATGTATAAGAACCTTGAAAAAAGAAATCTCACTGAATTTATTCCATAAAGACTTGCCGTGAAAAGGAAGAAGGGGACACTACCACACTTGAAGAGCATAATACAGCTAAGTGATGCATGCTGCATTCGAGAAGGATGAATCACTCCAAAAATAAACTTATTGATTCTCTTCCAATTGTCATGTTTCGTTGCATGTTGCGGAGATTTCAAACTTTTCAAGTTGTTTGCATTTTGTCATCTTATCAGATAGTCTCTCCTCAATTATTCTGTTTTTGGTAGGGCCCTTCCTCAACTATTGATGAGAGAAGTTTACCTTTCAGCTTTTGTATAGTTCTGCACTTTGGTAAGGATAAAATCGAATGAGTATACTTGGACCGAACAAGACCAGAATTGAACCAAACCAAACATGGTTGGACCAGTACTAGTATAACCAAAAATCAAATGACTATGAGCACTAATTCCTATAAATGAGGAATAAGTGTTTTATTTTTTTGGTTAAAATGAGGAATAAGTGTTTCACTAAATAAGAAGAAGAAAAAAAAGAAGCCAAACCACTAATATTTCCTGGTCAGATTCGATCACTACAATTCGAATGCAACTTTATCTTAACAAGGATCTAGTGGAGGTATTCCAGTGGGAATCAATCATCGTATTCCCTCAGCTATAAAAGGCTCATACCATCATCACCTCGAGGTAAGTTCTCTAAGGTGATTTCTTCTAAGGAAAAGTCTGGTTCTCTTGATCCACTAGATTTTCTCCATTTACTGACAAGCTCGTCGGAGGTGTAAATCAATCATCCAGGTCGAGCACGATTTGGCAGGTTCATACTCTTCGGTGGTCGAGCAGCACGTCTAAGTGATCAAGCAGAAAATTGCAGCAACAAAGTTTGAGGCCAGCTTTCTTTGTTAGCAAGAATTGGTGGTTGCCTACACAAACCGCATAGGTTAGTATTTCATCTAATTTTTCCATGTTAGAAAGAGCTTCATATTGTTTTGTTTCCTGCAACTTCACTAATTGTTATTACACCTCTGTGGTAGTTGTGTTCTTTCCTCTTCTTCTGAGTTGAAAAGAACACTAGCTAGGAGCTTCATTCAATGGCAAATGCTTTTAGTTTTTCTGGTGATTCTAGTACATTTATGAACGACAATGACGAAATTAAGAATCTGAACGAGTCCAAGGAGGAAGAACCAGAACAGGTCAGTTCATTCAATGGCCAATAGTATTTTTTTTTTTTTTTTTTTTTTTGTTGCCAACCCCGGTTCCAAGGCTTTGTCCTGACTAATCAGGTGTTCGACCCGGGTCGCACACCTGGCTGTGGTGGGTGAGTCTCCTAGCGGGGATTTTTGCATCCACAAGGTTTCGATACCGAACCTTACTTAAGCCAGACCAAGTTGCTTAATAGATATGAAGGAAGGAAACTTTAATATAGTGATTTTACTAGATATATGTAAATAGAAAAATGATATGATGATTGCCAACAGAGCATCAATGGAAGGGAGACAATGATCAAGTTTGTGGAGGAAAAACTAAAAAACATCAGTCCATTGGGATCTTGTTGTGGTATGTATCATGTCCCCAAACAGCTTTATAAGCAAAATCAAGATTCCTATAGTCCTCACACGGTCTCAATTGGCCCTCTGCACCATAATGATGATTGCTTACGGATCACAGAAACACATAAGTTGCAGTATTTGAATCACCTTCTAAAGCAAGTTGGGAAAACCTTTAAGTCTTGTATCGATGCTAGTGAGTGATTTGGAGGAAGAAGCTCGTAAATGTTATTCAGATTCAATGAATTTAGGGAAAGTTGAGTTTGCCAAGATGATGGTGATGGATAGCTGCTTCATACTTCAGTTCCTTGAAAGCCGCTTATCAAGAACAAATGATCATCTTTTCATATCGAATTGTGCATGGGATCGTCATATCCTAATTGATTTGCTTAAGCTTGAGAATCAGCTTCCTATATTTGTTCTTGAGCGTTTATATGGCCTACTATTTGATCAGGATACCTTATTCAGTGAATTTATATATCGTTCGTTGATAAAGCCTTCTGCGGCGGTAGTGCTAAATGACTCAATCGATTTTAGTGCTGAAGACTTTGAAACATTAATAGAGATAGATGGCGGAGCAAAGCATTTTCTTGATTTATTAAGACGTACCCTCATCCCATCTCCTAATGAAAGTGATTTGCAGCTTACTTTTCATGCTAGAGAACATAAAAATGCCGGTGCCGGTGGAGCAGAGAATTATCTTGATTTCTCTGTACATATTCGCATCTCATCTCCATGGGATTTTGAGTTCCTTGCTCATAATGCCACAAAACTTCAGAGTGCTGGTGTCAAGTTTCAAAAAAAGGAGAATGCTTCCAATCTATTTGAAATAAATTTTAACATGAAAAAGGGAGTATTGACAATCCCAACTATTTGTCTCTTCGATTCCACGGAAGACGTCCTCAGAAATTTTATTGCCTTTGAGCAAGAAAAACTCTGCACTAGTCAATTCTTCACGTCCTATGCATGCTTCATGGATGCCCTCATTGACAATGCTGAGGACGTCACATTGCTGACACAGAAAGGAATTATTATTAACGGGCTTGGCAGCCCAGAAGATGCGGCGAACTTATTCAACCGAATTGTGAAACATGTTGTAGTCGGGAAAACTTACTTTTATGATGTTATCAACAATTTGGATAAATATTACAATAAACCATGGAATCATAGAATGGCAAATTTGAGGCAAACCTATTTCAACTCGCCATGGGCAAGAATTTCAGTCGTTGTTGCAGTACTCGCCATCATCTTGATGATGATACAAACTATTTGTTCTCTCTTACAAATTTAAAAATAACGGAGCACTCAAAAACTCTGTGGGATCATGTATCATTTTCTATATTGTTGGATCATCTGGCTGTTAAATGCTATTTGTGTCATGCTTGATTTTCTTTTATGCGTTTTTTGAATGAAGTACTTTATGTGGAAGGGAACCATTAAGGTTGGTGTACTAAGACGATTGTTGCTACAAGGTTGAAGGTTTGTGGTTCCTATTTCTGATTGTTTTTCTCTTTTTTTCTTTTTTGTTTCTCTAACATTAATAAAAGTTTGATCCTTTATCCAAAAACATGAATCTCATTTTTTTTCCCTAGTGAAACATGTTGTCTTTTTTCAATCTCATAAATTGGAAGCCTTGTTTGATATTCTTAGATTGTTTTGGCCGTTAAATTTGAACATTAAATATATATATATTTTTCGCTTCCTTGCATTTTGTCATTCAAGTCCAGTAGTAGACATGTGAAAAGTAAACCTCTCCAATCCCTTCTTTATTGACAAAAATTGCCAGGATAGAGAACTAATTAGATTATTTGTTTATGAACGGTTAGTTCTTTCAGCATAGCTCACAGCAGCTAAACTTGCTTAATTGGGATTCTCTTACTTTAGAGAAAAGCTTGTTCTGAGTTTCTTTTGTTTCACTTGTTTTTGTTACTTGAAATATAGTTTTTTTTTCTTCTATTCTTTTGTAATTTCTAATACCATTAAAGTCATATTGTTCTTAACTACTAAATTTCATAGATGTGCTTCTAGCACAGTGGTAGCAGCCTCCTAGACAGTAAGCGCAAAAAGGTTATGGATTCGACCCTCCACTCCTACCACACCATTCCCCCTCCCTCAGGGCTATAGACCCTATGACTAGTCAATGAACAAATAAAAGGAAAAAGAAAACTATTGAAGTTCCTTGTACCACTAAATTAACTTTTTCATCTATATGCGTGTTTTTTTTTTTTTTTTTTTGGTGGGGGTGGCGGGCTGTGTTGTAGTAAGATAAAGAGTCAATCATATTTCTAACTTGATTGGTAATGACCAACACCTCTTAGTAGAGAGGTTTTGAGTTCGACTCTCACAATTGATGATATATGTAATATCTCCATCGCCTATTTATAAAAAAGCACATTTATACCAAATAATTAAAGGGATGGGGGTAGTTGAATGGACGTGTGAAATATGTTAACTGAACGACTCTAAATTTCTACCGGCAGATCTATTAACTAAATCTAAATTATCATATATTTTTTCTGTTATTATTTATGTGTTAATTAAGATAACCTTCTATCACGGGTTAAATTTTCTCAAAAAAAAAAAAAATGCTCGATTCTCGCTAGTGGTTAAAGTAACGGTTAAATTTCTTCTTCCTCTGTTCCCTCTCCATCTCCATAGGCTTTGAAAAATCTTTCATCTGTGTTCATCAAGTTTGGACCCTTTGGTTGCAATAATTATTTCACTGTCATTTTGAAGAAGTGAAAAAGAAATTTTCATCTTCCCTGAAACCTCATGACTCTTTCTTGTTTCTAATTCTATCTCGAAGAGATTTCCACATATTTATGTTTCAGTGAATCTTCCACAAAAATCAGCTTTTTTCCTCTAAGTCTCTCCAGAAAATTAATTGTGTTGAACCTGTAGAAGTACTATATTAGAGAAGAAACCAAAGAAGAAAAAAGTGTTGAACCTGTGGAAGAAATATATTAGAGAAGAAACAGAGGAAGAAGAAAGAGTTGTTACCGCCAACGAGAATCAACAACCGGTGATATTATGTTAAACTTAGCTAGTCAATAAAGAATGGGAGAAAAAATAGGAATATTATTGGACGATTCAAATTTAGTTTAATAAATCTGATCATGAATATTCAAAAGCCATTCAGTTAACCTATTCACACATCCGTTCAGCTACACTTTAGTCATAATTAAAAAAAAAAAAAAAAAAAAGAAGAAGAAGAAGACATAGGAAAAATGAAAAAAGAAAAATCAGACAAAAGCATGTCTAATAGACTCTTATAAAAGAGAAACAAAAGGGAACAGAGGATTACACATAATCATCACGTTTTAATAGGTCACCGTGAAAGTAGAAGGAAAAATAACTACTAAAATAAACAAAATTCAATTTCAAGAAAAGTGCTTTTTCAGGCAATGGAGGCTTACGGTTGATTTCACAGTGGCCCAAGAGGTGTTGTTGCCATGGGAAAAGCCACCAGATGGATTGGATACTTAATTCGCAATTAATTGCGATCGGGCATATAAGGAAGGTATGGGTAGCAATGGATTCTACTAGGCGTGACAGTGGGGCATGATAACATTTTGTGGGCTGAGTTATGGACTATAGTGGTTGGGCTGAAGAAGGCGATAGAATTACATGTGACTCATATTCATCTTTGCTCAAATGTAGAGTTAGAGATTTTGATGATCACAGAGGCTTGTCATAGTATGTTCATGATTTGGTGTGGGAAGTTGGGACGTTGGTGAAGCATTCGGCTCTTCCCAGGTTGACATTGGTGAGGGGGGTTAATCGGTCTTCAAAATTCACCGCAATGTGGTTGGGTCTACTGAAGGCGGAGTTGTACCACCACTTCTAATCAAGGCACTCCAATTCATGTGCAACAAAGAAAAATAAACAAAAACGCAATGCCATTACCATGAGTTTACGTGGTTCAGGCCAAATTGCCTACATCCACGGAATAATACCCTACCTAGGGTTTCGTATATTACTCAATACACTCTTAGATATTTTGGGTGCTATAACAGGTCCGGGAACACCAATCCTGTTATAGTCTAAAATGCAATTTAGACAAGGGCACCAACCCCAACCCCTAGACAAGCTCCAACTTGCTAGGTCACATTATTTTGGCTGCTAAATCCAGGAACACCAATCCCCGCTAGTCTAAAATGCAATTCAGACAAGGGCACCAACCCCAACCCCCTAGACAAGCTCCAACTTGCTAGGTCACAATGTAAACCAATAATTCAAGTTCCCCAAATTACATTCATGAGCTAGATTCTTCATCACTAAACATAACCTAGAAAATAATAGACAATCACTTGTGAATACGGGTTACCTCAACTTGTGTAAGATGCATGGTAACAATACTTGTTTCTCTTTTTCTCCAACTCCTTTTTTTTTTCTCTTTTCAATCTTTTTCAATTTTCTCTCTTTAAAAAAACCATACAACCATGTTCCCTTCTTTTCTTCTTCTGCTGCTTCTCTTTTCTTCTCTTTCACTTTCTTTCTTGTTCAGCAAAACAAAAGACTTCTTATTCCCAAGCTTCAGATCTCCATAGCCAACCAACGTCTTTTGGTTCGACCTCCACGCTATTCCCAATCTCCTCAAAAGCGTTCTTTCTTTTGCTGGAGTTTGCTCTCCTATTATAGATTAATTTAACTCAGAGTTTGAATCAAACTCAGAGTTTCTATCTGACTTAAACAAGGAGTGTTTTAACGTACAAATCGGACTAACTTCGAGATCTCCAATGAACAATCCCACCGTTGGATTTGAAGATCAAGAAGTCTTGAAGCTCTCCTCTAAAAATCGGCTCAATCGGACACTGGATGACCATCCGATGAAGAGGTTGATCAAAACTGGACTCAGAGTTTGAATCAAACTCAGAGTTCCTATTTGACTTAAACAAGGAGTGTTTTGACGTACCAATCGGACTAATTTAGAGATCTCCAATGAACAATCCCACCGTTGGATTTGAAGATCAAGAAGTCGTGAAGCTCTCCTCCAAAAATCGGCTCAATCGGACACTGGATGACCATCCGATGAAGAGGTTGATCAAAACTGGACAGGATTCTTGAGTTTTCTTTATTTGAATTGGATTCTTTCTCTCGGAACCTTTTTGTGTGTTGCTGTACCATATCAAAACCCACTTAAGTTGCCAACAATGACAACACCTTCATTTTAGGCCAATGGAACAACAGACTCCTGCATTTTTATCCTTCATGCGGGCGATGTGAACTGTTGGGTAGATATTCTTGCTAGATTTGTTCAATCCACTTCAAGAAATTCATTTTAATCCTGATGCTCTTTCGCTTGCATTATCCAAAATTGTTAGGATTGATGCCAATGGCAAGAAATATTATAGGAAGTAATGTTCTGAATAAAAAGATCAGCTTTATTAAAAGAAGGATTAAAATATTACAAGGAACAAAACATTTTCAAAACCAACAAAATAGTTGCTCCCAATACACCCAAACATCATCAGTTCCTTAACAAGTAAAAACTCAAATGAGAAGGCACTTCCCAACCGAGGTCCCCCTTTGAGAAAACAGATTAAAACCCGACTCACATCTAGAAGTAAACATAACCGCAAAACAGCATCACCAGACATAACTGATAACTAGACATAACTGACAATCCCAACCCCCTAGACAAGTACTAGCTTGTCATGTTACAATGTAAAACAATAATACAAGATTCCCAAATTAAATCCATGATCTAGGTTTTTCACCACTAAGCATAACCTAGGAAAATAAATATCAAGAATTTATCAATACGGGTTACCTCAACCTATGTAAGATGCACAATAGTAGATGATTGATTTTTCTTCAACCTCCAATTCTTCTTTCTCATTTTGTTAAGGATAATTCTGGTTTTTCACAATTTGAGGTCAAAACAGGAAAACCACAGGCAATCTTAGCCAAATCTCAAGTTATGCTAGCTGCCACTACTCTATGCGTGCAAGGCTTCAAGAACTCCACTCAAACTCAACTACCTCCTCCATGCGTGCAAGGCTTTAATAGACATAATCAAACTCAACAATATCATACTCCAATATATTAGATCTTATCCACAAGTGGATCAGACTTGGAGTTGCATACACAAAAGACTTAGTTCATACCAAATACAAATGGATAGCTTGTGTAATTCAAACTCTAAAGTAAGAGTCCAAGATTAATGTTGCACATGACTCTTATAACTATATATAAATATGTACTATAGTCAATCTCAAGGGAGCAAATCATATTTTCATGGATGTAAGTGGCAAAGATCAACCGAACCACGTGCATCCCTTGTCAAACTCTCTCACCCTCTCTCTCCCTCTCTCTCTGGAAAATTTTGGACTTTGCCAAGGCATCAGAGCACCAAGTTCTCAATCATCCTTTTCCTTCACTTAATGGCTTCCTTTTCAATAAAGCTGAATGAAACAATTTATCTATTATGGAGATCTTAGATCATGCCACTTTTGAAGACATATGACTAATTTGGTATTAAGGATCGTTTTTCTCCTTGCCCATCTACTAGCATCCCTAACAGAAATATTCTGAGATTTTTAGATCTAATCCAGGGTATCATAAGTGGAATCGTCAAGACCAGTTATTAATGTGTTGGATCATTGCTTCCCTCATTGAACCAATTCATACACAAGTTGTTGGTTGTACCACCTCCAAAAAATTTTGGTCGAAACTTGAGAAGATCTATTCTACTTGCTCTTCTGGTCGTATTGTGCAACTTCATCTTCAGCTTCAAACTATTTGGAGAAGTAACAGTACAATCCATGGTTACCTTCTATGCATTAAGAATATTTCTGACCAATTGGTTGTTTTTGGAAATCCTATGAATGATGATGAACTATGTCTCCATATGTTAAATGGTTTGGGAGTTGAATACTCTCCCTTTATGAATGTCGTTTCCACTCTTTCTCTTATCTCTTATGATGAATTATGAAGTATGTTGTTAACTTATGAGATAAGGCTACGTGATGAACTCAATACTAGTGATGCTCTTTATCTAATGGCAAACATCACAAGCATCTAATTCTCCACCCTTTGGCCTCCAAAACAACCCTTCAGGGGGTGATTTTCATAGAGGGGTAGATCTGGTCATGGTTTCTCTTCTTCACATCGTGGTTCTCCAACATATCATCCCTCATCTCAAAGTGGTAACCATTCTATTTGTCAGATATGTGATCGTCTTAAACTCGCTTTTCACTCTACTAATTTTGTTTATGATGAACCTTTGGACTTAATCTTTTTGGATGTTTTGGGACCCTCAGCTGCATGAATGTATTCCATCCATGCATGCCCTACTATACTCATGTTCAACCATCATGTAGCACATCATACAGCTCAATAAAGATAATTATGTTTCATAATTGAACCTAAACTAGCATTCAAATTCCCTCGTCTTACTTGTAAGTTTGAACCAATCCTATTGATGTTCCAATATAGGATGGTAAACTCTATCCTCGGCCAAATTTCTTATTTATAATGTTGGGTGAGTTATCACCCAAAGTTGTCTCTGGTTTGTTGTCTTCAGCCTACACGGTTGATATAGGAAAATTAGCCAGTCGTTACAGCATCAACTGGCTGTATTCACTGCCTAGGCTGCTGACAGAAAACCCAATCTGGATTTTGGGCTTTTCTTTCCAAGAACCAATGATTTTTTCAATGAAGGTTCTCAATTATCCCAACATATTTCTAATCTATGTTCCCCCCGAATGGGCCTCTATTCCATTTCTTCACTTCAAATCACCCAAATCTTGGGTTAGATTTCAATTAAGACTCATTCCTTGCTGCAATTATAGCATTTGGGGTTCATATAACTTCCCTTGATGCTAAGAATGATAGATTTAATCCCGAATCCCAATAGCCCTTCGACTAAACCTCACTTCCTAACTTCAATTAATTTGTTAATACCTCTCGTCCTAACCGAACCCTAACAAAATCAATGTGTGGATATAGAAGGAAGAAACCTTCACTTAGTTTCAGCATTTATTGCAGAGCTCCACCGGTTCTTAGATCCCATCTCCAAGGACTTCTACATTTTACTTCTGACCTCTCTTTCCCCTTTCTTTAAGCTTCCAAATACCCCTAAAAACGAATGAACATCTTAAATAATGCCCTAAAACAGCCCCAGGGGTGTTAATTAGGTCCTTTTGGATCAATTTTCTAGAAGATTCTTTAAGCCAGTAACCACGCAGCTGATATAGGTGGTTGATACCTATCAACAACTTTATATCAGCCACCTCCTGTTTGTCAACACTAGAAATTTGACCTTTGCTCACTGTTTGGGCCATTACTTCCTCAATACTAATCCAATTGCCTTGATTCTTTTTGCATTATTTTGTAGAGTGAAAAGGCTTCATTTATGAGGTCTAACACCTGATCAAATCCCCAATGGGAATAAAGAATTTAGTAGGGAGAATGTATTGGGTTTCGGTGTCTTGTATTATGTGGGTCCATGTAATTATGGTTTTGATTGTATTTGTAATTAAAACAAGGTTTGGGTCATTTACTAGTACTGGGGTAAACTTGTAATTATATTGGAATTAAAGTTTTAAAGTTTCCTTATAAATAGTCTATGTGGAATATCTAGAAATTTATAGAAATATATATCTAGAAATTTATAAGGAAACTTTAAAACCTTAATTCCTTGTATAGAAATAAATATGTGGATTCATCAGTGAATTTCTAGAAATTAAGGAAACTAGAAACCTTAATTCTAATATAGAAATTCCTCTATTGTTACATGAGTATTCTGGAGATTTTAAATATCTAGAAATTTTCAAAACTATGGAGTCATAATTCATAAATTAACTATTTGGTTAACCTAAATCTATGTAATGAAATATGTGGATTCATCAGTGAATTTTGTGAATGTGCAAATGTTTAGTGCTTTTATTATAGAGGTGAAATCTCATACCCATAAATCTATATATTCACTTTTTTAATGTAAAATGAT
This sequence comes from Hakea prostrata, assembly GCF_041222555.1. Taxonomy (NCBI): domain Eukaryota; kingdom Viridiplantae; phylum Streptophyta; class Magnoliopsida; order Proteales; family Proteaceae; genus Hakea; species Hakea prostrata. The sequence continues at coordinate 64,206,741 of NC_142606.1, read as the reverse complement.
GAATCTTTAGATCTCATGAATCAATGAATCTCTGAACTCATGTAACTAAACAAACCCTCAGTGATTTCAATGTCAAAATTAGGTTCTTGACTTCTAATGACTCTTTGAGGTATCAAAGGGGATATATATATATTCATATATATGTTCAATGTGCTGTATGAAGGGATTGAGAAGTGCTTTTTTTTTTTTCTTTTTTTCTCTTTCAATGTTTCCATGGAATCATCCATACTCGTTGTTATCACAGCCTCATTAGTTCCAAAGCAACACCTTAATTATGAAATCAGTTTCTGAATAACTCATTCAAAAAGAAGAAAAAAAAGTCTTTCTGGATAATATGTTTATAAACCAATAACATGTATCAAGTGAGCAAAGGGGGTAACCTTATTAGTTTTTGCAGGTATTCATGGTTAAGGGTAATCTAATTTAAGAAAATTCATTTGATCATTAAGGCTGCGTTTGTTTGCAAAGGTAAGGTAGGAAAAAAGGGGTGGGAAAAAAAAAAAAACATGTGGGTCTCATGTATAGTGGGGTGAGGGAGAATGAAAAGAAAGGAAAGGGTTTTGTGGAAAAGTGATAGGAGTGGGTCTCACTTTTTACTTTTCTCAACTTTCCCACAAAGTCCCACCAAATATGTGGGGTTTTAAAATAGCATGGGGTGGGAAAGTTGGGCTGCCACATCAGCAGATAAGTTTCCCACTTTCTCACCCCAAGCAATCAAACAATCTACCATTTTGGGATTTAAAGGAAAAATAAGAAATCTACACTTTTTTCAAGAATTTTTCCACCCCACTTTTATTCCAGTAAACAAACGGAGCCTAATAGTATGTTCTGACTTGATCTTTGCTATACTTAGGAATCCAAATGAAAATTATTCAAACATAAATTAATTGTTTTATTAATAAATAACTTCAATTGTCCTTTTTCATTTTGGTAAAAGCCTATGAAGTCTCTATGTTTTTAGCTTCTTATCATTTTTCTTAAGTAGCAGCTTTTGTCATTCTTCATGATCATATTCGAATAATGCTATTAGTAGAATGAAGGATATTCCTGTTTATGGCTTTCTTCAAGCAAGAATTAATTTGGCTAATCAGAAGATAAAATGTTCAGCCGGGGTTATGATCAAAAGGTTTTTGCCCCTTTATTGTTATATAGGGGGCGCCGGGGCGGCGGGCCCGCGCGCCGGCCCCCCGGCGGCGCCGCATTGTCCGGGTTTTTTGTAGAAGTATTATGGAGGGTTTGAGGGGGGGGCGCCCCACCCCTTTTTGTTGTTTGTTATTTTGAGGTTTTTTTTGGGGCGCGCGCCCTCCCCCCCGGCCCCCCCCCCGCCGCCCCCCCCCCCCTCCCCCCCCCTTTCTGCCATTAAAATAATCTAAACAATGACGTCCAACTTGTAAAAGCAGCTTTTTGGGAACGGGTCGGTCCAATGACGCTAAACCGGTTCGAGTTGGGCGGTTTGGGTTATCTCTTTTGAGTTGTACTATATGTTATAAATACGTTTTATAAAACGTAACGTACATACTTTGGTTTTATACCTTTAACAAAATACATTTGTATACGATACGAAATGATTTCAAACCAATGCGCGGGTAAATTTTGAATTTCAAAATATTTTGAATCACAAAAGCGTTTGTTTTCTACATCTCGTGTTTCATTTCAGAATCAAAAGCCCCAATTCCATTTTTCATGTTGCAGAGGAGAATTAGAAGACGAAGACGAATTTTCATGGTTACGACGTTGTTGAGAGGAGGAGCATTTCCCGGTTTCGAGGTTCCAGCGTTGTTGAAGAACATGTTGCGGAGGAGCATTTCCTAGTTTGATAGGTTATACCGTTCTTGAAGAAGAAGCAAACCTTAAAGCTTCAGCAGAAGAAGAAGTAGGTTGAAGTAGTGGGTTGAAGAAGAAGAAGCCGTAGATTGGGTTCTCGTTCCAGCGTTCTGCTCTTAAAGAAGAAACACGAAATGGTGCAATTATTCTGTCCTAAAATGCTCTTGGCTTACATTATTCACATCACTTCTTGATAATTTTGTCATTTACCCTAATTTCAGGAGACGCTGTGAAGGTGAAGAAGAAAAGGAAGACAACGATGGGAGTAAGGTTGGAATCGAGCCGTACGCGGTTGAGTTTTCACTGAGTGGGGAGCTTCTGCTTTTGGACTCTCTGAAAGTAAGATTTACCGGTGGGTTTTCTGTAATGACATCTGATTTATAATATTTCTGTTGAAATCATTATTTTATTATTTGCTTAAGTGTTGAATTTATAGCTTTCCATTCGGTTTCTGATTAGCTTGGGTACAGATTTTTTGGCAAAGGTGATTGGATTTGTTCCCAAAGTCTCATTGTACGAGTTGGTTTTGTTGAACACAATAGCTTCACTCGGGCTTTTTTATTTTACTAATAGAGAATACGATGTTTCATATTTTTGGAAATTAATGACGTTTCCACTTTTCCTAAACCTATGCATCTTCAAAGACAAACTTTGCATTTCATGATCTCCTTGATTGAAAAAAAAAAAATAAAACCCTGCTTGCCTTATCTGAATTTTGTATGTTGCTGAAATTCTATGGCATAGTCCATTTTGATTTCAGCTGTCAGACTTGTGGTCTCAGTTGGATTTCTATGATATTGTTAAACAACCAAAACATAAGTGAGAAGAAAATTTGTTTGAAGCAGTTCCATTGTACAACAATAATAGGTGAGTAATCAGCACCATTGTTTGTTTATTAATATGTTATACATCATTCGCTGTTTCCTTCTTTTTAGTTGAGCCTATAGCCTCCTAAAGCATGCTAACCTAGTGCCATATAGTTGTTCAACATTTCAGGTTTTTGATATTTTATTTTTTCCCCATCATTAGTAGTTCTTTCAATGGTGATAGTAGTTGGTTGTAAGTAGAAAGCATTATCTCTATTCTCAATGTCATGGTTATATGCATAGTTTGTATAAACTTTACGGAAGTAGTGGACAAGAAACAATATGGTTGGTTGTAGGTTTGTCCTACTTGGTGGTAAAGAGTGTAATTACAGGACATGCTCTTCCTCCTAGATATGTATTAAAATCTGAAATGCAAGTTTTGTTAGAGGAAGAGGTGAGAGGCTGAGAAGATATCGATTGAGGAAGAGATTAGAGAATCAAGTAGATGGAATATTATTTGTGCCACTAGTTCTCTTTGTTCTATCCTATAATTTGGATTTTAGTAAAGTAGTTCCAAGTAGTGTGATATTTTGGTAGTAGTGTTCAAAACTATGGTTGAGCAGTCCCTCTTTGAAACCTTACATTATTTTGGTGTCTTTTGTAAGCTCCAAGGGCTCGAGTCATGTGAATGAAAAGTTGAAATGCGCTCTCGGATTATAAGCCCGACATTGTACTTTGAAATTGGAATTTGATTTCTCTTTTTCGGATAAAATATGTTGGAGAATAGTGGGATAATACTTGTGTTCTTGTGGCTATTTGCTTTATCATGCGTGCGATATTATCGACGAAGCTTCACTCTTTTTATAATTGAAATATTTATCGGTTTTAATTTGTTGGTTTCCTATGACATGTTTTTTTGCATTTAATATGGTGCTTGTTTTAGCATTGGCTTATTAAAACATTTCGTCCATGTTTAAATTAAATGGTTTCGTGTCACGATCGGGAGATAATGTTGTTATAATAATAGGAGCTTTATGTTAAATCCAAAGGCTGAGTCGGGCCTATGTGGTTGTAGGGGCCATTCAATATGATATATATAATTTGATTCTATGGTTTGTACGGACTTGTGGTGGGGAATGATTTTTGAATTAAATATATAATTTCCTATAAGCATGTAAGGATTAGTATTTTGTGACTTGTGGTGGGGAACGGAGGCATTATATTAGTTGTATCATTGCACTTGATTTAAGGGTATTGATTGAAGACTTTCGATGATGTTTGGCGGTTTGTATTGTTTGATCATATTTGTTTTGTTTTGTTTTGACATAGTTGATCATCAAACTTTGAGTTAAAGAAAGGGGTTAGTATTGTAGATGTCCATATTTGAGTCACCGTTGTGCTTGATGAGTTGTTCTTTCGGGGGCAGTTGTGTTATCCTTGTTTAAATCATGGGCGGATGCAATTGTGAAGAGCAGATCTTCCATGTTAATGGAGCAACCCACTCCATTATGCTATTGCGGGCAAGGCGGGATGTTGCTGCGACTTCAAACACAACAAAAAATCCTGGTCGCAGATTTTATAGGTGCCCAAATGGTGAAAAGCATCCACATTCTTTTATTTGGGTAGATAAGATGTGTGGTAGTGAAGCGGCAGACAACGTACGTACATTCTAGAGCTTCAACTTCGTATGACAGTGTGAATAGTAAGAAGGAAGTGAGATCCCCAATAATTTATGACGACCCACTAGGCAATCAGCTGAATTTGGGTGCTTGCATGCCGAGCCCCTACTCATCAACCGCACAATCGAGACGGTGTTGGCCCGAATCACAATGTTGTATCATATAGTATTGTTCTTATGTGTTTGGGTTTTTTTAGTTTCTTGTTATGTACTTTATTCAGCAAACATGTAAATGCCGTACTTTTTGTCAATACTGTAAGCTAGACAAGAGGACCAATTGCAAGAGGACAATGGTCAAGTGGTTGAGTATTACATATTTATTGTTATGTAGTGTATCCAATTTTAGTGTCATTTGGCTCATTACTTTTGTTTGTTGATTCCTTTATTTTGGCTGTTCCTTACGGTATGGAAGCTTACGAACATTGAGAGGATACGGGGTAATGGCTAATGATAGTCATCATATCACACTAATGGGTCCAAGCGATAGTGAGGTTGCGGATGATTTATTTTGTTCGATCGACCTTGTGACGGCAAGAGTGAGCTGTAGTTCGAGTGACTTTAGGAGCTTAGGCAATCTCATTCTTGGAAGGTCTTATCGCATAATATAGTATTGTTATGTGTTTGGGTTATTTTGCTTTCTTGTGGTGAGAAGAATTCTTTGAGATCCCTCTGCAGTCACCTTTACCATGCTTCATACCCCGACAAGAAAAGTCCTGTGGTCTGCTCTGTCCATGGAACTCCTAACCCACCCATAACCCCACAGAAAAAATTATCCATGACATAGACAGATAACTGTTTGAGGAAGATGAGTTTAGGAAGATGGCAATCCTTTCATGAGACCTATAGTGTACACATTTACTATTCACTCATATGCTCGATCAATTTGAGCAACCAACCACTTGTAATGCTCACTTGACATTTTAAAATGAAGACTTACATTCATTGTGATGAAGGAAACATATGTCCCTCATTGTTTTATTCAAACTAGTACCACCATCCATATACAAATTCAACGTGCCATTAAAAAAATGTGAAGTACGAGTCCCTCATGTATGAGCTCAACATTCTATTCACGACCAACCGCACATGCTCGGAACGCATGACAACATTCTATTCCAATCATCGGTGGTGGGCCTTGTAAGCCACCTACTTCCTATATAACCAAACAACAAATATGTAAGAATCACTCTTAAATAAAAATATATGAGCAATACGAGGAAGAGATCCGTACATACATTTAGCTTAGTTAATCAATGATCAGCACCACGACCAATATGCACTTTGAATTTTGGGAGGAAGGTACATCTTTGTATAATCCAACAACAAATACGTAAGAATAACTTTGAAATATAAATAAATGAGCGATACAAAAAGAGATCCATACTTTCATTTACCTTGGTTGAGGATTGAGATTGATTAGTAGTTACACCATTTTGTCTTGAATTTTGGGAGGAATGTACATGCTTGTATAATTCAACAACAAACATGCCTAAGATCAATTGTGAAATGAGGTAAAAAAGATGTACAATACAAAAAGGTGTGTAAATGCATTCACCTGAGTTGACCAGGTATTAAAACCCTCAAACGTTGACAAATAATCAGACTCTGGCAAGGTTATGTCAATGGAGCCCTGTCCTTCCACTAGCCTGACAGACCTCTTCTTTTGTGTTTTTTCATGCCGGGGCTTCATTCTTTTCGTGATCCCCTTTTGTGAGACTCTTTTGGTTTTAACTGTAAATTTCGGTAGTCTTCAGCATTTTCTTCGGAGGGATCTTTGAGTAGGTTGCACAACGTCTACATCTTCAAGCTCTTTGAGAATCCCATTTACATGCTTACATAGTATGTTATATCCAACCTCCGTTTCACAAGCTTGGTTAATGACTTTCAAACATGTCGGAGTAATCAGCCTACTTCGCTGTAAGCAACTTAATTTCCCATCAACGTCATTCCTTGCCTCCCCTTCTCTTCTGTTCGACAAGCTGGTGTTAATTCTCGGACTGATCTTCTCCATCTCATCAAAAAATATTTGTTCGGGATGCACATGAGCTGGTGAAAATTGAGCACCCTTAAGATATGGACACAAAGGATCCCAACAGTCTCAAATTTCTTACAACTACATGTTAGGCTTTCTTCTCTTGTATTACGCAACACTTGTGTATGCCTTACCTGAATAGGAACCAGTCACATCTGCCTTCAAAATCACATATTCAACAAAATTACTTGACACATTAAATTTGTTGATACCGTGACTATCCACCAATTCAAACTCGATCAAAAATTTTTTGAATATAGTTGGAGTATATAAGCTGGTAAGCTTGATTCAACATAGGTTTAAACCTATGTGCACCTCCAAGAACCTCATTTCGTGCATCAAATTCTTTTTTTCATTTCATTTGCACGTTTTGCCTCCACAACATCGTTGAAATGTCTCATAAACCTTACAAGATCTAGTTTGCGTCCAAGACATTGTTTCAAATCAGCATTCAAACTTTCAGCCAAGCTGTGTGCTCCTCACACCTAGTGTGAAACAGTCCTTCATGTAACAACAAGCCCATTTATTCCTTATTTCATATGTTCTATCTAGCCAAGCGGTGTTTACAACCCCATGATTTTCTCTTAAATTCCTCCATGCAAATTCAAATTCCTCAACTTCCGTATAATTGTAGATGCATTTGTACAAAATTCTGGAGAATTGTGACTTCTCACTCATCAAATATCCATGGTGTTTCTTTGCATTTTGCCGGAGATGCCAAGTGCACAATGCATGGACTGTATTGGGTGCAACCTCGGTTAGTGCCCTTGACATTGCGGCGTCCTGGTCGGTGAAAATTGTCATTGGCTTCTTGTCACCATTAACTCCAAAGAAAGTTTGAAATAACCATTGAAATGACTCAGGTTGTCTCATCATAAAGCAAGGCAGCTCCAAAGATAACCATAGTCCTATGATGATTAAATCCCACAAACACGATAACGGTCTATTTTCTTTGTTTGTGCGAGAAAGTAGTATCAAACACAACTACATCACCAAAAAGTTGATAATCACATTGCATCTGTGGATCAGCCCAAAATACATTTGTCAACTTATCCTCATTGTCCATTTGTACTGAGAATACACAAATGCGGGGTTTAAATTTCGTTGATTGTCTAGATATAACATCAAGCTCCCGGCATCCCCATATGCCAAATCATGTTGCCGTTTGGTATTCAAAAAATTTTGCAAGTCTTTCTTTGTGAAACCCAGATTTTCATTGCCCCACCTTGCAAACCCATCAAATTATATGTCAACTTTGGTCCCCAATCCGGTTAAATACGCCATTTCTATTTACGTGGCTTGGGTAGTTGATATTGCACGTTGGGAGGCGCAACAAATGTGCAACTTCTTCAACTTTGAAGAGCATGGTTGTGTTCCTCACAAAATTTATCTACTAGTAATCGTCCATCATTATCTCTTTTGACAATCAACCTTGCTAAACAACCGGTTCTAGTCTCGGGACGTTGTCCTTTGACTTCTACTTGTTTCTCTCTTCGATGTCCTTCTTTACTACACACGTAACACCGTTGCACGATGATACTCTTATCTATAGTACACACTGCAAATAATTTTTCCTAATGCTGAACCCAATCATACGCGCATACTTGTTATAACAGTCATATGCTTGTTCAAAAGATGTAAATTCCATGCCTATTCGAGGTGTCACATCGGCATCCATGTCCACCAATGTTGACAGTTCACTATAAAGACACATTTACAAAACTTAGTTATGAAAAACACTTAACATTATTCAAATTCAAAGATGAAGCCAACAAACATTATGAGATGTGAAAAATTTAACACCAACTTCCCATCGCATCGGACACATTTGTAATCAAATCGATGAGATAAGTTGGAACCTGCCATCCGATCACACATTGATCTAGTAGTATATAGGCCTGAACATTTTGACAGCCGTGTCTTAGAAGAAGCTGAAACAAGTTGTCCCATTCTACTGAATAAGCCTTTTCTGTTCCAATATAATCTCAGTTCTGGGTTTTTTATACGACTCATACGAAATACGTGTTTCAAATGATCTCCTTCTTGCTTTCTATAACAAATCAAAATCTCATGTTGATCTTGTTCTTGTCAAATGTGAAGTATAGTCGCTCATGTTTACAACATGAATGCAGCGAGTTATAAACATTTGATTCAAAACAATTTACAAAAAAAAAATATAGAAGAAAAAAAATTTCCAAACCTTCAACACAAACAACCGAAAGAGGGAACAGCCTCGGAAAAGAAACGTTTTCACAATGCAGATACTCGTTAGAGGAAAAAGCTGGAAAAATAAGGGATCGGACTCACCAAATGCAAATGGATATCAGCTGAAGGACCTTAGTTGCACTATTGCGCTGCTTCAAATGTTGAGGGCAAATGGAATATTCAGATTCGGCTTTGTACGGGGGTAGTTGAAGAATAGTAAGGGAGAAGCGTCGGAGGCGAAAATTTATCACGAGACTTATTTGCATCGAAGTTTCATCCAAATCGAGAGTGACGGTGAGAAACCGAGAGAGGTTCAACGAAGCTGTTTTGCGTCAACGAAGCACAAATAGCCTCGGCAAAATTGCCAAAAACCTAGAGATTTAATCGATTCAAGGGACAAAGAGAAATCGAGCTTGAATAGGGACGAGAGAACGAAAAAGTTCGAGGTTTCGCGCCTTTACGGGTTCGCGCCTTTTTGTTCCATTATGTATTTCTTCATTACGAGTCTGGATCAAGTGGTCCCCGTGGTGAAATTTTTTTTTTCATATTTTCCGAATTATTGTTTTTCACCGTGCGTGGGGATGTTTGTGGTGAGGAAGCGTGGGGGGAGCACTTTGTGCACCCCGTCGGGGTCGCTGATCCGTACTCTTCCGAGGCCTGGTCATTCTTTTCGTAGGCGACCGGGCGTCATATGTTCCGCGTGGGTTGTCCCGAGCATTCCATGTGTGAGGCTGAAGTAGCCGGGCTTCCAATGCCTAATAATGCTTTCCGAATGTGATTAACAAAAGTTATTACGCAGATTGAAGATTATAAATTTGCGGATAAGCTAGTCGACCAATTACTAAATGACAAAAGCTTTGATCAAAGAAACACGAAGACAATCTTATAAAAGATACAAAATTCAATGTTCATTTCCTCAAAATATCCTCAAAATAAGGAGATAGATTGACCAATACATCGAGAAAAAGAGTGACTTAAACAAAAAATAAGAGTTCCTTAAAGTATTCTTTCCAAAACATGATTGACATCGGATATGTGGGTCAGCGGGAGAGTCGTCATCCTTGGTTGAACTTGACGTCTCTCCATCTTCAGAATCTTTATCTTCACATTCTTCTTCACTTTCTTCGTTATCCCCTTCAGATTCATCAGAGTCAGGATATTTGAGATTTCTAAGGTCAAAGAACTTCCGGGAGGGGAGAATCCCCGAAGGAAGCATCTTGAAGTCAGCAATTTGGACAAATTTTATGAATTTCGAGAGAATATCGATCGGAACAAACCTTCACCATATTTTTGCGAGAATCCAAGAAAGGCTGGATTATCTCCGAGCTTCTTCAATTGCTGATGTAACGGTACTCGAGAACAACTTCATGTTCATATTCAATTCTTTTCTTTTGTAATTCAAAATTTTTCCTCTCTGTTGTATTTCTTCAACCATAACAGTCTTCTCCTTAACAGTCTCATCCAATTCCAATTTCAAATTTTCCTTCTCTTTAGAAACCAAATCTAAAGACACTCTGAGATTATCCTTCTCCTTAGAAGTCTCACAGAGTCAATCCCAATTGGTTTTTCGACACTCTAAATCGGATTTTTCCTTTGAAGCTGAATCAAAGGCTTTCTGCAGACATTGATGTTGTTGCTCCAAATCGGACTTAAATTTATCAATCTTAGGAAATTTTCCAGAATCTCATTTCTTTCTTTCTCAAACTGTTTAGACCAACTAATGGCCCTTGCTAATTTCTCTCTCGGTTCATCCCTCTCAAGCGTAGCAAGTCGGCCCTTTCCGGACCATCGTTCTTCAACATTTCAATGCTGAAGAAGTTCATCCTTATGATTTAGAACTGATGCCCTTAAATTTGACACTTCTTCCTGCGAGATCGGTGCATAGATCAGAACACATTTCATAATCACTATGTAAACCATCTATATCGGAACATAGTTCCATTTCTACGAAATGAGCAGCCTCTAAATTTCTTTACGATGATTTCAACCTTTTTCTCGGTTCTTCTACCTCATCAATCAATTCAAACTGCCGCTTTATGAGGCTTGTCATTTTCCAAAGAAAGAACCTTCTCTCTTTCCAACACTTGAGAAAAGGCATTAAAGGCGGCACCAAAACATCTGCATCCAAAGTGATGAGCAGTTAACAAAAACTAGATAATAAAAGATGAAAAAAAAAACCCTTTCTCTTGAATCAATGAACTTTGAATAAGAGAAATGGAAATTCATTCCTTACCCCCGGGCATGTGAGTACGAAACAGGGATCGGTCATCTTTGGATGTCTCTCTTTTATCTCGAGGAATTCTGCCTTTTGTTCCCCATTCACGTGCTACTTCCCGATTCCGATTAGCGGTGTGATTTTCCTTCAATTTCCAAAGCTGGGTTAAAGTCATCCCACTGAATCACCATCGGTGTGGGCATCATCTAAGCGCCCGTACCAATCGGAAGAGGATTGGCGGGTTCAATTACTTCATGGGGGTTAACATCAACAACGGCATCACTAGAAGGAACTTGTAAGTCAACAACTTCAGCCGCAATATTTACCTGCTCTGTTGACCATTGGGAGGATCAAGCGGCATAACTAAAAAAGGGGAGCGGCATCTTGAGAATCTTTACCGGGGACATTTGGGACAATCTCTTCAACAACATCGGGCACAACATTGATATACGGAATAACATTTTCAATAACGAGGGACGGTAAAAATTAAATTTGGAACACCTGGATGATCACCAAGTTACGTATCATTGTCGGGAACATCCATCGGGATATTTTGTTCATTTTCATCTTCATGATGGGGAGCAGAACTATTGTCACCAAACAATTGATCGGACATTTGATCAATGATATTACCTGCGAGCATGTGTACCAATTTCGTGAGCCATTCTCTTCATGTGATCAATAAAGTAAGTAGAAAAGTCCTCACCTGGTTTTTCGGCTTCAACTTGTATTTTACGAGGGGGCAACAGTAATATCATGGGGAAGATGAGGTGACATGGGGGCGATAAACGCCTCATCCGCGAGAAGAATTTTCGGGATCAATGGCTTCTTCAACAACTTTTTCCATTGAACTTTCTTTTTCAATGGGTCTTGTCTCGGGGGATACTTCAATTGGGGGACAAACGGAGGATATTTTTCTCTTGCCTTTTTTGGCGGTATGTAACTCTTGAGCAAATGAAGGACCCATGGAGCGAAGTCGACTTCTCAAGGTCCTCGCTATTTGAATCGGAGTTTCGGTGGGGACAACTTTGACAAACACAATATCAGAATTATCGGCATCTTCATTTCTTTCTACGATCCTGCTCCTGCCGATCAGGATGGAATTTCCTCTTTAGCAACATCTTTTTTGGGCAATTTGCTTTTCTTCTTTGAAGTTTTCTTAACATCCTGCTTTCTTTTCTTCCCCGACTTCCTTGACTTGGATTGAGGTTTCTTTTCGGATTTGTTTTCTTAGAAACTGACCTTTCGGAGTTCGAAACATTGGGAACTTCGTATACATCGGTTCCTAATGAAAAACCAAATGTAAAAGTGCAAAACAAATATTAATTTATATTAAAAAAACCCCACAATTTATCAAACAATTTAATTGTATACCGGAAGAAGCCCATGGCTGGCCGGACACTGCATCGGTTCTTAGATCTGCCGCATCAAGCTGGTTCTCCACGGGGAATTAAACCCCAAGTCTCTTGGTCATACTCATTTAGTTCGGGACGCTTATTCAAGGGAAGAAGAGAACTCGGAGAGGTGCAAACACCAACGGGAACGATAGTTAGGAGTGGGAATGGCACGAAAAAAATACTTTTCTCTCCATTGTTTGTTGTCACGAGGGATGGAGGAATCGGTAAAAATACGGGTTTACGGACCCAACTCACTCGCAATACAAGTTCTTCTCGCAAAGTGTATGTAACCTCTCTCACGGGAAACTTTCGAGTATGATAGTTTACGAACAGTTCTATAGAAGGGAGACGCCCCATTCTACGAATAAAAGCAAAAAAAGCGTAAACCAATCTCCAAGCTGTTTGGAGTCGGTTGACAAGGACAGACACATGGTAGTAGTCAAGCGGTGGTGAACTATGGGAAGCAAAGGAACTCTAAAACCGGACTCAAGATGGTCCGGGTAAACAGCAATAACTCCGGGCTCCGCATCATATGGACGTTCGGAGGGTTCGGGAACCCATACCTTAGCATCGGAGGGAAAGAGATAATCTTCCAAGTACGAAGACAGGTGCGATTTTTTAAGCTTACTTGGATACCACTCCCGGACCAGCATATCTTGGATCTTTCTTCTCTACGAGACATGTCTACGGTGTGTAAGGAACTATATCTTCATAATGAGCATAAAGAGCGGGTTTCCGGTCTAAGGGGACTAGATCGGACGACAAAATATTTAGGGTTTCCTCTGTTTGATCGGCGATAGAAGGAGTATCGGGTCGGTTTGAAGTCTTTGGGTGCTTTGAAGGATTACTTGCGAGAATCCATGTCTTTCGATAAAAGAGAGGAGTAAAGATTCGAAGGCGTAAGCGATAAGAGCAATGAAAATGGCGGATGATTACAATATGTTTTCAAATGAGCGAGAGCGAGATCCACGGCGGATGAATAAATAGAAGGACGACGTAAGGCGAAAGAGGAGGTGGGTTCTTGAAAATTTGGAGGGAAGTATAAGGCGTTTCAGATCAATGGATATATGTATTCGTACTCGACGCGTGGAGTCAATCGGTTGATTTAAAAGCATTACCTCCGGACACGTGGATGATATCAAGCGAAAGAAGAGAGATATGATAACCGCATGTTGGCAAAAATTTTAATTTATGATCAAATGGATCGCGCAAAGGAGGAAAACGTCAAAGAAGGCGAAAAGTAAAATTGAAGAGAGAGACCCAAAATGTCGACATACTAAGATTTGGCTGATCTTACGAGAGATTTGTGGGGTGAAACACGGTAATCTATGGTTAGGGTTACGATGCACGGATCGACTCCCGATAAATTTCTTGTTTAAATTCATAAATGCAAATAAGTGATGGGTCACCCCATCACCAATTTTTCGACTTAATTATAAGGATTTTTTTTAATTTTTGTTTTTTTTGGAAATTGACTTAATTAAAGCGATTAAGTGCGAGGTTTCGATATTTAAAATATAATTAATTATGGAAATTACAGGGGCGTTCATCAAGTAAAACCTGCGAGGTGGAGGATATATTAAAAAGTCGATATGTGGGGAAAATATTTTCTTAACAAAAGCGAAATTTAAAAGACGATGGCGTGCACAACATTACGGAATGACCTATTAGTTCCAGAAAAAACCTCCCGACCATACTCTCGGATAAGTTGAACACGATCAGCATGGGGCCAACTTTGTCAATAAAATACCCCAACCTCGGTTCAACGTGATTCACTCCGGTCTAAATCTAAGATTATCGGTTTAATTCCATTATATAAAGCGAGTCTACTGGGTCGGCCAACAGCTAAGAAGGTCATAATAATGGTGGATGCTACTCAACCAACCATTAAAACACAAAAAGGATGTTATATTACAAATGACAATAGATAAATTGATATAGAAAAAGGAACTAAGGGGCAAGATATATTAATATATCGGAAAAATAGTGAAAGCGACTTTTTTCTAAAACAAAAAATTTAACAAAGGACTTTCAATGTTTCTATTCAAAGTTAAACATCAAAGTTTTGGGTCCGCGGGAGTGTGGATATCATCTTTCTTGGATCTTTGATTGATCGCTACAATCACCATCCTTACTTGAACATTCGGTTTCTTCCTCTTGAGAATCATTATCTTCATTGTGTTCTTCACTTTCTCCATTATCATCTGCGAGAATCCTCGAGTCGGGATGCTTCAAATTATTGAGATGAAAGAACTTACGAGATGGAACAAACTACGGAGGAAGCGATTTAAAATCAATGTTTGGACGGGATCCACGAGTATCTGCGAAAAAATATTATCGAAACAGACTTTCACTACGGTCTTGCGAACCTCGGGAAAGTTGGGTTGTCTCACTGCTTCTTCAAGCTGCGAGAGGTAACGAGAACTTAGGAGAAGTTCATGATCATCCTTCATTTTTTCTTCTCAAGTTCAAATTGCACTTCTGCTTCTTTTTTCTCTTCCTCAAACTTCGCAACCATGGAAGTCCTCTCTTTTACACTTTCTTTCCGGGCAACGAGATAATTTTTTTTAATTCCATACACACTTCATTGTAAGAAGTACTCATATTGTCCTTCTCCAAGGACATCGACTCGAGACCAAAGTCAATTTGTCTTTCTGGATTTCCAGATCTTCTTTCTCCTTCGAAAGAGAATCAAATGCTTGTTGCAATAATTCATTTCTTCTTTCAAAGTTCAAATTCAATTTCTCCACTTCTTCTAATTTCATTTTCCATTCTGCTGTTTCTCTTTCAAAACCTTGGGACCAAGCAATTGCCCTTGCCAACTTAGCTTTGAATTTCATCTCTTTCATAAGTGGCAAGTCGGCCCTCTCCAATGCATTATTCTTGACATCTCAATCTGCAAGAAGTCTTCCTTATATTTCATTAACGAATCCTTTAAACACTGAAACTTCTTCCTGCAAAAAACGGTGGTTGTATCGGAAGAAATTTTAAAATCATCTTCCAAAATATATATCTCGAACATAAATCCTTTCTCTCTCAAGCGAAGCGGACTCAAATTTCCTTTATGACGATTTGAAACAATTCTTGAGCTCTCGTACCTGATCATTCAATTCAAAATTACGTTTTATCAAATTGTCATTTTCCAAAGACATAGATTTCTGTCTTTCCAAGACCTCGACAAAAGCATTGAAAGCGGCACCAAAGCATCTGCAGCAAAAGTGATAAAGACTTAGCAAACAATGGATAATGAAAGTAAATTTATCTTAACAATAACGATAATAGTTAACTTTTTACCCCCATGCATGTGTGTAAAGCCCATCAAGAGACATGGCAGCAGTCTCTCTTTTTGTCACGGGGTATTCTACCCTTGGTCCCCCATTCACGGGCAACTTCCCATTTCCAATTGGCACTATGATTTTCTTTCAAATCCCAAGCGGGCTGAAAATGGTCACCGAGTCAACAACACTTTGGGCATCTTCTTCTAATTGGCCGGGGCCAATTGGGTGTGGGTTCACATCTTCAACCACATAATCGGGATTAACATCTTGGCGGCGTCATTCGAATCTACTTGCATGTCAACAACTTCAGCCGCAATGTTATCTTCATCATCGGGTCCATTAAGAGGATCAACTGGCATATCAAATTCGGGGGGGGCCGGATGAACAAAATCTTCATTTGGCGAGGCAATCTGTGCATTCTCTTCACCAATATTGTCAAAAACAGGGGCAGCCAAAGCGGGATCATGTATAGGGGGAGCCAAATGAGGCGAGGCAAAGCGGGATCATGTATAGGGGAGCCAAAACGAGGGCAGGCAAAGCGGGATCATTTATAGGCGGAGCAAAAACAAGGCGGGGCAAATCGGGATCATGTATAGGGGGAGTAAAAACGAGGGCGAGCAAATCATCATCATGTAAAGGGGGAGCCAAAACGGGGGCGGACAAATCATCATCATGTAAAGGGGGAGCCAAAACGGGGCAGGGCAAATCATCATCATG